>NC_135527.1:7990565-8323690 GCF_051989575.1 Stigmatopora nigra | reverse complement strand
TCAGGCAAAAAAATTGATTCTGAAAATGAGTTGGCGACCGAGGTGTCAAAAAACGCTGCGTGCCGGAACGGTCTACGGAGTAATTAGCGGATTCGTTTATCGTTAAAGTTTTCCAGTCAAAAAAATGAATGATTTTAGTCAAAACCAAACTAGGATGAGTTCAAATTAAAGATGGATGTTTACACTTTAATTCTGATTCAGAAAATAAACAGAAAATGTGTTTTAAATAGAGAAATCCTTCATATAGATCTATTTCCAGTTTTGTACGTAATATTTTTGTACTACAAGTCATAGTATTGATATCCCAAATAAGATTTTGAACATTTTTATCCATATTTCAAAGCAAGATGAATACATATTGTAGCACAACAGCCCTAAATCGTTATATTAGCGTTCCGCTTTCGGAGAGCAGTAATATCTGATGTTGAAAAAATGGATTTTACCGCAAATATACGAGAAAATCAAAGATTTCCTGATACAGATATTTTATCTGCCTTTTAAGTACCGTGACTGGACACAGGGGGGGCCATTCGAGGGGTGCGGGGGGTGCTGGGGGTGCGCTTTACAGATTTTCCCATCGATTTGATGATGTTGCTTTCCAGGATAAAAACCATTCACATCACAAATTGGGTAAGATGCGGTAAACAACAAATACCCGACCCCCTCGGCCCCCCACCCGCATTTTCTACCGAGCCTCGCCGCCACTTGACCCCACCGTCAATACCTGTCCTCATTAAACAAGACCGGGGTTCGATACCCGGCGTCAGGGAGCGATGGAAACGGCATCGCTCAGCGTTTTTTTTTTCCCGCGTCGAGATGCTAATTCATTTATCCCCGAAGATATATACGCCAGGCGCCTATAAAACACGCAGGTGTTTAACCCCGCCCCGCCACCTACCACGTAGCTGTCAATCATCTTGCGAGGCCTCTGACTTGTGACAGCAATTTGGCGATGTAACGCGGGTGACAACAAGCGCCACAGGAGGGGGTGCCGGGCCATTTTTCCAACGCTTCTAATATCGGTATTGATTTCGCATCCATTATAGAAGGGCATAAAAGCGGGAGGGATTTGTAAGTGCCTTGCCAAATGGAGCTGTTATTGGTAAGTGGGATTTTAATGTACAAGACTGTATTTCCTCACATTTCTGTTTCGTTTTACGCTACTCGGTTTATCTCGGGGAAAAAGTAGCGGGTTGTCAAGGTCATACGGTATTTCGGGAGCGGGGAAAACCGGCGCGGCGTTTTGCCGTGCGTACACCACAGCTCGGGGGAGTCGTGGCTCGTCACAACACGAGACCACGCGGCTCGGCGGGGATAAATCATTTGTTTAATGAATGGAGCCAATTAGGCAAATCCAAGCACGCTTTTCAGCGGATGGAAGGCAGAATTAAGTGGATTGCCGAGCGTCAACTCGAAATTTAGATGGGTAAACAAGTGCTGGTTGCCGTGGCGACCTCTCATCCCTTGTAGGAGCCCATAGAAATGAGTCTCCTGGCCTATTTTGAATGGGAGGGCGAGTTAGCCGCTAGCTACGCCATTCTACGAGCCGAGCAGAATGCCAAATCCATCGTGGAGCTTTTCACATGCGGGAGGAGGACATGATTAATGTTCTCGCTGTTTGCCGCATTGATTTCTCTATTGTTATTCACCGTGACCAAAAACAATGGCGGAAACAGCGGGATTAAATTAATACGCCGCAAGTCCCAACTCCGACCCTTCACCTCGCGCAAAGGTACACTTCTACGGACATTTAAAAGTAGGTTAGCCTTCTCTGGGGTGTGATAGACCTCTCAGGAGAAGCTCCTTCACCCTCGTCGGACACTCAAAGACAAACGGTCAAATTTCTATGGTTTCTTGGCAGTAAGTGATGGAGTTTTGTACATACCCATAGTCGCTGGAGCCACCAGGCTGGCGAGGACGAGCAGGTGCATAGTCCACATGGCCTCCCCTTCTGAGCAGCGCCCCCTGCTTGCCTCAAGTTCAGCACTCAGGCCTTCAGGTTGCAAGTTTGCAGGACTTTCTGGCCACTGGAACCTGATTTCCCGAGCCTCCTAAAGGGGTAAAGAGGGAGAAACAGTGTCAGTACATCTGTAAATTTACTGTAGTTCAACTTTCTAAGGGGTAAAAAGCAAGAAACTGTCAGTACATCTGTAGTTTTACTGTAGTACAACTTTCTAAGGGGTAAAAAGTGAGTAACAGTGTCAGTACACCTGTAGTTTTACTGTAGTTCCACTTTCTAGGGGTAAAAAGCAGGAAACAGTGTCAGTTCGTCTGTAGTTTTACTGTAGTTCAACTTTCTAGGGGGTAAAAAGCAAGAAACAGTGTCAGTTCGTCTGTAGTTTTACTGTAGTTGCACTTTCTGAGGGTTAAAGAGTAAGAAACAGTGTCAGTTCGTCGTAGTTTTACTGTAGTTCCACTTTCTGAGGGTTAAAGAGTAAGAAACAGTGTCAGCCCGTTTGTAGTTTTACTGTAATTCAACTTTCTAAGGGTAAAAAGCAAGAAACAGTGTCAGTACACCTGCAGTTTTACTGTAGTTCAACTAAAACGACCCCGGTTTATTGTTTTTCCGATTCGCCATCCGATTGGTACGGTATGATCTTCCATGATTAGGCATTCTCTGATCCACAAGTCAACCTAATCTGCTCCTAAATCCCAATCCCCGCAAAGCGATGCCTACACCCACTCAATCCCACTGTATTAAATATAGCCCGATACAGCTTCAGCACCCCCCTTTTGCTCTACATACCAGAACCATGTTGGGGCATTGATTGCACTGGCGTGTAACTGCTTTATAATCCTAATCCCGATGATTCCTAAATCCCAGATTTATGTTATAGTGGTTGATGTTAGAGATAATAAAAGGGTTTATAAAGGAGGGCGGCTAGCACGAATCCGGGGGAATGTTATAGTGTTTGTGAGTGGGATTGTATTTCAGGGGGTAGGTTTAAGGGATTAGGATTGAGGGGTCACAGTTTTAGGATTGGTTTTTAGGCCATATGGAAGAGAAATGCAGTAAAAGGGGAATAAAACTGGCATATTTTCTATGTTTAGGGTTCTGTGTTTGTATTTTGAAATGTTAACGAGGCACTAAAGTCAAGATAATAATCCCGCTACACCAACTTGTCTCTTATTCCAGAAAGAACCGGCTGTGATCCATCATGGCGCTGAAGTTTCAAGGTTACTTCTGAGAGGGTTTGGAGATAACTCCCTCAGATACTACGGGCCAATATTTAGCAAGTCTAGCCATGGTTGTTCTTATAGCACACCCTCAAGGAGACTAACTACCTTATCACCTGTTTACATGTTTTTTGCCAGCCACGTTTTCGTCTTTTCGAATAAAAAAATACATGTTTACTTGGTTAATTACTGCAAAACAGGGTCAAAGTAGCTCCAGAGGTACTTAGATGGAACAGAACCTTTGAAACTTGAGTAGTACTAGCAAATCCAGATCATAAAACTCTCCCTTAAGGGTTGTTGGGGACTTTGATTAAGCATGATACTGGATCAGGCTAAATTTGTCAGTTTACACCAATTTAGTTCAAACCGACATATTTCAACCTTAAAAGTGCCTGATGGAATGTGATCCTCACCTGTATATTTGCTGCCAACCCTCCTAGTTCAAATAAATTGGCCTTTCTCTCAAATAGAATATCAAAAGGACCAGTATGCTAACTAGATCCTTATCATTATCTGATGGGGACACTTACTGAGAACCATCCACACCCTGTGAACATATTGTCATGAAGCAGGATCGCATTCCACTGCCAGATGTCCCTCTCTCTCTCTTTCCTAGTCGGATGCAAATAACATACCATATTTTCACGACTATAAGGCGCACTTAAAAGTCTTACATTTTCTCCCAAATAGACAGTGCGCCTTATAATACAGTGCGCCTTATATATGGAAAAAGACAGAACACGAAAAACCACCTCTGTCGGATATTAAAAAACACAAACGCCTGAACTGAATACTCAATACTGTTAAATATACAGATGCCATCTTAGTTTACAACATCTTCCATCATATAGCTCCTCCCCCACATACCAAAAAATCCAAAACATCAACAATGGATGGCTCTAGAGGTGAATGTAAATTAGTAAGTGCTTCATAACCTGGAAATCAATAGCAATTACCGTATTTTCACCACTATAAGGCGCACTTAAAAGTCTTAAATTGTCTCCAAAATAGACAGTGCGCCTTATAATCCAGTGCGCCTTATATATGGAAAAAATGTCATTCATTGAGGGTGCGCCTTATAATACAGTGCGCCTTATAGTCGTGAAAATACGGTACACCATAAATATTCATCAGCTGAAGAGCTCTTGCTAGTTTTGTACTATTTCTACTATAAATCTGTACAATAACCCTAAGAACGCATGAAAATATTTTTTAGGTTTTTGAGTTGACAGTAATAGAAAGCTAAAAATCAAACCCCCGCACATTTGCCGCCGCATCCACTGGCACAATTGGCTCCCCGCAAGGGACCCCGACGTCTTTGGCCACTGACAGGAAGATAATAGTGCTAACTTTAGCCTACGCGACTGGTCCTTGCCGTGATGGGCTTCTGGAGTGTGACTGATGGCTGGGCTTAAGTAATGGGAACGCTACTCGCGCACCCCCGCCGATCTTTCTCCTCGACTCAACCTGATCCGCCAAGGGAAATGACACGTCTCAAATGACAAGATGCGCAGCGGGGCGGATCTCGCCGCCGTTCAAATCGAGGTGGAAGCAGTGACTACGGCGCCCTGGAAGACTGTGCTACAACGTTTGGGGATTTTGGTGTGGACGGAGTGGTTTTTACATGGATTTTGAACCTTTTCAAGTCTCTGAAATACGCTTGATTTGACCTTTGCGTTTAGAGTCAGGCGCTAAACGTCCATTTGAGTCGACACTTCAATATCTAAGAGAGAGAGTTTAATATATAAGTACTGTTGAAAACAGTAGATATTTAGATATTAAACTCTCACGTGAATATAATTTTGAGAGCTGGTTTACACAGTACTTGGATATTAATCAGTACTTAGATATTAACTCTCTCACTTAGATATTAAACAGTACTTTGATGTTAAACAGTACTTACATAATAAACAGTACTTAGATATTAAACTCTCTTAGATATTAAACAGTGCTTAGATATTAGACAGTACTTGGATATTAAACACTACTTAGATATTAAACAGTACTTAAATATTAAACTCTCTTAGATATAAAACAGTACTTACATATTAAACAGTACTGAGATATTAAACAGTACTTACATATTAAACAGCACTTACTTATTAAACAGTACTTACATATTAAACTCTCTTAGATATTAAACAGTACTTACATATTAAACAGTACTGAGATATTAAACAGTACAAAGATATTAAAAAGTACTGAGATATTAAACAGTGCAAAGATATTAAAAAGTACTGAGATATTAAACAGTATTTAGATATTATACACTACTTAGATATTAAACACTACTTAGATATTACACTTATCTCTTAGATATTAAATCGCAAAAGTCGGACCTTGCCTTCAATTTAGTTCTCCGGGACCATTTCAGGACCAAAAGATAAAAACCCCATCATTTTGAGGGAATCTACCAATTATTTGAACCCCAAATTTAACTCATCTAAACGTTTTACTTCTTGTCCAAATCACCTTTTTGCCCCGAGACTGCAAAACAAACCAATCATTCAATTTCCTTCCTGGATGCTAAGCCTCCCCCTGAGAAACTTCACAAAGATAATCATCTTTAATGGAGGGCGAAATGTTTGTTTTTTTTTTCCTCGCTATGCCACGGGGAAGGAAGACCGCCGTCGCTACACTGGGGGTCTGCTGCCGAACTCGCGCG
Source organism: Stigmatopora nigra (assembly GCF_051989575.1). Lineage (NCBI taxonomy): Eukaryota > Metazoa > Chordata > Actinopteri > Syngnathiformes > Syngnathidae > Stigmatopora > Stigmatopora nigra. Next base: position 8,317,848 of record NC_135527.1, on the reverse strand, counting down.
ACTAGCGAATGGAGTTTGATTGGTCTGGGCAAACATCCTCACGGGGTTCGTCTCTGAACAAAGAGAGCAATTGTGGAGGCAAATGTTCTCAAGGCTACGAGTGGAGAGAGAGAGAGAGAGAGAGAGAGAGAGAGAGAGAGAAAGAGAGAGAGAGAGAGAATAAGAAAAAAAAATGAAAAAATCTAAAGAAAGAAGGACAGAATTTTACCGAGACCTCAAACAGCCCAGAGTGTGAGTACTTCAATGGGAGAGTATAAGCAAAAATATGCTGTTTTTATGTATTTATTTTCATTTGAGAGGATAAATACGCCTATTGAACGCAAGGTAGGGGAGGTCAGACGTGGTTTTTGTTCGGGTATTTATTTAAATGCGATTATATACAATGTATTTTTATCATTTTTATCAATTTCGGACATGAAATGATTACTCGTCCTGCCGTCTTCACCCGGATAAATTGTCTAAAAACAAGTCTCCAAATTGATGCCGCTCGGGTCGCCGTTCCCCCCCCCTGCCGGCTGCGACCCATCACTCATTTTCCAATCTCGTTCCGAGAGCATTTGTCACGCCGGATGGCGCCGTTCAACTTTGGAGACGGCAAGACTTTTAGCGGGATGGGCTTTAATTCATCCTTTAATGAGACCAATCATTATTCCCACGGGGCGCCTCTCACCAAACTATCCTTCCAGGTTAGTCTCCGCCCCCTTGCTAAGCCCATCCCCATCCACAGAAGCCAAAAAGCTAACAGACATGTTGTTTTTTTTAAAGGGAAAACTTCTCTATTGGCCCAAGTTGACCTGGAAGAAAACACAGAGTAATTTTGACTCGAATTTCAAGGGCTTGGTTGTCCTTTCTTTAAAATGGGAAACGAGAGGATTGTTAAGTATTGTCTCTCGCCGCTATCGGATAGGTCGGACTTTGTGCGACCGAGCTGAAATGGCTCAAGGTGATGATTAAAAGCCAGATTTACGTCGGTCCGTTTGTAGCAGACACCTAAATGCTTCGGGAGATGTTTTATGTGACTTTCCAGTCATAAAGTGCTGTTTGAGTACCCCAAAGTTGACTCCAATTCATTCGGTGAGGTCGTCAACGGGGTTTTTAGAGGAATATTAGATCATAGGATTATAAAGTAGACACAAAAGATACTCAAATTTTCAATATTGCTCTATAACCAATACCCTAACCAACACAACTTCTAATCAGTACTACTACAACTCCAACTATTGGATCTACAGCACAATCACTACTACTACTACGACTACTACGACTACTACGACTACTATGACTACTATGACTACTACGACTACTACGACTACTACGACTACTACGACTACGACTACGACTACTACTACGACTACTACTACTACGACTACTACTACTACGACTACTACTACTACGACTACTATGACTACGACTACTACTACTACGACTACTACTACTACGACTACTACTACGACTACTACTACAACTATGACTACTACTACTACTGTGCCTTATAATCCAGTGCGACTTATATATGAAACAAATGGTAAGATAAGAACATTTAGCATAGTGTAGATCAGGGGTGGGCAAACTTTTGGGCCCGGGGGAGGGGCCACATTGACTTTAAAAATGTGACAGATGGGCGGGGTCAGCCACAAGATACGATACATATAAAAAAGTGCATCCGTTAACAGTACATATGAAATATAAAGAGAAATAAAGGACCAAAGTATTAAGATACTCATCACTCATCATTAAAATAAGAAGTATAGAGTAAATTAAGTAAATGAATGTATTAAGAAATATTAAAATGTCATTAAAAAAAGATAGAGGGGCTATAAAACACCAAAAACAAATAGAGTGGACAGAGGTACTGCCACTGGCTTCCATATGATGGCGCCATCTTGGAAAATACAAAAATAAAACAAAATATATTTTTTTTTAAATTATTTCGACAACTTCAGTGGGCCCTATGAAAACACCTTTAGAGCCGGATGTGGCCCGCAGGCCGTAGTTTGCCCACCCCTGGCTTAGTCGGTCTACTTTAAGAAGACAATCCATGTACAGTTTTCAAGGGTTGACGACATAGATTTGCCATTCAAATGGAATCGCTTACCTTATTTGCCAACGCCCGGCCAGACAGGTGTCGTCCAATCAGGTGGCTCCCGGCATTCTCTTGATCCTAGAGGGAGGGGGATAGAGAAGAATGAAGCACGCCATTTGATCCGACAGCCACGGGAACATCATAAGCGCCGAGCCTTGAAAGGCCCTAATGGCCATTTGCATTGGGAATTTCTTCTGGGTTTTTCTTATTATACCACAGAAATGTTAGCGCTATTTGAAGACTTTTCCCATGTCGGCTAGACAAAGAATCAATGGATCGATGGAGGATTTTTTTTTTGCCAAATCATCTGCCAATCTTGCGTATTGTAGAATAGCGCGTTTGATTGATGGATGCAAATGCATTCTGGGAATGGCGGCATGAATACAAAGAAGACAAATCCTGACATTAAAATGCCGACACTGCCTATTCATGCTAAGGACCTTCATATATGCTATGCTAATGTGAAGTTGGGCTGCTTGGACGTTTGGTGGCCGGTCAATTGGTGACAGAGAGTTTACTGTTGGAACCAGCTCTCAAAATTATATTATATTCATGAGATAGAGTTTAATTTGTAAGTAGTGTTTAATATCTAAGTAGTGTTTAATATCTAAGTACTGTTTAATATCGAAGTACTGTTTAATATCTAAGTGCTGTTGAAATATAATTTTAAGAGCTGGTTTGAACAGTACTTAGATATTAAACACTACTTAGATATTAAACAGTACTTGGATATTAAACAGTAATTAGATATTAAACAGCACTTAGATATTAAATACTACTTAGATATTAGATACTACTTAGATATTAGATACTACTTAGATATTAGATACTACTTAGATATTAAACACTACTTAGACAATAAACACTACTTACATATTAAACAGTACTTACATATTAAACAGTACTTGGGTATTAAACACTACTTGCATATTAAACACTACTTAAATATTAAACAGTACTTGGATATTAAACAGTACTTGGATATTAAACAGTACTTGGATATTAAACACTACTTGGATATTAAACACTACTTGGATATTAAACACTACTTAGATATGAAACACTACTTGCATATTAAACACTACTTGCATATTAAACACTACTTAGATATTAAACACTACTTACATATTACACTTCTCTCTTAGATATTAAACTCCCTCTCTTAGATATTAAACTCTCTCCCTTGAATCTAATTTTGAGAGCCGGTTTCGAGATACCGGGGTTGAGCAATGTGGACGTCTGCTCTTCAGCGCGTTAGCTGGAAGCCGTCGAATTCCCGGCGAGAACCGGAAGTCAGACAGATGGCACACGCCGCAAATTAGTTCTCCGCCAAAACCCTCTCCATCAATCTCGCTCCACTTGGAACGAATCTATCGTCTGTCTTTAACTGAGCGATTCGCAGTAGTCGCCGCCATCGCCGCCGCCTTCCCGCTTCGAACCGATTGGACGTCAAGGCGTTCCAGTCGACTGTCTACGCGGAAATAAAGCGGGTACGACTACAAGAAAAGCAGAATAATCCCGCCTGTCATCGGGGCGGCATACCGATGGGGGGGGGGGGGGGGTTTACAAGCTTGAATGAGCGCAGCCATGTGTTCAATCCGCAGAATGTGTACACAGCCATCGCACAAAAGACGCCAACGATGACTAAATGTTTGCGTGGAGCAAATCGCGCGTGCCGTGCGCGTTGCGACACCCGCATTCCGGGAAAAAGGCGCTTTTCCGCCAGGGAATTAGCCAGATTCAGTTGAATGAACAAGACACAGACGCTAGTAACCCGGGACCGAATAGAAGGCTTATCTGCGCTTAGGTGGCACAATGGAGGCCCGATAAGCTCCGCGGAAAGAGTGATGGTGGAGTGATGGCGGAGTCAGACCGAGAACTCCCCGAGTCTAGATGGAGTGCGCTCGGTTAAACATTGATTTCAGACTTGCGGGGGGTTTTGTTATTAGGACAAAAGACGTAGGGGGGAATTAGCACTAACTGTTGAGGAGGTCTGGTTGATAAGTGGATGTAATAGACAGTTAAAGTGGCGGCTCGGGGGCTGAATTTGGCCCGCTATATCATTTGGTGTGGCCCGGGAAAGTTAATTGTGAGTGGAGATGTTGTGTTTTAGGATAAAATTAAAATGGAGGGTATAGATGTAGATTAAATGTCATGATTTTTTCCATTTTAAATGAATAATTGTCATTTTTTAATTATTTTTTCTGTATTTTTAGTTCAAAATCATTATGTCAAATATATAAGAATAGTTGAAATACCACAGGTGTCAAAGTGGCGGCCCAGGGGCCAAATCTGGCCCGCCACATCATTTTGTGTCATTTTTTGATCGATTTTTTTGTTGTTTTTAGTGCAAAAAAAATCTAAAAAATCTAAAAATATATACAAAAAAATCTACAATAAATATTGTTTAAGATCTATAAAAAGTGAATATTCAGAGCTTTTAATCCAGTTCTTTTAATCCATTTATAACAAAAAAATCTAAATATTATATTGAGTTTACGTTAAAGCGGCCATTTTTTTGTTTTTAGAAGGCCAACAAATTTGCGAAAATTAATAAAATATGTCTATTTCTATATTTAAGGACTTAGAGCTTAAATAGAGAGAATACGAGTTCTGCATGTTTTAACTTTGTGGATCATTTAACATTTGTAAAACTTGACAAGTGACTAATTGGATTTTTCAAACGTACCCTCATCAATTTGTCCTATTTTCTTGACAATAAATACAATTAAACATATATCAAAATATAGTTAAAGTAAAACAACAACTCAAGGACACAAAATGTCCCGTTATTTTGCATTACATAGCAATTAAATCCTTCCTAAATGTCAAGTTTATTTAATTTCTTCTGCTCCGCTTTCCATCAAATTGAATTGCGCGTCTACAACCATCATTTAAATGCGAATAAATAAGATTTCCACCCTCATTCTTCCACTAACAATACCGTTATTGTAGCCTGTAATGGAGCATCTGTGACTGAGGCTAATGACTACGAGCTAAAGTAGCGAGATCGAGCTCACGTTTGATTGAGGACGGATCATTTGTGCCTCTACTTTGAAGTTTTACTTAAGCACCCCAATTGTAGAGAAATTCTAAAGAAGAAAAATCTATTCTATTCTTCAATCGAGAGCCAAACGAGAGCCAATCAAATTCCCTTCCAGTTAAAGCCAGCTTTGATTGAGTTCGCGTATTTCTTTAAATACGTCTTGAAAGGGGGCGGGGCAAAAGAAAGTCCACAGTGCATATTTCTAGTGAAAGGCAAAGTGTTAAGTTAGGCTACTCTGCGAGATGTTGATCATGGAGCCGCTTCGCTCTATATATTGATTAAACCATCCATCACTTAAAGGCTACAAGACATTATTTCTAATTAAAAAGTAAGTCATAAATTGCGCCCTTTATTGCCAAGCTGGGCTTGTAAATAAAATTCAGGGAGGGGGGGAAAGGGGGGTGGGCCGGAGTGGGGACTAGCAAAAATAACAATAACTAAACAAAGGGGCGGTTTGTTTGAAATAAACGGAAGAAAATATGTTTTTTTTGCGAGTTGGAATTAGAAGCCTTTAGTGAAGAGGTAGTTGACGTAGACTTGAAAAAATGGGGGTAAAAGTGAGTACTTTAGAACAAGGGTGTCGGATTTAGGTTGATTGGCGGGCTGCTTTAAAGTTAGCCATTTTAGATATAATATTTATATTTTTTTTGTATAAATGGATTAAAAGAAGTGGATAAGAAGCCCTGAATATTCAGTTTTTTATAGATCTAAAACAATGTATATTTTAGATTTTTTTTGTATATATTTTTAGATTTTTTAAAAAAAAATTGTACCAAAAACAACGAAAAAACGGAATAAAAACTGCAATTATTGATTTAAAAAGGGAAAATCAGGAAATTTAATATACATCTATACTCTTCATTTGAATTTGATTCTAAAACACATGATTTACTTTCCCGGGCCACACAAAATGATGCCAGATTTGGCCCCCGGGCCGCCACTTTGACACCAGTCAATAGGCAATGAACATAAACGTAAAAAAATGACTGTAACATTGAGTACTTTAAAAGGTTTACGAGTATCTAAGCGAAATAAAAATGAATTCATCAATATCACCTCATACGAAGAAATAACGATAAAAAATGGCCGTCGAACAACACCCAAAATTTAGCTCCGCACAAAGCTTAGTATTTCAATTCCTTTGAAAATATACAGAAATACTCCAAGACTTATTTCATATACCCCGACCCTTTAAACCACTTTATCGCTTCTCTTCATATTTTGTTAAATTTCCCTAACGCTAGCTGTGCTAACTGCTTTTTAATAGCCGTCCACTATGGACGCCACGTCAAAAAAAAAAAAACTTTGATAGAAGCAAATGGACGGCTTCCCAGGTGTCCAAGCAGCCCGTTAAGGAGCATCGTAAAAAAATCAATAAATAAAAGCCCTAGTCGGGATTCTCGTGGCGAAGATAAACAGATGCAAATCAATCATTTCCGCCGCTCCTTGTTTTTACGGCGCCGGGAGGGACAAATATGGAAATTTGGGACGTGGGGGACGGTAGGGGGGACATAAAAAGCACTTTGACGGTGACGTATGATGATGAGAGAGTCATGAAAACGTATGGCTACACTCCAACGATTCCTTTTTACCTGACAAACAAGCGTTTTTAGCCCAAAGATACGGCGAGACGGGACATTACGCCGTCTTCCCCCTAGTCGGAGGACACTTTACACCTGACAGCTTCTGATTACGACCACTTGGCGGAGAGTGAGCACCCCCCAAAACCCCCCGTGTTCCACTCAGGGTAGAGTGGCAGGCAATTTTTTTTTTTGGACTGAAAGGATTTAGGATTTCTGGTGGTGAAATGAAGAATATGTCACGGGAAAAAGCAAAGTATGGGTAATCAATATTCATCTGCTTCTATTCGGGGTAAAATGGCGGATTTTTTTTGGGGTGGGGGAGGGGGGGGTTACAATAACAAGAAAATAAGGATACGGATTATTTTTGCTGGAAGGTTGTGGCCTTGGGATTTAGATACAATGTCAGTTGCAAAAAGAGTAGGATTGAGTTTAAAGGTATTAGTATGAGAGGATAGGTGTCAAAGTAAAGGCCCGGGGGCCAAATCTGGTCCGGTGCATCATTTTGAGTGGACCGGGAAAGTGCCATGGGTCAAATTATAATGAAGAGTATAGATGTATATTATATTTCCTGATTTTTCCCCTTTTTACATTAATAATTGTCATTTTTTAATCCATTTTTTCTGTCAAAAATAATTTTATAAAATCTAAAAATATATTTAAAAAAATCTAAAATAAAGATTGTTTTACATCTGTAAAAAACAGAATATTCAGGGCTTTTAATCCAGTTCATTTAATCCATTTATGAAAAAAAAAATCTAAATATTAGTCTGACACCCTTGCATTAGACTTTACGTTTTCCAGCCTTTTCGAGTTGAACAAATTGGGCAATTAACGGCGTTAGCTGTCCAATCCCTTTGAAGCAGGGAGTTTGGCAGCGAGCCAACAAAGCTCCAATCGCCCTTCGGCTTGGAACGAACGGTGATAAACACTTGTTCATTACTGTCCTGTGATGAGTCATTGGTAGTCGCTGTTTTAATTAAATTCATCAATATTCAGTTAAATGTATTGATATTGTATAACGAAGCGAGAATTAATTCCTGGCTGTCTCAAATGAAAAATGAAGTAAAATAAATCTAATTAAAATAAAGTAAAATATATGAATAAATAAATAAATAGATAAATAAAAATTAAGTAAAATTATTTAAATTAAAATAAAGTAAAATAAATAAAGTAAAAAAAAATAGATAAATAAAAATTAAGTAAAATTATTTTAATTAAAGTAAAGTAAAATAAATATACAATAAATAAAAATTAAGTGAAATAAATCAAATTAAAATAAAGTAAAATATGTAATAAATAAATAAATACAATACAAATTAAGTAAAATAAATAAATATATAAAATAAAAATTAAGTGAAATAAATCAAATTAAAATAAAGTAAAATATATAATAAATAAATAGATAAAATAAAAATGAAGTGAAATAAATCAAATCAAAATAAAGTAAAATATATAAATAAATAATTACATAATTTTCTAAAATTGTGTATGAAACCCAAAATGGATATTTAATTATAAATCAAAAAATGAAAAAAAGCCCTTTCAGTTCAAATCAATTGGATCTCTATTGCTTAAACGGTAATTATAATTTATGTTCAATTAAAATTAGCTCTAAAATTGAAGTAAGGGACGCTCATTTTGTAAAAAACTAAAGGGCGCAAAGGAACCCGGACGCCACCCCATGGCGAGGATAGCTAGCGGAGCATCGGCGGCCATCTAAACGAGCGTTTTGCGTGGAAGTCACGCGGCGCTTAATGAAGAACGCCGCTTCTAAAGACACAGATGGGGGGGAAAGTGGCGTCGCCTTGGCAACGGCCGACTGTGTTTGTGTCATCCCGACCAGCAAACTGTTTGCAATGGCCGCAAACATGTTGTTAACAATAGAAAATATTGACTCGGGGTGAGATGTTGTTATCGGACAGACGCTTTTTCGACCAATGGGAAAGTCGATTTTGTCAGACCAAAAGTAAATAAGCTTTCATCCAAATTCATCTTCAGTGAAACACTTTTGGTTTTTTTTTAATTTGAATGGCGGATAATTGCTCATTTGACTCCATTTTGGATTGACGCCCAATCGATTTGTATTGGAAACAGAGATTGGTCATTTGCGACCAATTTTCCCTCTTCAAATGGATTTTAGATATAATATTTAGATTTATTTTTTGTTATAAATGGATTAAAAGAACTAGATTAAAAGCCTTGAATATTCAGTTTTTTATAGATCTAAAACAATCTTTATTTTTAGCTTTTTTTGTATATATTTTTAGTTTTTTTCTGATTTTTTTTGTACTAAAAACAACAAAAAACGGATTAAAAAAAGTGCAATTATTGATCTAAAAGGGGAAAAATCAGAAAATACCATATACATCTATATTTTTCATTTTAATTTGACCTAAAAACTGAAAATCGGCACTCATGATTGACTTCCCGGGCCACAAAAAATGATAAAGCGGGCCATATTTGGCCCCTGGGCCACCACTTAGACACCAGTGCATTAGACATTGACCAACAAATTGAAAATATTAAAAAACGTCTTGAAAAACAAACTATTTTTAGCTAAACCTGACCAAACCGAACACCAAAAACCACCCAAAAAAACAATGGACGACCTTCTACATTTATCCCGCCATTGGCACTCCCCAAAAATCATTCATATATATATTATATATATATATATAATGTTTTATTATCATCTGACTTCTTAATGCCATTTCACCAAAGTCAGCAACATTTACCGCCCTCTCTCTTTGTTGTTTTTTTACGGAATGCAAATGAGTTGACGTGTACTACTGCGGGATTACGGCGGAATGCAGTCGAGCGTGGGTCGTAGTACCAGACGTATACCCCCCCCCACTACACCCCCCCCAAGCTGTCGTGAAAAACACAATACGAGCCCCTACCGACTTATCAAAAGAGCTGATATGGCACTTTCACCCCCGGTGGTGGGTTTTATGTTCGTTCCTGTTGAATACGGCGTCGTAAAAATAAAAAAAATAGTATAAAAGCTCGACGGAAGGCTAGAGGGAGCAACGTAAACAATGTACACGGTTCAAATGGAAGGAGAATGCAAAAAAATGGGGGTGTTTTTCTTACCTTGCCACTGTTGAAGGCGTGTCAGTCCACAATGGTGTTCCTAATTCTGATTGGTCGCCGGAACATCACGGATCATCGGGTCAATGATCATCCTAAAAGAAAAAAATGCATCCATGAGTCAATAGTTGGTTTGCGGGCTGCTTTAACGTCAACTCGGGTTCCAATGTGGGCCAGACTATTTTAAATATAATATATTATATATAAATGGATTAAATGAAGTGGATTAAAGGACCTAAATATTCTGTTTTATATAGATTTAAGAAAATGTTTAATTTAGATTTTTTTAAATATATTTTTAGATTTTACAAAATTATTTTTGGACTAAAAAACACAGAAAAAATGGATTAAAAAATTATTGATTTAAAAGAGGGAAAATCAGGAAATTTAATATACATCTATACTGGATTAAAATCAATGAATATAATTTTTTTTATAGATCCAAAAACAATGTTTTTTTTAGTAAAAGAAAATCTCATCATTGACTTTCTAGGACCGCACAAAATGACCCAGTGGGCCATATTTGGCCCGCGAGCCACCACTTTGACACCAATAATTTTATAGCAGGGTATTCTGACATACTAAAAATCAATACTTTACTTTTAAACAAATATCCAAAAGAATACATATTACATATTCCCGTAAAAAAAGGTACTTATTTTTGATTAGTAACATGAAATATGATTAAATCATGGCTTAAAAATTCCAAAATGGATGACGCCAAACATTTAGCAAAGCTTAAATGGCATCTTGAAATTTGGACAAATACTAAATGTTTAATTTATGTTGAGCAAAGACATGGTGACGTTGATTTCAAAGACGCGCTGAGAAGAATTGATTTTGCTTCAGAAATGAGGTCTTCATAAATTGGTTAGAGTTCCCATGACGGTGGCGCCATATCCGCCATCCGCCGCTGTGTAAATCCAGGACACGTCGTCTTTTTAATGGCTGATTTATGGGGATTCGTCGAGGGCCCCGCGCCACAAAGATCCTGTTTTAAAGTGCATTACCTCCCTGCCGTAAATTTCCCCCAACGCCATTAACGTTTTGATGGCCGACATGCAGTCAACTTTCTTTTCAGTACTCGTGGTGGTGATTATTTTGAAAAATCTTGTTGTCATAACTGTCCAAATAATGCAAACTGGGACAAAATTAACCACAAAAAACTAAACGGGGAAGACAAATACTCCCACAAAGACATTCCAAAAACATGGGGTTTAAATAGACAATCACTGGTTGATGAAAAACGGTATGTTTGGTTGCCTGGACGTTTGGTCGCCCAGACATTTGGTCGCCCAGACGTTTGGTCGCCCAGAGATTTGGTCGCCCAGACGTTTGGTCGCCCGGGTGTTTGGTCGCCCAGACGTTTGGTCGCCCCAGACATTTGGTCGCCCAGACGTTTGGTCTCCCAGACGTTTGGTCGCCAGAAGCTTGAGAGCCATACTCCAAATTTAAAAGTCAAAATACATTTTTTTTGTTAATATACCACTTTTAAAGTGGAAAAAAATATTTTTGACAACATTCTTATGCAGTTACTAATCAATGAAAATGAATTCCATAATAGTCTACTGCAAAAAAATGAAGATTAAAGCAGTTCTAGATGTAATATCTCAGTCCTGTTACCAGCAATTTCTATATTATAGCTCAAAGGTTAGCAAAGAGCCAAATACACCCATCCAAAGAGCCACATATGGCTCCCAAGCCATAGCTTCCCTACCCTTAATCTAGGTCATACAAGGCATAAACACAAACAGAACACACAAAGAATCACACACTCATCCAACAACACCCAATAGCCTTCAGATTAGTCAATATCTTTCTATAATTTAGTATTCTACAGACGAAAACCTTTCCTAAACGACCAATCGCACGGCATCCAGTCATCCTTTCATCAATGAGTTTCTCACTAGTCCACGTCCGATTAAATTTGAAGAGCGTGGCACCACAAAAGAGGAGTGGGTGTATATTATTTATCCTCTGCAGTGTTGCAGAAAATTTGCAAAGCGCCTCATGGATGCGCTTCAAGGACGCCGCCGCGTATTTGAACCACCCAGATGAAAAGAACCAAGCCTATTCAGACAAACGCCCTTCATTCCTGCAGGCAAAAGTTACAAATATCCCATTTTTTTGCACCCGAAAGCAACGAAAACCCCCAAAACGCACCAAAATATACGAAAATGCGGCCATCTTGGTTGAAGGCCCGCGGCGTGTCGCTCTATAAAAGCGTTTACTGAGCCATAAGCACGGCGGGCTCGCCGAAAGCTCATCAAAGTGCGGCTTATTTTATCAGTCGAGTGGAAAATGTGCTGAGAACGGCGTTGGAAGAAGGGGGAGGGGCTTAGCGTATGTATATATAAGTGAGCGACTAAGGGTTCTTTGGACAAAAGGCGCTAATGTGGCTAATTGAATGAGCCTGTGGAGTAAATGGACGATGCCCGTCGTCACTGACAGGAGGAAAAGGAAAATGGCCACAATGGCCGTCAAATTAGGAGGCTGTTAACGTTTAAAAAAGGAAAAAAAATGGTGGTAAAAGCAAAGGTTTGCTGTCATGGGAGTTCGCAACATGATGATGACAAAGTTGGGCAAATTAAGGGTTAGCTGTTGTATGTTTTAGCACTTTCTTGTAAAATTGCATCTCGTTGTTGTAATAACTGTCAAATATTGGAATATTTTTTTATAAGATGTGGTGGTGGATATATTTTAATTTAATGTAGGTTATAATTACCATTTATGCAATAGGCAACTGAAAGGGCTTGCATTGAAAGTTTTTTAATAGTTTTTTCATTATTTTAATTATATTTAAATCTCCATTTTGGGTTTCATATACCATTTAAAAAATATATGTATTTATTTAAATATTTTAATTCATTTTAATTTGATTTATTTGACTTAATTAAAAAAGTTATCTATTTATTTATTCATATATTTTACTTTATTCTAATTTGATTTATTTTACATAATTTTTATTTTATCTATCTATTTATTTATTAATCCATCTATATATTTTACTTTATTTGAATTTGATTTTTTTACTAAATTTTATTTTATCAATTTTTTTATTTATATATATTTTACTTCAGTCAAATTTGATTTATTATACTTCATTTTTATTTTATCAATTTATTTATTCGTGGATTTTACCTATTTGTTATTCTATCAATGTATTTATTTATACATTTTACTTAATTTTTATCTTACCTATTTATTTTTTAAAATATTTTAATTTATTCAAATTTGATTTATTCTACTTCATTTCTATTTTATCCATTTATTTAAGCTATATTTATTCTCGTACTATTTCTACAATGGTTCCTCCAATGCATATATTTAAGTCCTTTTCTCACGAGACCTCAACTTCATTTAAGCTACGACGTTTTTGTCAGAAAAGTGTGACGCACTCCGAGCGCTGAATGTTAATGGGCCAATTGTCAAAAAGAAAAAAACAGACCCCGGAGCTGTTTACCGCAGCGTCGGGGAAATTGCGCATTATTATGCCGAGCACATTCGTCTTTATTTGGAAATACACGCATACTCGCCACGCAGGCCCGTGATCAACCTTGTAGGAGAACATAAAAGTCAACAGAGGGGAAAATTGTACCACTGAAACGAGTGCGACTTGACGGGGAAGAAGGCGCTCGTACGGTGGCGCCTTTAACGCGGGGATAGCGCTATCAGGTCGGCGGTCAAGGACGTCAAAAGAAAGTAGAAGGAGATATTTACACAGCGCCAAAAAAATGACCCATGATGTCATCAAAAAGCGCCAGAACAAAAGTGTCATTAGTTGGAATTTGATAAGGATTTGGAGACATTGTTTTTGTTATGATAATGCATCCCAATTTCAACGTTTTTTACAGTCTTAAAGTAAGATTTTGAGACTTACAGTTTAGCTTAAGGACCTAAAGACTAAGAGTCATTTTAAATATGGAATTTGATTATAACATGTACACAAAATTCTCATTTGTGTAGTCCTGGGTTTCAAATAATTATAATTTAAAAAAGACTTCAAATTCAATTATTTAAATGCAGGGGTAGGGAACCTATGGCTCAGGAGCCACATGTGGCTCTAATTATAGGTACATGTGGCTCTTATGATGGGTGCATATGGCTCTAAAATATGTAAACCAGTGGTTAGAGTCCCGAACGCACCAATAGGAATGTCACATTGGGACTATGTAATTGATTTCATTGATATACATTGAACTCATTGATTAGCAACAGCCTAACAAATGAATTCTGACACTTCTTGTCCTTTAAAAGTGATAAAATAACTCCAAATTGTCATATATTTTAACTTGAGTATGGCTCCCAATAAATAACATTATGAAAATAAGAATTATTTACGGCTCTCTCTTTCAAAAACCCTCCCTTTAACCCTAATTTAAACCAATCAAAATCATTAGCAACCCACCCCAACAATGCCACAAGGTTGACATAGGCCCCGATTCAGAAGCCACGCCCCCTTCTGCCCACAAGGGTCCTGCGATATCTCGGTTGTCTCCTTTAGCGCCTGAATAGCCGCATTGTACTATTAGCCCGGTGCTCTAGCCCCACCGCACACACCTGTCAAGCCACGTCCTTGGCGCCTCGAGCCTAGGACCGCCCCCCCCCACCCCCGACACACACGCCTATTGAACCCATACGCCGGAGTACACAAACACACTCAGATAAAATCAAATAAACGTGCCTACACGCGAGTCTTATTCGCCAAAGGTGGCGTTCAGGGGTCAAGTTGCATAGTCTCGGGCTAAGGGGGGGGGGGGTGGTGGGCTAGGTTTTGTTTTACCAGGGCGCACGCGAGTCGCTTGAGCTCGCCGGCGGAAAACAACGTTCAAAAGTAAACCGCCAGTAACTGGAACCAGACCTTAAATCATTTGCAGATTCTGTTTCTAGTGGGTGGGGGGTGGTTCCCCTTTAGGCTCCTTCCCGAGTCCTTGTACTCGATGGAATTAAATGCGGTGGGCTCGCGTGTGTTAAGAAAACCAGTACTGATGTTTGTGTGACAGATTGTTATTTAAATGAGTTTGTCACTGAGCGACGTCCAATCCCATCTAGCTTGGATTTAAAAGCGGTTTTAGTTAGCGTGCCTGGATTTTGCTTGTTCAAACCAGTTCTCAAAATTATATTTACGAGAGAGTTTAATATCTAAGAGAGAAGTTTGATATCTAAGAGAGAAGTTTAATATCTAAGTACTGTTTAATATCTAATTACTGTTTAATATCTAATTACTCTTTAATGTCTAAGTACTGTTTAATATGTAAGTGCTGTTTAATATGTAAGTACTGTTTAATATGCAATTACTGTTTAATATGTAAGTTCTGTTTAATATGCAAGTTCTGTTTAATATGTAATTACTGTTTAATATGTAAGTACTGTTTAATATGTAAGTTCTGTTTAATATGTAAGCACTGTTTAATATGTAAGTACTGTTTAATATCTGATTACTGTTTAATATCCAAGTACTGTTTAATATCTAAGTACTGTTTAATATTCAAGTACTGTTTAATATCTAAGTACTGTTTAATATCTAAGCACTGTTTCATATCTATGTACTGTTTCATATCTATGTACTTTTTAATATCTAAGTACTGTTTAATATGTAAGTACTGTTTAACATCTAAGCACTGTTTAATATCTAAGCACTGTTTAATATCTAAGTACTGTTTAATATCTAAGTACTATTTAACCGGCGACCAAAAGGGACCAAAAGACCGGCAACCAAACGTCCGGCCACGCAATATAGTATATATAATACACGGCCAGTGCCTTTGCTACCAAATAAAAACAACCCGTGTATTGCCTCTGTTTAAACACAATGGCATGGCTCTTAATAATGTCACAGGTTAGGGCTTCAACCTCTGGCGCACTTGACTGCTTTCCCAGATAACCTTCACCTACACATGCCGCCCGCCTCTCTACACTACACGGCGGCGTTAGAACCTCCGAGGCCCAAGGCTATCTGTCCACTAAATCATATTTGTAGTTTCATATTGAACACGCGGCCCCGAGGAGCAGCCGGCGTAGAATCCGGCTCGGCGCATTACTGCATGCCGTTTTCACAGCATCTGTTTTCAAGTAACTAGGCCAAGGCGTGCTTTTGTTTATCTCAAAACGGTTCGGGTTTTTGGAAACCTGGGTTGCCATTCAGTGGATATTCCTGTCAGTTAATGGTGCAAATTTACAGAGTTTATGGGTAGTCTTATCCAGTTGAAGGGGGACCTAAGCTATGTCCTAAAACTAAATGGATTCAATGTGACTTGCTAACTTAGGGGTGGGCAAACTTTTGGGCCTGGGGGGGGGGGGCATATTGACTTTAAAAATGTGACAGATGGGCGGGGTCAGCCACAAGATACGATACATATAAAAAAGTGCATCCGTTAACAGTACATATGAAACATAAACTGAAAAAAAGGACTCAAGTATTAACATACTTATCATTAAAGTAAAAAGTATAAAGTACAAGTAAAGGAATGCAGTAAGAAATATTAAAATGTAATTTTAAAAAAATAGAGGGGCTGTTTGCCTATTTCTGTGCTAACTTTTGAATAAAAATAAGAAACGGAACTTGACTAAATCCTGTACTCAACACAAAACTAAATATTTTGTATATTTTCTTGTGTATTTGTCACTCCAAAAACATATATCAAAGGTTACAACTCATAAGCATACAAATTACACTCGAAGTAAACAAAACTGCAAGGTGTCATGGTCAAAACACCAAAACGCAAGATAATACGGTAATTTCTTTCAAAATAGAGAAAAGATAAACATCCGAAACGCTACACAGAATCAATTTTAAAGTCAATTAACTAAATTCAACAGTATTTTACATGTAAAAACATTGTTTTCTCAGGGCTTTGCCATCTTACTACCTAGAGATGACAAACTAGACCACTAGGGGCACAATTCCTGGTTGTACTGCTACTTACGTGACTTCCTTATTTAATTTGTTTACGTACAGGCCATTTTAAGGCTACGGCTTATATGCGAAGACGGCTAATACGCCAGAAACGATGCTACCAGTTTATTTCTAAGCTTTGGCATTCCTTGGGATAGGGTGACCTGTCAAATTCCAATCGAATGGTGCACAATCCGCCAGTCGTCAGCATGTTTTCCGCTCTCCCTAACCTGTTTTTTTTGGGGAAAATGAGCTCCCGGAATGAGGTTCTGGGGTCGAGAGATGGCTTGGGCATATTTTGCATGCCATTAAAGTTGTATGCGAAAACAAATTGTCTCGCCCCGTTAACAGACGTAGCCAGACAGATGGCCGCCGGAGCGAGCTTTCTTAAGCGTGACGAATCGCCGCATCTGCTGGTGTGACTGCGGTCAGGGGAGGTGCTCCCGAAAACGGACGGACGTGCAAGACAAACAAATAAACAAACATGTCCAAGTCCAATTCTGTGTTGAGAAAATGTCCAAAATAAACGAGGCCAAGAAAGTATTGGAAGTAGATTGAAACGGAGGACATTTTGTGGGGGTGAGATGATATTAATTATTTTTTTGGGTTTACCAAACTAGGTATTTAGTTTTATTGTTGGGATGTCTCATTAGAATTGTAATTTTAAGGCTCTCTAACAAAAAAATGGCTGTGTTAGGACCTACTTTATATATGTACATCTATGTGTATGTATATATGTGCTTATATATGTATGTATATGTATATATGTGCTTATATATGTATGTGTGCTTATATATGTATATATGTGCTTATATATGCATGTGTATATATATATATATGTGCTTATATTTGTATGTGTATGTAAATATCTGCTTTTACATATGTATGTGTATGTATTTATGTGCTTATATATGTATGTGTATGTATATATGTGCATATATGTGTGTATATATGTGCTTATATATGTGTATGCTTATTTATTTAAATATGTATTCATGTATTTATTTATTAACTTACTTATTAACTATCTATTTATGTCTATTATATCTTTTACTGTGTCTGTATTCTCACCCTCTTGCTACTGATTCTCTAAAATTGATTTTATCATTTAAAGTATTTTCTTAACCCATATCTAGCGACATAACTTGGCCACCCACCCTTAAAATATCATTTAGCATCTGCGCATTCAAGCCAGTCCGTCACTGTCAATCCCCTCCTGGCGTCCAGTCATGACTTGACCGGACGTAGGCTAAAAGAATGCCCACCCTAGTTAGCGCTATTAAAGCAAAACTCAATTCTAGGACTCCTCCACGGCCCAGTAGCCTTGTCACACCCCGTCATCGTCCCTCCGCCAAGCCTGGCTCAAGATTCGTCCCAAAACGATATAAAAAAAACACTAAAAACGGTCTGGAGGTGAAGCGTTTGCGTAGCTTCTGCCCCGATGGCTTGTCATTCCACCGGCATGCTCTAATTGGAAGAGCGGCAGTTAGGGAGGACTGACGACCGCTCCGTTGCCGTCACCCCCCCCCCCCCCCCCCCAACCCCACTACGGCGTTCGCCTGCAGTGCAGCGATAGAGAAGGTTGCAATGGTCTTTGCCGGCCGGCCTGCAGTGTCTCCACCGACACCGAGCTGCAAAAAATCGATGCGCAGAAATCGCTTCATGCCTGCTCGATTACACCCCGCCGGAGTAATTGATGCTCTCGGGGCCACGGACTACGAAAGCCGTCTAATCCATCTAGGAGATGTCCAATGGGTGGGGAGTGGGAGGGTTGGCAGAAACAAAAGTGGGTGCTCGGACATTTGGTTGCCGAGAGTTTACTGTTGAAACCAGCTCTCAAAATTATATTCATGAGACAGAGTTTAATATCTAAGTACTGGTTAATATCTTAGTACTCAGTAGATATTTAGATATTAAACTCTCTCTCATGACTATAATTTTGAGAGCTGGTTTCAAAAGTACTTCGATATTAAACAGTACTTAGATATTAAACAGCATTTAGATATTAAACACTACTTAAATATTAAACAGCACTTATATATTGAATAGTACTTAGATATTAAACACCACTTAGATATTAAACAGTACTTAGATATTAAAGAGTAATTAGATATTAAACAGTAATTAGATAATAAACAGTACTTAGATTTTAAAGAGTAATTAGATATTAAACAGTACTTGGATATTAAACAGTAATTAGATAATAAACAGTACTTAGATATTAAACAGTACTTAGATATTAAACACTACTTACATATTAAACAGTAATTAGATATTAAACAGTACTTACATATTAAACAGTAATTAGATATTAAACAGTACTTAGATATTAAACAGCACTTATATATTAAACAGTACTTAGATATCAGACTCTCTCTCAGATATTAAACTCTCTCATGAATCTAATTTTCAGAGCTGGTTTCAACAGTAAACTCTGTCACCATTTGACCGGCCACCAAAAGGGACCAAAAAAAAAACCAGACCGATGGTACGCAGTTGCCTGGGCGGATCAGAAAATTCCCTGTCAAATTGGCAAAACCGACTCAAAGACCCCGGAGTCGACGGCAAACGCAAGAGTAACTCCAAGACACGGCACCCGGCGGAAGACGCAACCTTGTTAGCGTTTTACACGACTTTTAGCAGCAAGGATAGCGCCTAGCGCGAGAAGGCATAAATTAGCAAATTACCTGCATGCATCCGAGCCGCAGGCCCAATTATTTCTGCTACGCCGCAATTGCGGAAAAAAAGGGGCTCTCCAGCTGTGCTCCGACACAAAGCCGGCTCGCCGAAACATAAACAAGATTACGGGAGAGCTCGGCCTTTGGCGGCCGCTCATTAGCCACACCTCCGCTAAACGGCCCGCCGGTGCCCAATCGCCAAAAGCGCCGCCCTGGAGACGATTTTAGGGAAAACGCCTGAACAGATAAGGAATAAAAATGTAAAAAAAATAGCGGAACAAAGCCATCTTTGTCATCAATGACGAGTTGTTCATTGGAAGCTTCAATTCCGTTGCGGGAATTGAACAAAAACCCGACAACGAAGGTTACGGGTAGCGACGCTAACCAAGCCGGCGAGAAATGCGCTAACCTTATTAATCATTGGGGGCAGAAATTCTATATAGAGTCGCCTCGCATTGAGCCGCCGGTCACCGATTGGTCGGCTGGCATCGACTACCATGCGAGGCGAGCCGGCGCTACCGCCTGTTTGCTTTGGGCCGGGATGACTTTTAACAACATTTATTATGGATGAGAGGGTAAAAGGGGTCCACGGGAAGATTATAAAAGCTTAACATTTGGATGAGATTAATCCCGCCCTATCAATCGTACGCTTCACATACAATAGTCGGCTAATTACCGAGCGCCAGTCAGCGGGCAAATAACATTTATATGGCCGCTACCGAGAACTAGAAAAGATATATATGTTTGTATGATAGGCTGAGAAGAGGATTGGAGATTTAGGACGGTATTTTATTGTATATAAGATGTATTTTAGACTCAAAATATGATGACTGATTTAAGGGAATGGGTTATAAGGGGAGAAGACTTACAAAATGGCTGTACTTGGATATTTACATGTACTATTTGTTAGTTATTTTCTGTTTTGCAGTAAGAAAGAAACTATTTCTGTTGAAATACTTCCTTGTAGTGAGCGTAATACACATAGTATCTCAGAAAAACTACATATGATGATGTTTCTTAAGGTTTTTCTCTTTCAAAGTAACACATTTGTACTCCCTATTAAAATTTTGGAAATTGTAAATCAAGGGGGCGACTTATACATGATAAATTGTCAAATTCAACGATTTTAAGCGAATTATAAAGGGTGCGACTTATACACAGGGCGACTAATATGCAAGAAAGTACGGTAAGTACGTGTTTGCATTTGAAAAAATACTCCCCTGAGTTAAAAACTTATGCAGTAACTATTAAAATGAATATGAACATGAAAATTGTCAATCAAGGAGCGACTTATACACAAAAAATGTCAAATTCAACGATTTTAAGGCAATTTTAAGGGTGAGACTTATACACAGGGTTGCTAATATGCCAGGAAATACAGTATATATGTATTTGTATTAATAAAATACTTCTCTCAGTTAAAGACTTATGCAGTAACTATTAAAATGAATATGAACATGAACATTTTAAATCAGGGGGCGACTTATACACGAAAAATTGTCAAATTCAACGATTTTAAGGGAATTAAAATGGACGACGTACACGCCGTTTAAAATGTCCACTGAACGGTACAACTAAGGTTAGCAAAATGCTGACATTAATGACAGTAAGTCAATGTCGTTTTGAAGCTTTAGGACAAACGGAGCTTCTTCCCTGGCGTCCAATTATCCGGAAGTGAGCCAAAGCAAATCATAAAAATTTACGGTTTGAACTTCACGATCCTCATAGCTCGCTGTAATTTTTAAACGGAGTCACAAAGCGCCATTTTTTTTGTTCCGTTTTTAGGCATGGTCTTTAACGCTGTCAAATGAAAGACACTGGAGTTCAAACTACGGCCCGCGGGCCACATACGGCCATTATCACAAGTGGAAGAAACGTTTTTTAGGGGATCCTTTCAAAAAAATATAAATTTTTCTATTTGAAACAATCGATTTTTTGGGGGATTATCCCACTAATTATCCATATTAAAAGGAGACCAATCATTTGACCCATAAGTCAACCAAAAATCTGTCTTTTCATAAACTGCCGAACCTGGAAAAGCCCACATCACCATCCATTGCTTCCTTCTTTTCCAACTCCAGCTCTAATTTTCCATCCCTGACATTTTGCGGCGCCACCATTTAAGCCCCGCCCCCTACTCATAAAAGAAACCCGACGACAGGCAGCCGTAAAGAACCCCCGAACAATCCCGTTCTTCCACAAACAAAAGACGTCAGCACTTTTCAAAACGCGCCACCCTAGCGGTCAATTAGTTCCAAGGTGAGGCCAAAACGTACTACCCTTTAAGCTCCTCCCCCAATGACAAACAACATCTCTCCTAGCATAGGGATGTTTATCTTTCTCCCCGAAGACCCCCCGCCCCCCTTACAACGCCGAACGCATTAGCGAGTGTTTGAAATTTCCCCGT
The DNA here is from genome assembly GCF_051989575.1 of Stigmatopora nigra. Taxonomy (NCBI): domain Eukaryota; kingdom Metazoa; phylum Chordata; class Actinopteri; order Syngnathiformes; family Syngnathidae; genus Stigmatopora; species Stigmatopora nigra. The sequence continues at coordinate 8,296,066 of NC_135527.1, read as the reverse complement.
CTCGCTCCTAAATCCAATCCCTGGCTATCGATTGGTCGAATCAATTTGCTCTCCGTCAAAAGCGCTGCAATTGGCCGAGGGAAGATACAAGTGGAATCAGATTGTGATAAACCCATGTGTCCCCCTTTTTAATGCATTACAGCTTTAATTAAAACCACGAATAAAAGAAACGCGTATAATACGAAGCTCCGCGATGGCGTTATCCACCTGCGCAAAAAAAAAAAAAAACTTTTAATTACCCGCCCGCTGAGGCACTCCGGTACTCCGTAAATCTCCTCAAGTATGAACACTAGGAAGCCTTAACGGATTGGACGCCATTCTTCCCCGATAATACACGATTCCTTGTGAGTAAATGAAGAATTTACAATAGAAAAACTCAAGTCAGCAACATCTGGGGAAGTGACCATGCTAAACTCTAACGTAAGGCAGAATTTGCAAGAAAATGCACGATTCCGCCAGCTCGTTTTCATCTCTGGTTGCTCGGCAATTAGCGGTCAGATCAGGAGGACCTGGTGGTTTGGGAAGGGGGTGTCGGGGGGGTCCAGGCGTAAATACAAACCAGCGTTTCCATTCATTTGTATGCGGCTGCAGGTGCGCCACCTCACTTTGCATTCAGGCCTCAACCTGCCTCCCAAACAGGCCATAAATTAACTTCCCTTTAGAGCTCCAGTCACAGAGAAGCATTGCATCTTTGTTTCAATTCGTCCACTCGGTCGGCAAAAAGGGAAAAGGTCAGAAATATTAAAGCCCCCCCCCAAAAAAAGCTGTAGAAAATGCGTGTGGACAAATACATCAGAATTTTATAGGCCCGTAAAGAGCTTTGATGGAAGGCGGCTTTGTCACTTTCATCGCTTTTGGATACCTTGGAATGCTCGCCATGTTGTTAAATGCTTGGCTTGACATTTTTGGGGGTTTCTACCTTACTATCATATCGTCAATAGCGGTGTAGTTAAGTTTGAGGATGCTGTGGGGGTGTAGCCAATGGTTATTGGACGCCAACAGCACTGGGAGATATGTAGCGTTAGCTATGGCAGTTTTGAATGAAAACTGAGTCCATTCTCGGGTAAAAAAACGGAGATTTAACTCAAGTTTTGGGCCGATTTCATGGTCAACTGTTCAACTTTGTTTGACGGAATGCTAAGTGTTAAGCGAGTAAAAATGGTCCTTCAATACTACTCGAAACTAGCTAGAGTGTAAAGTAAGTAGTATGGGTTCGCGCATGAAGCCATTACATTACAAAAATGTGACCAAAAAGGCTGAATAATGGCTTAAAAAGTACTCTATATTTACAACTATAAGTCGCACTGGATTATAAGGCGCCCTGTCTATTTTGGAGAAGATTTAAGACTTATAGTTATGAAAATATGGTATAATACGGTATATGCAATGAAAAAAATCAATCAATCATATACTAGAGTATATACTAGTTTTTGGAGTATTTTGGAGAAAATTTAAGACTTCTAGTCATGAAAATACGGTATACAACAGTATATGCAATGAAAATATTTAAGTATACAACAGTATTTACTAGTTTTTGTAGTATTATGAAGAAAATTTGACTTATAGTAGTGAAAATACGGTATAGAACAGTATATGCAATGGAAGATTTAAGTATACAACAGTATATACTAGTTTTTGGAGTATTTTGGAGAAAATTTGGCTTATAGTCGTGAAAATACGGTATAAAACAGTATATGCAATGAGAAAAATTCAAGTATACAACAGTATATACTAGTTTTTTGAGTATTTTGGAGAAAATGTAAGACTTTTAAGAGCGCCTTATAGTTATGAAAATTAGATATCTTTCATAGGACGTTATTTGTGTTATTGGAGTTGAGCAGAGGAGGAGCTTGGGGAAAGAGGCGGAGCTAGTAGGTAGCACCAATCAATTTAAGATAGTCGTAGTTCATTTTTAACAAGGTAACCAACTACATTATTCGCAAATGGAACGTTTTAACGTATTTAAATTTAGTAAAATGAGAATGTTGTGGAAAGAGGCGGAAACAAAAGGGGCGGCGGCCTAAAACGAGAAGCAATGGTACGGTAAGCAATATCAAAACAATAAAAACTGACTTTTTGCTGCCAATTAAAAGATAAACATTATTCAAATGATATTTTAATACTACATTTAAGATTATTTTTGTGAATTTCAAGTTGTCGCTGAACCAAACGGGCCAATGGGCTTTTTTTTGGGGATGTTGCCTTCAGGAAAAGAGGCTTACTGCGGTGGTTGCCATGGCAACGCACTTGTTTGCTGGAATTTCAAGCTCCTTGGAACTCTTTTTGGAAGGCCAAATATTCTCAGACATTTCTTTTGTCTTCTTTTTGAACCCAAGGTGAAATACGGATGGATTGGTCGCCAGAATTGAGGCAAGGCAGCCAATTTGTTTGGAATGGGAGGGTCGGTTAATTCAGTCAAAATGAATTGGGGGGAAAAGTTGCAAAATCCGCAAAGGACTCGGATTCGGTTGAAAATTTGAATGAAAATCTGCAAAAAAATGCCACATACTGCTAAAATATCTGATAAATCTATTTTTTTATTGAATATTTGTTTAAAAAATCAATATGTAGATCCAAGTATTGTTTCCTGAACCAATAATTCTGTTTAAAATACAACTAACCAATGACAAACCTTCCAAAAACACAATGCTTTTTTGTATGTCCAATTCTCGATGCTAAAACCAATCCAAAATGGCTTCTTCAACAAAAAATGGCGACCTCCCTTCGGCCCGTGTTTTAGGACATTTACGAGTGTCATTTTTTTATATCAACTCAACATGTCTATACATAGAAAGTATTATTTTCAAAACCAAAATGCCCAATTTTGGTGTCCCAAATCTCTTAAAATTTTACGTTCCTGAACCAAACAGATTTTGGAGTATAATTATTAATCCCAAGAGCAAACTTAGTCAAGTTTTGTTCCATTATATCACTAAAAAAACAAAGCCATTTGACTCCCCTAATAACAACAAAAAAACATCAAATTAAGTGTAGCGTAACTGTTGCTTTTTTGTATCATCCTCATAAAAAAACCCACTAAAAAGCCACTCAAGTATTTGATACAACTGTTAACAAAATGGACCCTGGTGTATCATCTCCAGAAAAAGATGCTCAAACATCTACCTCAGGGGTCCAATCCCTAAATCCCTTCCAATCATCTTAACCTTCACGGTACCACCATGACAAAAGACGACCATTCATTCATCTCCCCATCACAATGACAACAGCAGGTAGGCGTCCACTCCATTTGAACTGGTAGGACTAAAAAGGATTGGACGTCCGTAACTGTCAACACGAACCGACAGACGGTTTCTCACAACCGCGGCGACCGATCGCAGAAGAAGAAAAAAAATCATCGCACTCACCGCGTCCTCGCCAATCTTCCGTTTCTCCCGGTAGTGGGAAATCCGAAAAGGAGGTCGCTCGGTGGTTTATCCCGCTCCGGTAGGGGTCCACTCATCCACGTGCTTTACATCCCAGCTGGAAATTATTCTGGATTGAGTTTTCTTCTTCTATGGTTTATTTATTTTCAGGACGTCTCCATAAACTGCTTGTCTTAAAGGGACGGAATCACATTGCGCGTGCCGGCAATGTTCCAGACTGAAAGAGAGAGAGAGAAAGAGAAGGTGAAGGAGTAGAAGTGGGAGGCGAGGGTTGAGGTGGAGGGGGCGGAGTCTTGGAGGAGGGGGGGGGGGGGGTAAATACATGCATACAGATGGTAGTGGCGGTAGGAGCTCTGTCTGTATACTCGGGCTCCACCTAGCAGTAAAAATATGCGCCACTAGCTATTGTGAAGGCAATTTTGTATTATGGATGCCGTTACTTTGACAAGGCAGAAAAAAACATGGGATTAGGATGTACTTGAATGCCTCATTTTAATCAATAGCTGCCCAATAGGAAGATAGGGAATGTATTTCAAGGGAAAATGGGTTTTTTGTAAGGTTGTTAGAGGTGGGTTGTGGGTATTATTGAGGGTTGTGTGAAGGAAATTTGTTGGTTTGTGGGGAGAGGTGGGCAAAGTGGTGGTAAGGGGATTAGATTTGGTCCGTTGTGTTATTTTTTTGGGGGCTGTGTATTGTGGATTGTTTTGGATGTTTGTTTAAGAAAAGTATAGTATTGATTTATGGTGTGTTGGAATACCCTGCTATGAAATTGTTGGTTGAGGGATTGATTAGGGTAGAGGTGTCAAAGTTGTGGCTCGGGGGCCAGATCTGGTTCGGCAAATCGTTGTGTGGCCTGGGAAAGTCAATTGTGAGTGCTGATTTTCTGTTTTAGGGTGAAATTATTTGATATTACACATATTGTATATGATTTTCCCACTTTTAAATCTTTAATTGTCATTTTTAATCATTTTTTTCTGTTTTTAGTTCAAAAATCTTTTAGTAAAATCTAAAAATATATTTTAAAAAAGCTCAAATAAACATTGTCTTAAATCTATAAAAAATGGAATAATCAGGGCTTTTAATCCAGTTAATTTAATCCATTTATAGCAAAAAAATCTAAATATTATATCTAAAATAGTAGTAAATTTTCTTGAACACATCGCATAACTTAGCTATTAGCAAAACCCCCCAAAAAGTCGCAAACAATTCAAAAAACAAAGCAAAAAAACCTACATTTGTATCCCTTATTTTTTGGCACGCCGTCAACAACTTGCCTCAAAACGACATCTGTCTTTTTTTGGCCCGTATTCCCACGCCATTTCCTCAACGTAAAAACGGCGAGCGGTTAAGTGCACCAAGTCGTATGATGCAATAAAGACTCGCCCCGGAGGTTTGCGAGCTCAATATGTCTCAAGCGATGATTGAATTAAAGTGACGGTGTCGGAAAAAAACGCGGTGGCGTTCATCTGCCTCCTCCCTTTTTGATTCATGGCCAGCGTATCCGTCGATATTCACAAAAGGCTGACATGCAATAAAAGCCCTGCTGCGGCATTAGATCACCATCAGTGACATTAAAAATCTCATTTGTTCTACGGCACCCCCTGTTCTCGCGGCGCCGGGTACACAGGTTCGTGTTTTGGGGATTCGTACAAGCGGTTGTGATGTTCCCATTAAAAGATTCTTAACTAGAGCATCTAAGAGAGAGCCAATAGGATGCAGGGATTTCTACCAGATAGGTGTCCAATCTATTTGAGCATGGAGGACGGCAGCAAAGGTTAAATACATAAAAAACTATAATAAATACAGTTGGAAGTTGATTGGAGTATCGAAAAGGGAGCAAAAAACACAAAGTTTTTAAACTTTTCTTTGATTTGAGGCTAAAATCCGAACTAGTAAGTCCAAGAAAAGTTTGTGTAGAGAGTAAAAGAGGCCACCAGGGGGGGCCTGAACCCCAGAGACTATACTCATCCCCTCCGCCCCCTTTACTAGAGCGTCTCTGAGCGACGGCAAGCGGGATCGGGTTACGCGACGCCCCTTTTGTTGATTCAACCCGGGTCAGTGCGCCGTTAGCCGCCGGACAACAAGGGGATAGCGTTTGGATTTTCCCGGAAAAACGCCGTTTCAAGTAAGTTAATAACTGATTTTTGGTCGGGAAGACATTTTGGAATGTGGGTTTGTTTCTCGGTGAGTCGAGGGTGGTCGGTTTGAGTTTTTTGAGGGTTTTTTATGGATTGAGACGGGTTTTAGTTCATTATTTTACTCAGTTTTATGTCTCAAGCTGCTTTTTTGTGGATTATTGGGTCGATTGAGCCAAGTTGGCCCTGAGTTTTGTCGCTCAGCAGCCTGTTGCTTTGCAAACCTCGGTCGGATGAGACTCTTGGACGGGGGAGGGAGGGTTGGGGGAGGGAGGCGGAGTCCAGAAAAGCGGATTGTCCTCGCTTACTATTCAACATGGAAACCAAGCCAACGCTGCTTGTCGCACGCAGTAGCGCTAAGCCAAAATGTGTATTGTTAGAGCAAAACTAGGTAATAAACAACATAAACAAACTATCAAAACAGGGAGCCAAACTGGAACTACTCAATTTTCTGGAATTATTCACCTCAGAACAATAAATTCTATTAAATTCCTTACAATAACAATGAAATTTACATGGAAATCAGTTCATTTAGATAGAAAAAAAACTCAAGTTTGTTCTTAAAATCATTAAAAAACATCTATAAACAGTTTTCCGATTCGTAGCTATGTGGGAATTCGTCATTTTAAGAGTTGTCAACGTGCTCCATTGTATTAGAAAATGTACGCTTCTTACAATCCATCCCACGGGTGACATGACTCCCCCCGGCCTTTAACCATTTCTTAGCAATTGACGCTAACATTATATTTTCCTTTCCAGGACTCTGCAAGGGTCTGGAGTGCGAAACTCCTCTTAATGGGGAGAAATTACGTCCTACCGGAGCTGTAAAAATGATTGAAACAATGGGTGAGTCGATAACGTTTGGTAATGGAGCGCTAATGCGCCCCGCGGAGTCTTCGCTAGCGCTTTGGCGTCGACTTCTATCAAACGTGAAGTTTAGCGTGAAGGCAAAGCGCCTCTCTGGCCACTCAAGCACAGCCAATTAATGCCTTTCTAATAAGATTACCTGTGTAGCGCCCAGAGAGGGAAAACATGCTGACGCCGGGGTGCCGTCGACGGCTTTTGTTCAAACAACAAATCCTGGCTTTTGAGCCTTCGTACGCCCCATTAGGTGATAGTCACAGTCGGTGAGCACTGGAAATTGCTTCCTTTTTGTCCACATGACAGTGGACCGGCCCGAGTGTGGAAGCTTAGGCGGCCACCTCCGGCAAGTAGGCCTTAAATTGCTTTCATTTCCGCCTGGTATGCTTGGAACATGGAGCCGGCGGGCTTGGAAAACAATGAAAACTTTTGTATTTCCTAAGAAAAAACTGGCTAACGCGAGGGACTGTAGTGGAACCGTATTCTTAATTACACCTGTCTTGTGTTTAACTTTATGTACCCGGGTTTTGATTGATATATGTGTTGTTTCTCAGATACGCAACGTGCCTTGAGGGCGGTGGAACGACTCCAGGCTAAACTGAAGGAGCGAGGGGAGGTGCCTACAGAGGAGAAGCTGAGTTTGCTCAAGTCAGTGCTCCAGAGTCCCCTTTTCCACCAGATTTTGGCCTTGCAGAAGACTGTGCAACAGCTCAAAGACCAGGTGAATGCTTTGGTTGGGATGGGAGACATGGTATGGGTACTTGGAATACTCGGACCGCCGAGTACCATGATGGTGTCATCCATTGTGACCGGGGGTAGGCAAATGGTCAAAGGGAAACAATGGTCAATTCTCTGTTTAATCTAATTCCTAAGTTTCTTTGCAAAGATTTTTAAACAATATCGAACCCAGATCTGGTCCAGCCTGTCAGACCATATCCATTTCTGCTGCCAGGACTTTTGGTCACCGGTCTTTTGGTCCCTTTTGGTCGCCAGTCAAATGTACTTAGTTATTAAAGAGTACTTAGATATTAAACAGGACTTAGATATTAAACAGTACTTGGATATTAAACTCTCTCTTAGATATTAAACAGTACTTACATATGAAACAGTACTTGCATATTAAACAGTACTTGCATATTAAACAGTACTTGCATATTAAACAGTGCTTGCATATTAAACAGTACTTGCATATTAAACAGTACTTGCATATTAAACAGTACTTGCATATTAAACAGTACTTGCATATTAAACAGTGCTTGCATATTAAACAGTACTTAGATATTAAAATCTCTCTCATGAATATAATTTTGAGAGCATACTTCAACAGTCAACTCTCTGTCACCATTTAACCGGCAACCAAAAGACCGGCGACCAATCGTCCGAGCACCATAAATGAATATGGTCTGATTGGGCTTGGCCATATCTGGCCTCGAAGTTGTTTCTAAACCTTTGCAAAGAAACTACAACTCTTCAACATCCAATGGGAATCTGTCATTGAACTTGAACACAACTAAACTGTCCTTAAGGCACCCTACTTCCAAAACACTGTCACCTAAAGGGAGTCCACATTTTCCTAGTAGTACTTGGGAAACCATTTTAGCAACCTCTGGTTGAGGAGTTAAACATCATGGCACGCTTTCCCGTGCGACATCTCCGCTAGAGCTAAACCTTATCACAGTCGGAAAGGAGCTCTTGAGGTGGGGGGGGGGGTTGTTATACCGGCGGAAGCCAGGGGAAAGTATGCGAGCAATGCGAGTGGGAGGCAAGAAGGGGTGTGGGTCGGATAAAATGAGAAAACCTCTGCCATTCCTCTAAAGTAGCACTTGGAAAGCAATATGGCCGGGCCCTCGGTCAGCCCTGTCGCTATGGCAACCACCAAAAAGGGAGGCCGCTGGCTGTATGTGAAGTGGGGCGGAAACAATTTCCTAAATGTGCAAGAACCAGACTGGAACTTTAATCCTCTTAGATAGCCTAGCCAACAAAAGCCCAGGCACTTTAAGCGTACTATGTTCATGTCACCTGGGCCCGGGTTTTTCTTTGAGTACTAGCTTACTAGTCAGTTATGAGTAAGAATATGTGGATTATGTATTTGTGTAGCCTTAATAGTACCACTTGACAGTTTTTAGGATGTCCTGGTTTAAGGACTTTGGTCCTTTGGCTCGTAAACTTGCATTTTTTGATGAGGAAATGATATTTTTTACATCCCGCGCCCTGTTTTTTTACTTCATCTGTCATGGTAGTCATTAAAAAACAGGCACAGATGGCCCGTTGCGATATTAGAATGATTATATTTAGAGCAGTGGTGGAAGAAAGCAGCCACATCTGAAGGATTAGTCTGCTAGCGTTGTAGCTAATCAAAGGGAATGATGAGTTGCACCGATGTCGGGGGTGCCGTTTAACGAGAGGCGGTGGCCACTTTAGCGTCGGAACATTTGGCGAGCTGTGAGTTGGCGGCGTATAAGTTAACCGGGGATTGCGGGTGTTTCTTCTCGGCAGGGGGTCGGAGATCACGGCGCCGTATCGCAACATGACGGTAGCTACGCCGCGCCTTTGGAAGAAAGCGATGGCCAAAGTCCAAGTCATCAGTTGGAGCAGCTTATTCAGACCATGGCACAGGTATAATGTTTTTTTGTCTCCAAGCCAAGAAAAACTTTGTCTGAATCCATCTGTGCCACGCAGGGTCGCTACGTGGCACACGTGGACTTGCAGAAACCGGCCTCGGGGGGTCTGGGATTCAGCGTGGTGGGACTGAAGAGCGAGAACCGGGGAGAACTGGGGATTTTTATCCAGGAGATTCAAGCGGGAAGTGTGGCTGACAGGTATGTTAGGTGCTCGGATGATTGGTCGCTGGTCTTTTGGTCGCCGGTCAATTGGTGACAGAGAGTTTACTGTTGAAGTCAGCTCTCAAAATTATATTCATGAGAGAGTTTAATATCTAAGTAATGCTTAAGATATAAGAGAGAAAGTTTAATATCTAAGTACTGTTTAATATCTAAGTACTGTTTAATATCTTAGTACTGTTTCATATCTTAGTAGACAAATCTAAGTACTGTTTAATATCCAAGTACTGTTTAATATGTAAGTGCTGTTTAATATGTAAGTGCTGTTTAATATGTAAGTGCTGTTTAATATCTAAGTAGTGTTTAATATCTAAGTAGTGTTTAATATCTAAGTACTGTTTAATTTCCAAGTACTGTTTAATATCCAAGTACTGTTTAATATCTAAGTACTGTTTAATATCCAAGTACTGTTTAATTTCCATGTACGGTTTAATATCCAAGTACTGTTTAATATCCAATTACTGTTTAATATCCAAGTACTGTTTAATATCCAAGTACTGTTTAATATCCAAGTACTGTTTAATATCAAAGTACTGTTTAATATCCAAGTACATTTGACCGGCAACTAAAAGACCGGCGACCAAACGTCCGGTCACGGGTATGTTACCATTCAATTGACACAAACACGATGTTTAACTTGAGCTTTAGTGGTTCAAATGCCAATTTTGCAATTGAACCCATCGCAGTGACGGAAAACTGAGGGAGGCTGACCAAATTCTGGCCATTAACGATCAACCCCTGGACCAGACTGTAAGCCACCAGCAGGCCATCAGCCTCCTGCAGGTAGCCTCGGAGAGGGTACGCCTCACCGTGGCTCGGGGACCCATACCACAGCTGGTAAGCACTAAACGTCATCTGACCCCTACAAAAATCCCCCTAAAATCTGTTCTTCTGTTCTAGTGGCAGCACGTGGAGACCATCGAACTGGTCAACGACGGGACCGGACTCGGTTTTGGCATCGTGGGAGGGAAGACAACCGGCGTGATCGTGAAAACTATCCTACCCGGGGGTATCGCCGACCAGGTGATTTGACTTTAAAACTTTTGCTCATCTACGGACTACAGTCGTTCTTAAAAGTGTCACTATTTTTTTAGGACGGGCGCCTGAGAAGTGGGGACCACATTTTAAGAATCGGAGACACTGACCTGTACGGCATGGGTAGCGAACACGTGGCGCAGGTGCTGCGGCAGTGCGGCAATCGGGTGAAGCTGGTCATCACCCGGGGACAAGTAGACGAGAACCCTTCCGTCTCCACGTCGGCGCCGTTTTCGGCGGATAAGGTCACCTGAAATGCATCGTTTGGACTTTAGAGGGTGAAACTAATGCTGAGATGCTCTAATCAATTCACAGAGTGATGAGAAAGAGACAGAAGAAGACGGAGACGAAGACGATGGCGGCGGTGCATTTGATGTCAGCCTCATAAAGAACACCCAGGGATTGGGGATCACCATTGCCGGCTACGTTGGGGATAACAATTCAGGTCTGAATTCTTGACAACCACAAAAAACTGTTGCTTTAAACCAAGAAGCTGACCCTATAGCTAAAATTATATTCATGAGAGAGACCTTAATATCTAAGTACTGTTTAATATCTAAGAACTGTTTATACCAGCTCTCAAAATTATATTCATGAAAAACAGTTTAATGTCTAAATATCTACTGTTTTCAACAGTACTTAGATATTGAACAGTACTAAGATATTAAACAGTAATTAGATATTAAACAGTACACAGATATTAAACTGTACTCAGATATTAGACAGTACTTGGATATTAGACAGTACTTGGATATTAGACAGTACTTGGATATTAGACAGTACTTGGATATTAGACAGTACTTGGATATTAGACAGTACTTTGATATTAAACAGTACTTTGATATTAAACAGTACACAGATATTAAACTGTACACAGATATTAAACTGAACTCAGATATTAAACAGTACTTGGATATTAGACAGTACTTAGATATTAGACAGAACTTAGATATTAGACAGTACTTGGATATTAGACAGTACTTGGATATTAGAGAGTACTTGGATATTAGACAGTACTTAGATATTACACACTACTTAGATATTAAACACTACTTAGATATTCAACAGCACTTACATATTAAACAGCACTTGAATATTAAACACTACTTGGATATTAAACAGTATACTTGGATACTAAACACTACTTAGATATTAAACAGTATACTTGGATATTAAACACTACTTAGATATTAAACAGTACTTAGATATTAAACAGTACTTAGATATGAAACAGTACTTAGATATTAAACTCTCTGTCACCATTTGACCGGCGACCAAACGTCCAAGCCCCCAACGTATATCCATCCACCCTAAACGACTATCTTTTCCTATCCCACAGAACCCTCTGGTATTTTTGTCAAGAGCATCACGAAAGATAGCGCCGTAGATCAAGACGGTCGCATTCACGTGGGAGACCAGATTGTGGCGGTAAGTACACCAAAATCAAAATCACCTGGTAAATAAATCACTTTTTGTAGGTATTTTAAACCATTAAAAAAAAGCCCAAGCTCGGAGGTGCCCCCTTTTGTCAGCCCTAATTAATATTATTATTACCATTATAAGTTATGCGGGAAATGTTTTATGTGAGCTCTCAACGCTTCACAATTAATCCATTCAGGGTGGATTTGCATAATTTTGAGTAATTAACCATTAATGGCACATTTTTCTTGTGAATATAAAAGATTAAACACAATGAGCCATGTCCGTCTTAATGACTATACTCCGCATTCAAATTCAGCCCCAACTGGAAATAACATAGTGTGTACGTGGGTGTGTTTGTGTGTGGGTTTTTTTCTAGCCACTTATTTAAAAGGAGCATGTTTTGACATTTCCTGGCAGTTCCCGTTTTTTGGGAGCTCAAAAATAGCAAAAACACTCACCATGTTTATCCACTGGGTTCTTGTGGCGCCCCCTGTAGGTAGACGGAGTTAATATTCAGGGGTACAGCAACCAGCAGGCCGTGGAAGTACTCCGACACACGGGTCGGGCAGTCCACCTGAAGCTGATCCGGAGAGGGTTCCGACCCGATGAGATAACCCCAGTTATGGGAATCGTACCGCCGTCTGCTGCCGTTGTGGCCGAACTGGATCTAGTGGGACCGGAAAAAACAGATTTAGGTAAACCTGTTGTCAACAAGACTCATTCCAATTCTGGTATTTTGATCATTATTTGTTTAATAAGTCTTCAATCATAGTACTATGACTCGTAAGTCTAATTTGTTCAATTACCCAGATGATAATTCATATTAGGTCAATATTTTCCTATTGAAATTTGGTTCTAGATTGCCTACTTTCATCATTAGCAATAGAAAATGGACATTTTTCCAAAAAATGGTGAAAACTCAAATTGAACCAAACTATATGGTCGTTGGTTTCAGAAAAGTCATCATTTACTGTCAAGAATGTAAAAACCGTGTTCCTGCTTCAATTTCTTGACATTTTTAATTCAAATTTGTTAAACAGTGCAAAAAACATGGGAACCAAAGCTAGCCTAACATATGCTAAAGCAGGGGTAGGGAACCTATGGCTCAGGAGCCATATATGGCTCTTTCCATGGGTGCATATGGCTCTCCACTAACCTGAGAGATAAAATATGCACCAATATTAGCAAAACTGGCTTTTGACCTACCTCTAGCACCCCTTTAATCCAAATTTAGTTTTTCATTACTCTCCCACATGCATAATCTCATTGATATTGATTGATTAGCAACAGCATAACTTCATTGTCAGAATTCAGACACTTTTTGTACTTTAAAAGTGGTGAAATGACAAAAAATAACAGAAATAACATTATAAAATATGATTTGTTTATGTCTCTCTCTAACAAAAAGCTTCCCGACCCCTGACATATGGCATATTAACACTAAAAACAAAGGAAATACATCTTTCCTTTCGTTATATTAACTTCACAACCATAAATTGACATTGCCCCGCACTATTCAATCCCGCCATTGGCGGTGAATGACTCCCGAGGTCGGGACGTACTTAGTTAGGTAAGCCAGGCTTATTATTACATACCACGCTTGCATTAAGCCGTTACTTTCAAGTGGCGAGTCGTTCCATGGCTTCCCGCAGGCCATACAATGGATTGATGGCTCTTTGTGCACTCAGATGAAAAGCCGTTCCAGACAATGACTGACGAAGCCGCCGTGGAACCAGTTGCAGACCTGTTGACACAAGATGAATGCGGTGAGAGGCTAGAACAGCAACATTGTTAAAAACAACTGAAAGCGGACTACTATAGGAACCCAGAAGGTTGTTTTTTTAAAAAGTTGACTTCCTACAGAGGCATTGCCGACACCCTTTGAGGAAGAAGAGCTTGTGAAAAAGTGGCAAGAGGTCCTGGGAGGGAATAACGAAGTCGTGGTAAGGGTCTAGAGGATATCAGATTTTCCTGGAGGGGTGAGATAACACCCCGACTTGGATAGGTGGCCCAAGTGGAGAAATTCAGTGAAAGCAGTGGACTGGGAATCAGTCTGGAAGCTGACACTGGGCACCACTACATCCGCTCGGTGCTGCCCGAGGGACCCGAGGGACGTTGTGCCAAAATATTCAGTGGGGACGAGCTGGTTGAGGTGGGTAGACATTGGCGTGACACCCCATAATTGGTGCTCGGACGTTTGGTGGACGGTCAAATGGGGACAGAGAGTTTACTGTTGAAACCAGCTCTGAAAATTATATTTGTGAGAGAGAGTTTCATATCCAAGTACTGTTTAATATTCAGTAGTGTTTAATATCTAAGTAGTGTTTAATATCTGAGTAGTGTTTAATATCTAAGTAGTGTTTAATATCCAAGTACTGTTTAATATCCAAGCACTGTTTAATATCCAAGCACTGTTTAATATCCAAGTACTGTTTAATATCCAAGTACTGTTTAATATCCAAGCACTGTTTAATATCCAAGTACTGTTTAATATCCAAGTACTGTTTAATATCCAAGTACTGTTTAATATCCAAGTACTGTTTACTATCTAAGTACATTTGACCGGCGACCAAATGAGACCAAAAGACCAGGGACCAAAAGACCAGGGACTAAAAGACCGGCGACCAAACATCCAGTCACACCCACCACCCATTCCCGGTTTTTTACCCATCTTTCCATCTCAGGTCAACGGCATCCCCCTGATCGGCGAGAGCCACAAAGAAGTAGTCCGAATCTTAAAAGAGCTCCCCATTGACGTATCTATGACATGCGTAAGGCCCGCCCCCGACCAGCAGGCGGACGATGATGACCAAGCAAATAAACAAGAAGAACCTCCATCAAGCGTATCGCAGTTCAAGGTACACAAAAAAATCAGCCACCTGTTTCAAATCTATGTGTCTTGCTCAATTGAAATGCAAATTCCAATTCAGCAGGACAAGATTTATAGACTCCAGAAGTCAAATAACGGTATATGATAGTACGTATACTCAAGCTCCGTTCTAGAGAGAATGTCCTTGAGGCTAGAGCCTCTCCACGTGTGATTAGGTTAGCTTGAGCTGTCAGACGCTCCACTGACTCTCTACATTGTCGAGGGTGATGGATTACGGTTTCACGAGAAGCCAACTTCGACTCCAGTTACGCACCTAAGCGGCAGTCACCAACAGGCTGGAAATAGGACACCTCAAAGACACTTGTATACGTATCAAAACCAGAGACATAACTATATTTGCACTTTTAGGAAATGGAAATGGGTGTCACGGAACTGGCGGATGTCACCCGGGAGGCGGCGGCATCACCCTTAGCCATGTGGGAGATGGAAGTCCAGAATATTGAGCTGGAAAAGGGTGCCGGAGGACTTGGATTCAGTATTTTGGACTATCAGGTCAGGGTAGACTACTCAAGAGTGTGTTTTCGATGTACTAACGGTCAGTGGTTCTTTCAGGATCCTTTAGATCCCGCTAAGACGGTCATCGTGATTCGTTCCCTGGTTCCCGAGGGCGTGGCCGAGCGGGATGGACGACTGTTGCCGGGGGACCGGTTGATGTTCGTCAATGACAAAGATCTGGAGCGTGCTAGCCTGGAAGATGCTGTCCAAGCTCTTAAAGGAGCCCAACTGGGGATGGTGCAGATAGGCGTGGCTAAACCTCTTCCAGTAAGTCTTGGGGATGTCTCAAAAGGATTGGACGCCAAAAAGTAGTCTTTACCTTATCTCCTAAAGAGAATTCATACACTAGAACAAATGGAGTATCAGTGGATATATTTGAAGTAGTAGTACAAGGTCACAAAAAACCTCAGAGCAGTATTTTTTTACTACGCTTGTATCGCTTTTGGATTACAAGCAGCCAGGTCAGACGGATTAGCGTCTCACTTGGACGTGGTCACCCCTCGAAATTGAGCCAGACAATCGTAATCCTCCGACAGAATGACTTTGCTTTTCCCGAGGGGATAAGTGGCGACCACTCCGACTCGCCGTGGCCTTGCGTCTGTTTGATGTCAGCTGTACTAGCTAACTCTGAGAAGAAGAGATTTTCCGCTAAGGTCCTTTAATGTCTTCCAGGTGGACACAAACGATGCAGAAGACAAGATACTAGAGCGGTCTTATTACAATGAAGAGGACATGTTTCAGGCTTCGATGATTGCGCTTGATGGAAGTGGATCAGACCTGGATTTCCTCTATGCATCCACACCTGAGGTGAGCGCCTAAAAAACACCCTTGTACTAAACTATAGGTAGGGAATCTATGGCTCAGGAGCCACATGTGGCTCTTTGGATGAGTGCATCTGGCTTTTTGCTAACCTGTGAGCTAAAATATGGAAATGGCTAATGACAGAACTGAAATACTACATCTAGAACTGCTTTAATCTTCATTTTTTTGCAGTATATCAGGGGGTAAGGAACCTATGGCTCGGGAGCCACATGTGGCTTTTTTGATGAGTGTATTTGGCTCTTTGCTAACCTGTGAGCTAAAATATGGAAATGGCTAATGACAGAACTGAGATACTACATCTAGAACTGCTTTAATCGTCATTTTTTTGCAGTGGACTATTCTGGAATGCATCCTTTCATTGATTAGCAACAGCATAAGAATAATTAAGAGAAATAGTCAGTTTTTTCCACTTTAAAAGTAGTGAAATTACAAAAACATGTATGTATTTTGACTTTTGAATTCGTAGTATGGCTCACAAGGAATAACATTAGAAAATATGAATTATTTGTGGCTCTCTTGGTCAAAAAGTGCACTAAACCAACCCATCTTTACACAGACCCCAAGTAACATCAACTACCAAACTGCGACCTCTCATTTTGGCGCTTCCGATGAGGACCTAGCCTCCTCCCTCGGAACTACAGAACACAACCAATCCTACAGCCTCTTTACTGACCTGGCACTCCCACCTGAAATCCTCCCTGAGCTACCAGAACCAATCCCGTCTTACGCCAAAGAACCCTGCGGTGCCTCCACGGATCCACCAATCGAGGATGAGGACGGCGCAGATCTGGCGATTTCTAGCGGCGACTTTGAACGGACCATAACAGTGGTCAAGGGCAACTGCAGTCTAGGTTGGACTTTGAATAACTGAAAGAATTGGAACAGAGTTGTGATTCAGGACTCAATCCCACAGGTATGACGGTGTGTGCCATGAAAGACGGACTGGGAATGCTTATCCGAAGTATCATCCATGGCGGATCTGTCAGTCGTGATGGGCGCCTGGGAGTGGGCGACCTCATCCTGGCCATTAACGGGGAACCCGCTGCTAAACTGAGTAACGCCCAGGCTCGCGCCATGTTGCGCAGGCATGCTCTCGCCGGATTGGACGTCGGGTAAGAGCCATTTGTAAACCGGGATAAGCAACTACATCACAGTACTAAAGGCATGTTATCTAAGGGTGAAAACTGCTCGATTCCTAGTGGCAGAAATATCCAAAACTTACCAGAAAAGCTATACTTTTTGGAGTTCTAATTCAAAGTATGTCTCAATGACAAATAATCTTTGACTCAGAAAATGAAAACTTCCTCCAATCGCCCCAAAATCAACCGGAAACTGGATTGGATAACTTAATTGGACAGTAGCAAGAGGGTGAGAATACAGACACAGTAAAAAACATTATATATATATAAATAGATGGGTAATAAGTAAGTTAAAAAATAAAAACATGAATAAATATATAATGTTAATGCATGCTTGGCCAAAGAAGATAAAGGCACGGGTTATTTTCGGTGCATAAACGCCAACTGTTCACCTTCTAGATCTGCTTGCTCAGCCCAGGATGATCTTTGCCCATTTTATGTGTGAGTACGACTAACCGCCCGCTATTTATTGTCCTGGCCGTCCATCTTTTCCTCCCTTCATCCGTCACCTGCATGCCGTCATCACTAACCAATTCTAACATCTTCAAATTTTCCACCAAATAGCCACACTTTAAAAACGCCAGCTTTTTATAACAAAACAGTCTTTCAACTTTCCCTTTTGTCCAGCATGACCTACGTCCCTGCCGAATATCTGGAGGAGTACAAGAGCAGCCTGGAGCAGATTGACAAAGACCAGGTTTCTGCCAAGTCCAGTCCAAAGTGAGTACTCGACTCGTTAAGGAGAAGGAAAAGGTTACAAGGTTATTTATCCTTGTTTTTCAGGTATGTTCCCAACCTTCCAGAGCGGGAAGATGGCGAGGGAGAGGAAAGTGTGTCTTATAGCAACTGGAACCAACCAAGACTGTGAGTAGTACACGCTGTACAGGGTAATATCTAAGTAGCGTTTCATATCTAAGTAGCGTTTAATATCCAAGTAGTGTTTAATATCTAAGTAGTGTTTAATATCCAAGTAGCGTTTAAAATCCAAGTAGTGTTTAATATCCAAGTAGTGTTTAAAATCCAAGTAGTGTTTAATATCCAAGTACTGTTTAATATCTAAGTAGTGTTTAATATATAAGTACTGTTTAATATCTAAGTATACTGTTTAATATCTAAGTAGTGTTTAATATCTAAGTAGCGTTTCATATCTAAGTAGTGTTTAATATCTAAGTAGTGTTGCATATCTAAGTAGTGTTGCATATTTAAGTACTGTTTAATATCTAAGTAGTGTTTAATATCTAAGAAGTGTTTAATATCTAAGTAGTGTTGCATATCTAAGTAGTGTTGCATATCCAAGTAGTGTTTACTATCCAAGTAGTGTTGCATATCTAAGTACTGTTTAATATCTAAGTACTGTTTAATATCTAAGTACTGTTTAATATCTAAGTACATTTGACCGGCGACCAAAAGATTGGCCACACCAGTCAACACGAGGCAATTTGAGAAGTAAAGTTTTGTTACCTCGAATTGTAGAGTGGAGCTCTTCAGACAGCCCGGCAAGTCCCTGGGCATCAGCATCGTCGGAGGGCGTGGGATGGGCAGCCGGTTAAGTAACGGCGAGGTGATGCGGGGCATTTTCATCAAACACATCCTGGACGACAGCCCCGCCGGACAAAACGGCACCCTAAAGACCGGGGACAGGATTGTGGAGGTAAGAAACCGGCAAATATGACGACTCAGATAGCACAAAGTACATCTCGAACAGGTGGACGGCGTGGATCTACGAGACGCCAGTCACGAGGAAGCCGTGGAGGCCATACGCAGGGCAGGAAATCCTGTTACCTTCCTGGTGCAGAGTATCAGCCAAAAAAGTGGGGTAAGCCAAAAAAATGCACCAAAAATGGCCTCATTTACACATTAGGCGTAAAGACGAGTTGGAAAAGGGGCGTTCTGTTCTTGCAAAAGCGAGGAGAGTGGCGCCAAGCGATAAGACGAGGGTGATTGATCGCTATTGCAACAAAAACCAGACAGACAATGGAAGCGAGACGGATTACCTGCCACGGGCAAACCAAGCGTGGCCAGTGAGAATCTCGTCTTTCCGATTGGGATACGTTTGAAGTAGAACCCGGCCCACTTCATTAACACCCTTTGCCATGTTTTCAATTAATTATCGCACATTTGGTTATTTCGATAGCGTACTTTTGTCTCCCATTGTCAAGGGTAGACGTCCAAATCTGTTTTAACTGGGCGGTATATCACCCTTAATGGCGGCCATTGAAGTAGAATGTAGTATTATTTCATAGGGATGACATAAATGGCAATTAAAGTGACTATTTTTTAATTTATTGGGAGTAATCACGATTAAAATAAGTAATTATTGTGTAGGCTTGATTTGGAGCTTTTGCTTTCCCCCAAAAATGGCTGAAACGTTGATAATATAGCCGCCATTTTGAAGTAAAACATGTATTTTTGGGTCATTTTTAGCTACTAATTTGATTCTTTTTGCGGAATCCAGGCCTCGGCTAGCGTAGACTCTACCGAGGAGATTGTGGCGGCTCTACCGACGGAAAAGGAGGACAAAGTGAGTCCCTGGCGTTGTCTTTTTGGCGGTGTGGGTCAAAGCGTGTAGTATCTAAAGTTGTCACCCTTTATGTCTTCTCTGTAGGAGGGTGACAGTCACAGTAGACTTGTCCTCCGCCTGTCCCCAACTAACCCTTTCACTCCTACCCCGTTTAAGGTTTGTGGGTCTAACATTTAACATGTCGGATTTTAACGATAGTTTCACAACTTGGAAGGACTAACTGAGAAAAATAAAACATACCGTAGTAGTTAGGCAGTAGTTGGATGTTTGTCTGCGTCCAATCAGCATATCTTTAGTTGGTCTTTGTTTGTTTTATGGAGTTCTTGTTCTTCAAGACCTGTAGATTAGATTAGTAACAAAAACGGGTTAGGTTCTGGTTTTAGAACTGATTTATAATGAAGTAACTGTACTTGGAAACAATGAAATACTCGGGAATATTCAGTACTTTTTGCAAAATCTCATTAGAAAAACTTAATGCTAAATTGATGGACAATCATAATCGTTTATAACTCAAATTAACCTGCAGAAATCAGTGATTTTTGGCGCTTACCTGGCAACCATTGAAGCTAATATCCGTAAAAAAAAAATAATAGTCTGTCGTTCTGTTCCCTAAAAAACCCAAAAGAAATCAGAAACTGCTAAAGTGACCCCTACCGGCGGCGTCCTGGCCCTACCGGTGGTGACCCACATGGGAGAGACTGACACCGACACCCTGGCCCAACTCGAGGGGGGTGACGTGGCTGAGGAGTACCGACAGAGCTGGGGTGAGTTTAATACTTGTTAGTTGAATTAATTTGTGCTACTGCGTCTACATT
This sequence comes from Stigmatopora nigra, assembly GCF_051989575.1. NCBI lineage: Eukaryota > Metazoa > Chordata > Actinopteri > Syngnathiformes > Syngnathidae > Stigmatopora > Stigmatopora nigra. Next base: position 8,275,708 of record NC_135527.1, on the reverse strand, counting down.
TCACTGTGTTTCAGAGGACATTGTCCAGCGCTATGGTAGCCTCCCAGGCATCCTCCATGCTGTTGAGTTAGAAAAGGGCAAAACGGGTTTGGGACTAAGCCTGGCTGGGAACCGGGATCGCTCTAGGATGAGTGTTTTTGTGGTGGGAATCGACCCCGCGGGGGCTGCCGGGATTGACAGCCGCATGCTTGTTGGGGACGAGCTCCTCCAAGTAAGAAAATCGGAATCTTAGCGCTATCTGGGAAGATGTTTATGACTTAAATCTGTTTTTTTCTAGATTAACGGGCAAGTTCTTTATGGTCGTAGTCATCAGAATGCTTCATCCATCATCAAAAGTTCTCCTTCTAAAGTCCAAATTGTCTTCATCAGGTAGAAAGTCATTCTTTGGGCTATTGTAATGCTAGAGAAAATCCACTAGGGAGCACCAGAGTTAAGCTTAAAGTCAGTTTAGTGGAGAGGCTTCAACTTTCAAGATGATTTATGGCTTTTCTGGAACAGGAACACAGAAGCACTTGAGCAGATGGCAGTGGGACCAGTACAAGAAATGGAGGGTGACGGAGCCATGCACCATGTTGAGGTAACAACTGTTGTCCATGGACTTTGCATTTGGCCTGGAAATTCAGTCCCTAGAGTTGTTGTCCTTTGAGAGACACCCAAAGTAGTCCTCTAAGCGTAAAATGACCGCAAAGAGGGAACCCCCTGTCCACACATGGCACTTTTACAAGTCATTTAGCCACAATAAACCCTCTCGCTAGCATTCCATTGATGTCATCAGGGAGACGTTGGCGGAGAGGTCACGGAAGAGACGCTAAGCACCCCCGAAGACTGCACTGCAGCTGTCAACGGGGACGCCGAAGTCCCCAACCTGCCACAAGGCGTTCTTAGCGCCAGTCGATCCGAAACGGCTTCCAGTGAGTCGCCATTTACGACTCCTTGTCCATGTCTTAAAACCACAACCTAGACGCTTTGGAGTGTGTTTTATTTCCAGGTCTAAGTCGCTCGCCGAGTCCGTCCACGCTAGCCTGCGACCCAACCACGTGTCCTGTAATCCCAGGCTGTGAGACCACCATTGACATTTCTAAAGGACGCACGGGTCTGGGGCTTAGCATCGTCGGGGGCTGTGACACGTTGCTGGTAAGGAGACTTTTTAGGGTTAGGTTTGGGAACTATTTGAGTCTAGACTTCAGAATTTTTACTGGTTACAGGGTGGTATCATCATCCATGAAGTTTATGAAGAAGGTGCCGCCTCTAAGGATGGCAGGCTTTGGGCTGGAGACCAGATTTTAGAGGTAGGCTGTCATTTAACTTGGGTAAGACCAGGCGGTAGCTGAAAGAATTGATGCATTGCAGGTTAATGGCGCCGACTTGCGAGCGGCGAGCCATGACGAGGCCATCAATGTTCTGCGCCAGACTCCGCAACGAGTCCGGTTGACAGTCTACAGGGACGAAGCCCAGTACAAAGAAGAGGACCTGTGGGACTCCTTTGTGGTTGAGCTGCAGAAAAGGCCTGGGCAGGGTCTGGGATTAAGCATCGTAGGGAGAAGGTTAGTCACTCAATCCCAAAATCTGGAATCTGTAAGGATCCACATGATGCTAAATGAGGACTTGTTTTTGTTATGCGCTTCAGATCGAGGGATCAAAGGTATTGTAGCACCGCTATATAGATCCTACCTTTAGACTATATCAGGGGTAGGGAACTTGTGGCTCGGGAGCCATATGTGGCTCTTTTGATGGGTGTATTTAGCTTTGTTAGGGAAAAAAATCCCTAACTTGTCTATTTCCTAGGAATGACACTGGAGTATTCGTATCCGACATCATTAAAGGAGGCTTGGCGGATGCAGATGGCCGCCTGATGCAAGGTGACCAGATCTTGACAGTCAATGGGGAAGATGTCCGCTGTGCCACGCAGGAGTCGGTCGCCATTTTGCTTAAGGTAGCATCAATATTCAAAGTTTCTGCCATCAGGGTACAAAAATAAAATGTTATTCTGCTTCTAGTGCTGTGTAGGCTCGTTAAAGATGGACGTGGGGAGGTTTAAAGCCGGACCCTTCCACTCGCTACGAAGACTGTCTCAATCCAGTCAATCGGACAGAGAATTTTGTCCAACGAGTGACTTGCGGGGGTCCAGGGCGACCTTGGAAAGTCTTTCTACCGACGAGAGTCCACTAGGTAAGAAGTCGAGGACAGCCAGACTCCAGGAAGGACTTATTCAAGAGTTTATTTCGTTCTAGATGTCCAAGACGTGAGGACAGTGGAGTTCACTAAAGACCCTGGAGACTCCCTGGGCGTTAGCATTGCAGGCGGCTTAGGAAGCCCCTTAGGGGACATCCCTATCTTTATCGCCATGATGAACCCAGTCGGCCTGGCGGCGCAGACCCGGAAACTGATGGTAGGACATTTTGTAAATCTTGGATTCAACAATGGCTGCCTCAACCTGCCACAGACGTCCAATCCACTTGGAGTGGACGTCTATGTCAATCATTAGCATTGAAATATAGTCTTTTCAGCATCAACACCCAAATCAAATATTTCTACTGCGTCACACAATCGTAGGCGTCTTGATTTGGTGTCCAAATATGCATACCAGCCATTCCGGAATGAAGGGGGTGCTGGGGAAAGGCCACGTTGACAATCACTGCCCTGTTGGAGCCTCATAAACCTCCCACTCTTCAATTCAAACCATTCAAATCAACTGACAATTTGTCAAAGCACTTTGTCTCAGGCCATAACTCGTCTTTTTGTCAAGTGACCACAAAACACTTAAAAAAATGCACACTGGTGGTCCTAACACCACAAAATTCTGTCTACTTTGGTCCTCCAGGTAGGGGACCGGATTATAAGTATATGCGGAGCTTGCACAGAAGGCATGAGCCACTCCCAAGCTGTCTCTCTTCTCAAGAATGCCACGGGGACAATACAGCTTCAGGTAAGAAGGGAAATTGACCCTTTGGGGACAAAATATTTAGCCAATAACCGATTTAGGTGGTCGCCGGTGGTGATAACACCGTGACTGAGGCGGTACAGGAGCAGGCGATCCCGCCAACTGGTTGCATCTTCCAGGACGACCTCAGGTAGGACAGACTCGAACCCTGGCGTCCATGTAAGCCTCACCCACATTGAGTGTCTTCCTCCTATGTTAGCCCCCCTCAGTACAAGAGCATAACATTGGAACGAGGACCAGATGGACTTGGATTCAGCATCGTAGGGGGTTACGGTAGCCCCCACGGAGACCTCCCTATCTACGTCAAGACGGTTTTCGGTAAAGGTGCGGCGGCAGAGGACGGCCGCCTAAAGCGTGGGGACCAGATCGTGGCAGTCAATGGACAGCCCCTAGAGGGCGTTACCCATGAGGAAGCCGTGGGAATCCTGAAGAGGACCAAAGGAAGCGTTTCCCTCACTGTGCTTTCCTAGCCAAAAGGCGCTAATAGCTAACGTTGCTATTCCGGCGTCAATTTGGAGCACATGTGTGATTAAATATGAATATCATGCTGCTAAAGGTTTCCTTAAGGATTTGTTCAGTATTAAACTTGGTGGAGTTGTTCAATGTTGGATTAATAAAGCCATGTTGGGTTCAAGGACGGTCTTGTAGATGTCCCAGTTTCGTCCTTGTTGCGGGTTTGTGACATAAAGAACTTTACGTCTTCCCCTTTGGCATTCTTCCAATGACATCATCGAGCTTTTGGCGTGTAGTCATCTGGCGTGAGGTGACGTGGTTTGTCTTTGCCTAAGGCGGCGGCGGAGCTTGAGTTCGACCTTGAAAGGAACGTCGATTGGGAGCTGGTTCTGTGGACAAAGGTCCTATTGATGAAACTGGACGGAAACGTGTCCATTATCGACTGTTGTCATGTGACAGGCGGCTGCAAATATTGCCTGATTTTATTGGGTTTAAAGTTAGAGGTTTCTAACTAGGTTATTTAACAGTTTGGACAAAAGACAACCAATGACAAAACTTTAGAAGGTATTGGAATTTCTCACTACTTTTGAGAGAGACTGAAGGCAGAAAGGGGGCGTGGCTTCATAGTTAAAAAAAGGATAGAGAGTTGAGCGGACTTGCGCCAACTTGTATGCGGTTGCCGTTTTAGTCCCAACAAAGACATTGAAATACCATTGTTAGTCATAGTAAAGGATAGTCATGCTCCAAAGGCAATCACGTGATAGGAAATCAGGGCCAATCAGATCATTGTTAGAGGATCAGATAAAAAAAGGAAAAAAATGATTAGCTACTATTGACAGTGAGATACTCCCAATCTATTTTGATTAGGGGTTACCAGTAAAACATTATTGGATATTCCTCACAGTTAAATGTAGTAAACACAGTTCCTGAGTTAAAAAACAACAACAAAAAGAGAATAATCTGTAAAACAAGTATTAAAAAGCATAGAAAACCAGTTGAAAGATTGTAGTTGTGTCGTAATTAGCCCAAGCTACTTTGCGTTCATTTCTAAAAACCAGTCTGGTTGATGCATTAGTCAAATGCCATTTATTTTGTTCAACATATGCCAGTAATTGGGCCCCCCGACCCCCTACAACATTCCCTACGGGGGTCGCCACCTGTTTCGGCACCCCAGGATTTGGCCGAGACAGGCAATTCAGAAGAGTGGGGGCCGGCAGAGACTATAAACTAGCGGGGGGACTGTCTAGCTAGGGGGGGGGGTGTATACAGTACTGTATGTATTCTTTCCATTTTATTAAATGTTTTTTTCCAGTACAAAGCAATGCTGGTTACTTATACAAGCCTTAAACATACAAATGCACTTATATAAACCTACAATATACTTATATAGGCCTTAACATAAATTATAATACAAAATATAGCACTAAACGATTTCAATTTATGAACAACTCCGACTTATGAACAATTTTGACTTATGAACAACTCCAACTTATGAACAACTCCAACTTATGAACACCTTCAACTTATGAACCACTTCAACTTATGAACCACTTCAATTTATGAACAACTTCAATTTATGATCAATTTCAACTTATGACCAATTTCAACTTATGAACAATTTCAACTTATGAACAATTTTAACTTATGACCAATTTCAACTTATGACCAATTTCAACTTATGACCAATTTCAACTTATGAACAATTTCAATTTATGACCAACTTTAACTTATGACCAACCTCAACTTATGAACAATCACAACTTATGAACAATCACAACTTATGAACAATCACAACTTATGAACAATCACAACTTATGAACACTTTCAACTTATGAACAAGCACTCTAAACCTAACTCGTCCATAAGTAGGGGAGCGTCTGCATTTTATTTTTTTGCAGTCATGCACAAGCTAGTAAAACCCTGGCAAAGCCGCAATCGATAGCGCGGTGCAGCAGTGTGACATCAGTGTTAGCAATTATGGCTCGCACAGACTGATAGCTGACCTCGCATTGTTCCGGCCGTCGGCAGCCGGCGGCCTGCTTGTTAATGATTGCCTAAAATCGCTGGCGCGCGACTCCCGTAGAGCTTTTCCAGCCCGTTTGGACGGACGGATGGCGGGACAAATTGCTGCCCGTGCTTGCTGATTTATGGAGGGAAGAGCAAGGTTGCACTATCTGGCCTTTTGCTAAAAAATCACCCACAGGATTGGACGCTACCGTGATAAACGGTTCAATTGCCGTTTTGTGACCGGAGGCTTGCCAGCAGGGGATTCAGAAACGACTGTAACTTGGACATAAATGGACACAAATTAGCCAATCATATTGTTGCAATAGTGACCGGGTTTAAAAGACGGCAGCTTTGCACATCCGAGTTTCCACATAAAGGCAAATATTCCGTTCCTCAGCGGAATTCTTTATGGCTCTATAAAAGCAGACGACGAATTCAAACTCCTTGCCGTCCAACTTTCCATTGGAAAAGTGAACCGGGGTCAGAGCGGGAATAATACATCACTGGTTTGCGGTCTGTGTCCTGAACTAAAAAGGTCAGTCAATGGGAACGTACCTCTGACTGATCCCAAGCGTGACTGGACGTTTGGTTGCTGGTCAAATGTACTTAGATATTAGGCAGCACTTGGATATTAAACAGTACACTTGGATATTAAACAGTACACTTGGATATTAAACAGTACACTTGGATATTAAACAGTACACTTGGATATTAAACAGTATACTTGGATATTAAACAGTATACTTGGATATTAAACAGTATACTTGGATATTAAACAGTATACTTGGATATTAAACAGTATACTTGGATATTAAACAGTATACTTGGATATTAAACAGTATACTTGGATATTAAACAGTATACTTACATATTAAACAGTATACTTACATATTAAACAGCACTTACATATTAAACAGCACTTGCATATTAAACAGCACTTGCATATTAAACAGCACTTGCATATTAAACAGCACTTGCATATTAAACAGCACTTGCATATTAAACAGCACTTGCATATTAAACAGCACTTGCATATTAAACAGCACTTGCATATTAAACAGCACTTGCATATTAAACAGTACTTGGATATTAAACAGTACTTAGATATTAAACAGTTCTTGCATATTAAACAGTAATTAGATATTAAACAGTACTCGGATATTAAACTCTCGCTCTTAGATATTAGACTCTTTCTCATGAATATAAATTTAAGAGCTAGTTTCAACAGTTAACTCTCTGTCACCAAAAGACCAACGACCAAACGTCCGAGCAACGACCCCGAGTCTCCTAAATAAGTCCGACTGACGGCTCAAAGCGGGGACAACCCGTATTGGTCTGGTGTGTTAGCAAATCGCCACGCTATTCCCTTTAAACGACCCCACGGTGGGTTGCCGGGAAACCCTGGGAAAAGGCCATTGACCTCTGCGAGGTCGGGAATGTTTATGTTCTGACAGCAAGGCAATTTATAGTTGCGTAACAATGCTAAGTCCGAGAGGGAACGGATTTTACGTCTATCGCCGTCAATGTCGATGAATGAGTTAACCCCGCCTCTTGTTCTTCCTTCAAATAAGACATTGGGTCACATGGCGACCAGTTTCCCAGATTCCAGACAGCGTCAGGTTACGTTTTTTTCGCAGTGGCGCTGTGGCTAATTCGCTAACGGCTCCTCATTGCACGCCACTGTAAGTCGTTGTCATAAATCCGGTCTGTAAATCAAAGTTTGTCATGCCAAAATAGCTGAACTCACTTAGCTGTTTTTTTAATGCTTCTTAGTATAAAAAAATTGAGAGAAAATTGTAGGACAAACTCAAATGAGACATAAAATGACAGACAAGAGTTTGGTAGAAATCACAATTTATTATCTTTTCATTTTCTTGACAATCCAATGGATACAAAGAGTCAGAAAATAGGGCAGTGTTTGACAACGGGTAATACAAGACTTGAAGAAATGATTAACAGAGGAAAATGTTTTACGCATGGACGCTATGAACAACTATATTTTTGGATAGAAGACAATTAAATTGCTTTGGTTTTCAGTCAATTGGCAATTTTTGCAACCAATCCGGGCTTTTTTAAGACATCCGTGCTATAAATTAAACAAAAAGTATCACTAGAGTCCAATCATTAAAAGAAAATACGCTTTTAAATGCTTATCTTTGTTTACGGAAGTTTTTTAAGGGTAGTTTCTAGGTCATAGCTTCATGATACTTAAAGACAAAATACAAAAGTCCACTTCTAGGACTTATGTGTCTAAGGCAGGGGTTGGAAACCTTTTTTGAAAGAATCAATGAGCCATAAACTATTCTTATTGTCTAATGTTATTTCGAAAGAGCCATTCTCCGAATTTAGAAGTAAAAAAAACGATATAAAAACCAAAAAAATGTAATTTCACCACTTTTTAATCACAATAAGTCTCTAATTTCTCTCTATTACGAGTCATTTCAATATTTTACCTCATAAGGTTAGTGGAGAGCCATATAGATGCATGGAAAGAGCCATATATGGCTCTAAAGCCGTGCATTCCCTACCCCTGGTCTAAGAGTAGCAAAAAACTAAATGTTTTCCAGGTAAAAATTACAGTTTTTGGCCTTCAAGTGAACGTGGATTGTCTAAAAATCCACAAAGGTTCAAAAAGAAAATCCCAAACTGACAACTTTGGTCCGCCTATGAGCAATCAGACTAATCCTAACATTTTTAAACCATTTCACGCCAAAAGATGCTAAAAAGGTTGCCGTTAAAGTCTCTAAAACTTGATTAAAAACAAGTCCTTCGAGCTTAAAGTTTCGATCCTTTCAGAAACTTGCTACCACGCAAAAACCGGTAATAAGAACGGGAAGAAAAGATAAATAAATATGTCAAGTGGAGTAAAGCGGCAAAAGTTGGGCGTGCCCACAAGTGGTTTGGTGAGGTGCGGCGACTTTTTTAATCTAAAACAATGTACACGGGCGAGTCGGCGTCTGCGGTGGTGGCGTTACTTTGAAAACGCTAAACCCTTGACGCTCATCCAAAACAGTAGTATTCGTCCGCTTCTACCCTTAAAAAACACCGTGGGCTAGTGGGCGAGGCCTCGCCCGGGAGGTCGTCCAAAGTGTCCAGGTAGCTGCCCACCGATAACGAGTCCAGCTCGTCATCGTTAAGGCTCCCAGCGTCCCGGCCGTCTGAAGGACCGTAGGAGCTGCTGGCGGGACTGCCGTCCGGACTGGCGGCTTCGCCTCGGTCGTCCAGGGCCCAGCGGACGGATTCGATTCCCTCGTTGATGCAAATTAGTTCCTGCATCAGTTTTACGTCGATGGCGCGTAGGGTCTCCTGAGTTGGTTGGAGTAGAGATAAATGTCAAGTTCTTGTTGGTGTTGACAACAATTTTGAAATGATAAACTTATTCTGGCAGCATTGTGATCGGACGTTTGGTCACTAGTCTTTTGGTCGCCGGTCAAACATACTTAGATATTAAACTCTCTCTCTCTTAGATATTAAACAGTACTTAGATATTAAACTCTCTCTCTCTTAGATATTAAACAGTACTTAGATATTAAACAGTACTTAGATATTAAACAGTACTTAGATATTAAACAGTACTTAGATATTAAACTCTCTTAGATATTAAACACTACTTACATATTAAACACTACTTACATATTAAACACTACTTACATATTAAACACTACTTACATATTAAACACTACTTACATATTAAACACTACTTACATATTAAACAGTACTTACATATTAAACTCTCTTAGATATTAAACAGTACTTACATATTAAACTGCACTTACATATTAAACAGTACTTACATATTAAACTCTCTCTCTTAGATATTAAACAGTACTTAGATATCAAAGTCTTTCTCTTAGATATTAAACTCTCTTAGATATTAAACTCTCTCTTAGATATTAAACCGTACTTATATATTAAACTCTGTCTCTCTTGAATATAATTTTGAGAGCTGGCTTCAACAGTAAACTCTCTGTCAACATTTGACCGGCCACCAAAAGGGACCAAAAGACCGGTGACCAAAAGACCGGCAACCAAACGTCCGGTCACAGGACGGCGTGGCTACAAAACGGTTCTACGTCTACGTACGGGTGTCAAATAAATGAATTAATGACGACAGGGAAACCTAGCTGTCAGGTCACCATGAAGCCGATCTGTTAAAGATGCTAAAGGCTTCAAAATTCAGGCGCGGGTCGACCATCTGTTTCGGGGGTCTAAACTTGGGGGTGGGGTCGACATAAGCTGATGAAATTAGCACATTTAACGCTGACGGCCATATCAAAACCCGTTTGTTATACGCAATGCAAATTTGATATTATGCAAATTTGTACATGACGTTCTTTTGCAATTTTTTAAAAAACTACTGCAAAAAAATGGATTCTATGACATGCACCTCATTATTAAACGTAAGAATTATTGCAATTTTTAATAAAACTATCCTCTTAGACTACAAAAATATTTTAAGGAACTTTTCACTCACCATTTCTTGCTTCAGGAACTTCAATTTATTCTCCAGGCGTTCCAAATCCGCCGATAAACGTCCGGGACGCACTGCCGGTACCGTCTGGGTGTCCTTCTTGTCCCCCACCAATGAACGCACAAGACTTTCAGGGACTTTACGACCCAACTTGCTCTCCAGGTCCCCCAAATCCGGGAAGGGGTCCATAAATGCGATAAAAATCCCCCAAAACACTCACTAAAGTGTCACTTCATCCATGTTGACAACAGCAAATGACGGAAAATCCTCCCATTCAATCCTGTCTTACTCCCTCCCTCCCTGCCTGCCTTATGCCCCGCCCCCCTCTGAAATTGGACACCACGCAGGTGAAGCGCATCGTGACGTCATCGTTCCAAAGAACTCCCGTCAACATTGTGAAATATATGATAACTTTATCACATATATCAACATTTTTTCACACAATTTGCAAATAAAAAACATAAACACAACTCTCCATAAGCACATTTATCTTATATATCTTAAGTTTGCATTGCATTTTGACACCAAAAACGTCTAAACAAACAATTCTGCATTGGAAAACAGTAATATCACGACGATTTATCAGAATATGGAAGTACAGCAGGTTTTATAACTAATATGGATATAAAACAATCTAATAAAACGGTGTAAAATGACATTTTCTTAATTATAACAATACATTTAGAAGCGCACGTTACAGAAAGTGACATTTCCTACCTTGATTTCGTCCTACGTTGTCCAGTTTGACGAAAAGCATCCAAAATCCAACAAAACGCTCCTTCTTCAACACTTCCAAGTGCACGAAATCCATAAAAAACGACGTATTTGGTGCAGAAGCGTGCAGACGCGTGCAGACGCGTGCAAAAACGCGCACCACGCGTCGACAGAAAACAAACACCACGCCAAACAATTTACCTTTCTTTCCTATATTCCGATCTAAATGTCTTCCGGGTTACAAAATGCATCCTACGTCACGTATAAAGTGTGCTAAAGTGCATTTTTTAATGCACAAAGTGCGCAAAAAGTTTGTAACGCCAAACGAAAGACGCCAAACGGAGCATCAGCGTGGATGATGCAGGTGGGCGTGATTAGTCCAGTGAGAGTTAATGCGCATGCGCAAACACTTTGTTGTTTTGTTACATTTTATAAGTCACTATTCTGCACGCATTTCCTTCAATAAATGCATTGCTTCTGCCTAAACATTATATAAATATGATCTTTTGCAAAAAGAGTATGACTTGGAGTGCATATTTTATATTTTAATAAGAGATAAATAAATAAAATGTATACTTTAAGGCATTTAAACCCTATAAATGCAATTGTCAAGCTACTTTAGCTTATAATATCAATGAAAAAGGATCATGCAAACAGTTTTTGGTGTTATCATTTTAATATTACATAAAAAATACAGCAAAAAAACAAACACATTTTGATGTAGTTGCTCAAAAAAGACAGCAGGTGGCAGCAAAAGACCGTTGAATGTTATTCAGTGACAATATCTTCCTTTCCTACAGTAAATCTCAACATAATATTAATTAATAAGTTTGGGCAGATCTGCCTCTCTCACTTGAGTAATTATCAATAAAAAAATATCAAAAAATTCAACTAATTCCCCCCCAAAAATGTAGAAATTGCAGGTGATTCAATACTTAAAAAAGGCACATTGTCACCTATCAAACAACTATAAAAATAATGCAACATTTTATTAAGCAGAGCTAACTTTTTTAGCCTAAAATAGACCAAAAATGTACAGTTTGGAGTGTCATCCAGTGCTAAGACTTTGTTAGCGCCATACATTAGCGGCTAATAAGCAGAAATGACCCATCACCTCTGGTGGATTAAACTAATATTGACGCCCAGAGAAGATTTAAAAAAACATTTTTCACGGATCCCTGGGATCCATTAAAGTACCGGGAAAGTACACAAAAAAATCGCCCAGTCTCGATAACCCTGAAGAGAGGACACGCCCCCTTTCTGTACCTTACTGGTTGTGCAAATTCTAAATTCATTCAATCCTGTTAACAGGATCAATTAGTTTGACTCTCACATTCTTTTTCGGGACATTTACACTGTGCAAAAACTGGAATGCATAGTGATGTATTTTTCAGGGTTCTCCAGGCCGGTTCTTGCTACAGGAACCCGTGCTCGTCCACGTCTTTGGGGGTCACCGGGTTCCACTTTGCCACTGGTTTGGAATAGCCTTTTAAATGGAGAAAGAGGTTAAATGGGTATACAGATCAGTACTATAACAGACAAGACAAACAAGAACAGTTCATTCCCGGAATTCGGCACCAAGTAGAACCTCATCAAGACTTAATGCTAAACCCATTGAGTCACTTTGTACCGATTTATGACTTATTTATTGATTATTTATTGATTATTTATGATTATTTCTGTTCACTCCGTACAGGGGTAGGGAAACCTATGGCTCAGGAGCTGTATATGGCTCTTTCCATGGGTGCATATGGCTCTCCATTAACCAGAGAGGTCAAATATGGCATGTAAATATAATACAAGTTAGATAAGGTTCGCTAATTGAGAGTTAGCTAGCTAGGCTGGATTGGGAGTTCCTTAAGAGTTGGAGGTCCAATTTAAAAGCAAAATGGCAGTTTTAGGCATACCTGATTCCATCCGGTCCTCTGAGAGTTCTAACTGAGACACAGGAAGAGCTTTGGCGTCCACGTCACTCTCCCCAGAAGACGTCACCTGCTCTTGTGTCCTCATATACAAGGCGGGTCTCTTGTGGTATTTAGCCCGGTAGGTGTCCGTCATGCAGTTATCCACAGAGAAGTAAGTTGTAGGCAAAACCAGGTCTGGGGACTCTGCTCCCTCATGTCCAGAGTGCTTCTCTTCGCTCTCACTGGCTGACAGGTCATTCCGGTCTTGGTCTGAGGACTTGTTAGAGCTAGCGTCAGACCAGAGACGGTGCTCGGCCGGTGCCTCGATCCAGCGGATCAGGGTGTTGTGGGAAAGGGCAGGTCGGCGGGCGGGGATTTCCGGCGCTGGTCCCGAGTTGATTGCATCGCCGGTAAAGGGTTTGGGAGGTAGAGGAGGTGGCGACCGGTCTATGTCGATCCCCTGGTGTTCAGAGAAAGTTCTGGCTAAGTTGTCAGAGCTGCTGGTCTTGGTCCAGAGATTTGGTACTGGTCTCGGTGGATCGTCCATGTCATACTGAAAGACTCCTGGAGTATACCGGAAGGCTCTTTTTCTGAAAACCCAAAAGAAGAATCCTATTGAAACCTCTATGGACTCACAAGAAGAGGGTTTGATTTCCTTTACCTTTGTAACGGCTTGTTAGAGTCGTGCATCTCTGGAGATGTTCTGCCTTGCTCACCTGCAAAGGCAAATAGAAAGTGGATAGATGTTAAAACTCTGGCTGAAATGTGTTCTAGTTAGAATGCTACAGCTAAAGGCTAAATGCCGCTACCCCCAGACTCATGTAATCCTTACTAACACCGATAATACAAGACTTTCAAAATTAAGAGACAGTTTCTATGCCCTAAAACCTGATTGTGATTAAAACAACTCCTAAAACAGACAATTAACACCAAAAGTGAGGGAATCCATCATGGCTAAGGGGTCCTAAGGTCCTATCAGGGTTAGGGTCTGTTATTTAGTCATACTGTAACTGTGGAGGCCATTTTTAGGGTTGCTTTGAACACTGGATAAACCAACTTGAGTGAAATCGCATCTAGTTGTGTTCACTTGACATTTTCCACTCATGGAAAGTTGATATGTTAGAGAGTTAAAGGGACTCGGGCGCCATATGGAACAATCCATCCAATCGTTTGTTCTTCTGATGGTATGGGAGAGATGAGGTCATGTAGATGAAGCCTACTATGGATTGTTAGGACACCATGTCTGGATTTTTACTGGATCGGACATTTCTGTAGTCAACAATGGAGACTTACTGGTTAAAAAGGTAGTGTGTGATGGGTTGTCATCATTTGCTGCCCTGGGAGGGAATTGATCCCTAAAGACAAGACAACAACGTACAATTCAGTTCTTTTGACATTGTAGTGAGTCAAAATTAATTGGGTTTGTAGTCACCTGGTCAGATTCAGCTCGGGAATAGGTCGAAGGTCTTTGTTGGGGTAGTTCTCCACCACGGGTGAGTCCAAATTAGCAGAACTGGTACTGATTCTGTCACTGCTTTCATAGCCGGATTCCGTCCGCTGAATCTTCCAGTTGTCATTGTAGACTTTGAGAGTGGTTGAGGGTTTAGATCGGTCCTTCTCGCTGTAGCTAAAGCCGACCGGGGGGTCCGGAGAGCTGTGGCCGCCACCATTTTCCTGCCGGCGTTCGTCCTCGTAAATAGTCATGAGGCTCTTGGCTTTGCGTTCGTCTCTAGTGGGTCGAACGGTCTCCCGAGTGGGCGATTTAGCGCTAGGTCGCCTTCCTGAGCTTTCTCGCCGCCACTCACGGCTTAAGACGCTGTCCACGTTCAGTGCTTCCCGCGTGGGTTTCCAAGGGCGAGCAGGTCGACCTCGACTGTTCCCACGAGACTCTTGACTGCTGTCCGTATCGTAGTCGTCCAAGTCGGGTTTTCTGCTTGGCGGGGCGGGCTCGGGGGGTAGGACTCGAACGCCGGAGGTGAAGCGGAGGGACCCGTGGGAAGGCCGGCTGCCGAGTTGAACCGGGCGTTCGGTTCGCGAGGGGCCTTTACCCTGGCTGCTGTAGAGACGAGGCTCCATGTGGTACTTGAAACCGTTTTCTGGAGGGGAGATGGAGCGGGATTGGACGCGTTCTTGACCAGGTTCTATGTGGGAATAAATCATATTTTGTTATAGTTGAATAGCCACTCCCAAAAACTTTCAATTGAAGCTCATTTTAACAGTTTAAAAAGGAACCCAAGTGGCTATTTAAAATCGGGAAATTATATCAAAGTGAATACGCAATTATAACAATAGTGAATATAGATCTGCTGTATGTTTTTTTACATTTTTTTGGAGTTATGAGAAGGAAAATCAGAGCTGTGCTTCAGAGAGAGCAGGATGAAAGAAGGCTCAGACCGACGTACGTCAGCAGTTAATCCCCTTTCTGACACGTCGCTCCCTAACCGACGCTTACGTAAGAACGGGAGTGCGCTAAAAGCCGTGCATGTACGCCACCAACCTCTGTAACGTGATTCCTGCCGCCGTTGACCAATCACATCCAAGTCTCTTCCCAACGGGTAGGCCTCTCTCCTGTCTCTCTCCCTGGAAATCTCTCGGGGTGGACGTCTGGGGTCACCGTTACCCGTTCTCACTACAAAAAAACAAGACACACATTTGTAGGAATGGTGAAAGTATTTTATCACCTACCCCAGGGGTAGGGAACCTATGGCTCGGGAGCCACATGCTAACCTGTGAGGTAAACTAGATCCCTTACCCCAAAAAAATCAACAACCCGGACCCCTAACCCAAACAAATCAAAAACCCAGACCCCTAACCCCAACAAATCAAAACCCCCGGACCCTTAACCCCCAAAACTAAAAAACCCGGACCCCTAAACCCAAAAAAAATCAACAACCCGGACCCCTAACCCCAACAAATAAAAAATCCAGACCCCTAACCCCCAAAAAAACCCAAAACCCAGACCCCTTACCCCCAAAAACGCACACATTCTCATATATGTTGACTTTTAAATTCCGAGCATGACTCTCAAGGATTAACATTTAAAAAAATATGAATTGTTTAAGGCTCTTTCCATCAAAAAGGATTCCCGACTCCCCTGACCTACCCGGTCCCTGTCCTCCACTTGTATGGGCACTGTTGCGGCTCAGGGTAGAAGAACCTTTCTGTTTTAGGGAACCTTGAAGACCCAGAAGGGCCTGCAGGTTCTCCAAAGTCAGTTCCAGTTTCTTGGGGGACGGGAGTGGAGATGTCAACCCTAAATGGACAGAAAGTAACAAAAATAAAATAGTTATGATGAAAAAACTGGCTTGTACTTTGAGAATGGATACTTTTTTGGGGATTTTGTAACTTACCTTCTCCGTTCTCGGGGTCCTTGTGCTGGTTTTTTCCCAGTTGTGCATCCTCTGCGGTAACGGCGCTACCGTTTGGGTTAGCATAGAAGAGAAGAAGAGGCTGCAAGTGACCTTTAATACATTTGCTGACCACTTCTTTCCACCGGGAGCCCACCTACAAGTCCCAAAAGGATCAGGTTTCAGTGTGCTCAGAAAAAAGGAAGCTCATTGAGGACATAACAATGAAGCAAGTACAAGTAGGAAGGTAGTACTTCTGTTTCCTGAGCGAGTGTGAGAAATGGTACAATGCCAAATAGGGTTGGGCGATCATAATAGGAGCCGATTTGGATTATTTTCAGGGTTTTTTTGTCATGAATGGCAACAGATATCAGAATAGAACATTTGAGTTCACCGTCCAATCAGTGGGAGTCCCGTACAATCACATTAGCGCGGTTGCTTCAGGTTCTGGCGCCACAAAGACGCGCTACAGTCGAACAGATGCCAGCGTGCTTCTTAATTAAGTAAATTAAGATTACGGCGTGGCTAGGAGGGAGCGTGAGAACCAAATAAATAAATAAAAATACATAGAATAGGACACGCAACACAGATAGAGGGCGGTAGATAACCATGGCGGCTTCATTCACCTCCTTAACAGTGGCGTCGTCAAAGAAGACCCACTTGGAAGACTTGGTATGGTAAGCAAAGGCACAGTAATGGCGGCTTGAGTAGCAGATCATCCCCACTAGCATCAGCTCGCCCTTTTTGGCGTGCTCGTCAGTCACCCTGTAGAACAGCTGAGTGGACAATGGATCATGTTAGGTAGCAACTCGTGGGTTAAAAGGGTCAAGGCAGGGCGGGTTCAAAACCCAAGGAAGAGCCAGACTTTGTCGCTCATGAACTTCCTGCTCAGCCAGTTCTCACTGTGCCGAACAATAGATGGCCGACAAAGAGGGCGGAGTTAGGCGTTTGGGCAAGCGTAAATGTTGATTCCAACACCGAGTCTGCCGAATTGGCGCTTTTGTAGCCAGGGCTTAAGAAGCACGTGAAATAAACACTCGAGTGCGGAAGTTATGTAACAGGGCTGTGAGCCCACCCCGGTTTGATTTCCAGCAGTGTAGGCCAAAAGGGTTTTTAGCCCAGTCTGTAAAGGGAGGGGATTTGAACCACCTGACCTGGGATGTTTTGAACTGGAGACCCTAACACAGTGAGGGGGTTTGGTTTTACGCAAGTGCTTACCGTGGAAAGGCTGAGGTGTGGCCCCAGGGAGCGGATTACGTCCTCGGTTAAGTCCGATTGTTCCGAGTCCCAGACAAAACCGATGGTGACGATTTCCGGGGAGTTCATGAGGACTCGGCGGATTCGAATCCGCTGGCCGCATTTGCTCTAGAGTAAGGGAACGGACATAGAATCATCTTGTGGTGTCAAAAGAACTAAAAAATGTATTTGAAGTCCTCCTAATTTAGAAGAGGACATTTATGATAGTTAAGGACACTTACGGGACAATTCCGAAGATCTCCGACAGTGCAGGCGGCCTGCAAAAGTTCCCCGAAGGAGTCGTCTTTGCGCTGAAACATCTGTTGGCTGAAAAATGGACAAGATTGGAGGACAATGGCGAGGAGTGATGGGGGGTTTCGTGCTACCGCTGCCTTACCAAAGTGCGGTGGTGGAGACATAATGCACTAGCTCTATAAACGGCAACGGGTCAGATGATGCCCCGCAGCTACGGCACACCGACTGTAGACAATAACAATTAAATTAGTTTTGTGTACTCAAAAATACACAGATAAGCTCAAGTACCAAAGAAGTGCATGACAATAGATAAACACCTGAATTTACTGCTTTTATAATACATTGCTATACAGATTTATCTTCCTCTTGTTGCAGTAAAGTGTTTAGTTAGCAAAATTCAGCATCCAGTGTCCAGTTACCCACGCCATCTGCGATTTAGCGGGTTGTGCTGATTGTGCATCGGACAACCCGAGCAGAATCAAGTCCACTGAGGTTTTGCCGGATGTTGGATAATGGCGGATAGGTCGCTTGTAGGACAAAAAGGTGTCCACTGACCTGTTCGTATAGAGACATGGCGAACTTTTGATGGGTGATGCATGATTTTGAGGTACAGGCGTCGCTGTCTTCGGGTACAATGTGCAAGTGGATTCTCTCCAGGATGTTTTCCTGTTATGGACAAAGGGTGAATTAAACTTTAGGGCAGGGGTCGGGAAGCTTTTTGGCGAAAAATAATTCATATTTTCTTATATTATTCGTTGCGAGACATACTACGAATTTAAAAGTCCAAATACATACATGTAAACCAGTGTCTTTTCCATTTTTTTGTAATTACACCACTTTTAAAGTGGAAAAAATGAATATTCTAGTAGTAAAAGATCCCTATGGTGCTGATAATCAATAAAAATGCATTCCAGAAGAGTCTACTGCAAGAAAATGACGATTAAAGCAATTCTAGATGTAATATTTCAATTCTGTCATCAGCAGTTTCCATATTTTAGCTCACAAGGTTAGCAAAGAGCCAGATGCACTTATCTAAAGAGCCACATGTGGCTCCTGAGCCATAGGCTTCCCTTAAGGGACCACTCAGCGGCCATTGATGCATTTAATAGAGAACATAACGTACAAAGCACTCCGCCGCATCGTCCATGAAACCAAGCTGGAAGCGCTGTTCATCCTTAAAGGTCTCCGCTAAGGCGTGACGCAGGTTGTCCGATGGGAGTGCTCGCTCTCGACTGTGCTGGAACTGGGAAAATATACCCTGAAGTCGGGGTGGAAGGGTAGAAGAATGAGGATATGGTTTGGGTTTAAAAGATAATTGGTTGGTTAAAGAGCGTAGTACCTTTAAGGCGCAGAAAATGCACGATTCCCCTAAACAAAAGTGGCCAGGTAACTGCCTTAAGCTGCGTCTGAAGATGTCCAACTGCCAAAGAACCTGCAGAAATACAAAGAAAACAGTGAGTACAAGGTTTTACGGGATTTCAAAGTCCTTGAGAAGAGAAACAAAACCAACGGGGGAGGGTGCTCATCTGCCGCCTCACCCTGTGAGTCACGAGAGGTTGAAGTGTGACCTCACTGCGGGCTGCTGACTGGAAAGCGTGAGGTAAGCCGATAACAAACACCCCACTAGTCATATTGTGCAAGTGTATGAATATTTTGCTGAAAATAAGTAGTGCAGTGGGGGTGACTAAGATGGAAAACGTCTGGCTGAGTCAGGCTTTGAAGGTTGGGAAACAGATTGCACAGCAAATTGCGAAAATTTAAACCACTCAATACAAAAGGTGTACTTCAGGAATGGGGCTTGGACGTTTGGTCGCTGGTCTTTTGGTCCCTTTTGGTCGTTGGTCAAATGTACTTGGATATTAAACAGTACTTGAATATTAAGCAGCGCTTAGATATTAAACAGTACTTGGATATTAAACAGTACTTGGATATTAAACAGTGCTTGGATATTAAACAGTACTTGGATATTAAGCAGTACTTGGATATTAAGCAGTACTTGGATATTAAGCAGTACTTGGATATTAAGCAGTACTTGGATATTAAACACTACTTGGATATTAAGCAGCACTTGGATATTAAGCAGCGCTTGGATATTAAGCAGCACTTGGATATTAAACAGTACTTAGATATCAAACTCTCTTAAATATTAAACGCTCTCTCTTAGATAAAAACAGTACTTAGATATTAAACTGCACTTAGATAATAAACTCTCTCTATTAGATATTAAACTCTCTCATCTACATAATTCCCTTCACGCATGTTCTCCTCAAGTAAAACCACAAAGCAATGTCTTTCACCGAGCCTTACCTGTACGGCACTGTTAAGAAAGCAGCTATTTTGACCCGGCTCATTCAGCAGTCCTTTAGTAGGAGCGAGAGACAGCATACTCCCCAGCTGGTAGGACTTCCTCAAATTGCTGCCCCCCGGCCTCCGAAACAACCGGAACAACCCCATGGGTTGTTGGGTTCTGCCCTTTTGCATCTTTGAGCCGAGACAGCAAGGGTTGGCAGTCCCTTCGCCCCTCGGATGACTGGTAAGACCCCGCCCCTACTCCGAAAAAAGGGCTAAGTGATTCCAAGAGTTTCTGATGACGCCCTGCTACGCATGGGCTGGTAGTCCAGGTCTTGGGAATGTAAGGAAAATCTCCAAAAACTGAAAAAATTATAATCCAAATTGCGAATATATGATGGGTCCTTGTCCACAGGTGGGATGGTGTCCAATCAGAAGAGTCATCTTCGCTGGATCTGTCAAAGACACAACAACAAAGAGTCATAAGAGTTTCATAACCTGACCCGGAATGTTTGTAAGAGGGAGTTGCTTGTTGTTTTATGGCAGATTGTTTGGAAAAATACTCCCAAATATGACCCGATTGGACATTTTCAGGAATGTCAACAAAGTTTGTACATTAACTTTTGAAAACAGACCATAAAAACCAAGCCGAGGTCATCATCGAGGTCATTGAGCAATAACAAACAGTAGCTAGAACCACTTGAATTTCATTATCGTCATTCATTCATTTTTCTCAAAAAAAAAACACCATGCCACACTTTAAAAAACAAATTAGCCTTTGCTTATTCCACATATGCAACCCCACTTCAAGGTCCTTTCCATAAATTAATGCCTAAAGCAAAAATGTAGTACTTTGGAAGTCAAATATACAACAAACAACACAAAACATAGCATAATTTTGACAGTACAGACGCTCCCCTACTTACGAACATTCAACTTACGAACAAACGGTCTATACGAACATGTCTGCAAACTGCGTTTTTTTTTTTGTATTGCTAATATCGACGCCTGGCGCTGTGAGTACTCATTTCACCCAGGATCTACCTTCCTCTGCCCAGTTCGTTGAAGTAGGCATATGTAGTATATGTATGTAGGCATATGTACTATATGTATGTAGCCCTATGTAGTATATGTATGTAGGCCTATGTAGTATATGTATGTAGCCCTATGTAGTATATGTATGTAGGCCTATGTAGTATATGTATGTAGCCCTATGTAGTATATGTATGTAGGCCTATGTAGTATATGTATGTAGCCCTATGTAGTATATGTATGTAGCCCTATGTAGTATATGTATGTAGGCCTATGTAGTATATGTATGTAGGCCTATGTAGTATATGTATGTAGGCCTATGTAGTATATATATGTGGGCCTATGTAGTATATGTATGTAGCCCTATGTAGTATATGTATGTAGCCCTATGTAGTATATGTATGTAGCCCTATGTAGTATATGTATGTAGCCCTATGTAGTATATGTATGTGGGCCGATGTAGTATATGTATGTAGGCCTTAAACATAGAAATGCACTTATATAAACCTTCAATATACTTTAATAGGGCTTAAACATGAATTATAATAAAAAATATAGCACTGAATCAACTTCAATTTGAACTATTTCAACTTATGAACAACTGCTCGAAACCTAACTCGTTCATAAGTTGGGGATCGTCTGTACAAGCCCTAACACGAATATGTATATAAATAAAGTTTAGTTTCAGGTTATGCCCTACATCCAAAACCAGTAGGGCAACCTCACTACCGTGGAATTCCAACAATCCCGGAAGGATGACGAAACGACAACCACGGAACGCTGTAGTCGAAGTACTTGTACATTTCAAGTCATCACGCTGGCGCAATTCAATTAAACAGCGGCGCTACTTTGCAGACGGCCTCCATGGCAACCAAATTCCAAAGCAATCACTTAAGCTCCAAGTTGCTCAAGAGCTGCAAGTTTTTTTCAGATTAGTCGCCCAACGGAAGAGAGAAAACATGGCGTTTTTCTCTCAAAACAAACCGCGGGAACCATTCTAGACTACTTATAGAAGTTCCAGTGACATGGAATGATGAGTCAGCGTTCCTCCAGGGCGGCCATTTTTACGATTGCCTAATAAAACAGGAGAAAACGGACACCCTTTTAAATCAAATCCAACGTCATCTTCACTGTTTATAAACTGGAAAGACTTCCTTCCGTTTGTCCGGATCTAAAATACTTCATTCCTTGGCTTCCTCCTCCATTTAAAAAAAAAAAACTTCAGAGTACTTATTGGCAGGGAACTTAAGAAGCGATAAAAACGGGAATCGTTGATCCCGAGAGTGGAAATGGGGTCACTACATCAACTAGATCAAAAAACTCAATAATAGAGGAACAGGAAAGAGCTAAAGGAAGGCTCCCGGTCTTGAAACAATTGGAATTGAAAAAGCTACAGTCGGAATTCTTCTCTAAACAAACATTTTCTTACAAGCCAACTTTGATTTGTTCTGTTTTTACTTCAAATTCGGAAGTCTGTGAATGAAAAGGTTTGTCCAGATTTGTCGAGGTCAGCAAATTCAGTTAAAAATCTGGCACTTGCTCGTTAGAGAGGGTTGTTTTTTTTTGCATGGGAGGCATAAATTCCCGATGACACCCTCAAAAACGGACCCATTTCGGACCATGGGGGGTTCTGTTTCTATTGGGATGCCGAAATATGCATTTTTTAAAAAAACGGATATAAATAACGTCCTGGTAACCTTGATTTGTGTCTGACACACTTGCTGTAAGCCAAGGGGTAGGGAAACTATGGCTCAGGAGCCATATGTGGCTCTTTTGATGTGTGTATATGGCGAACGTGTGGTAAAATATGGGAACTAGGGGTGAAAGAGCTAAGTGAGAGAGTTTATGTTTCATATATACTTTTAACGGATGCACTTTTTTATATGTATCGCATCTTGTGCTAACCCGGCCCATCTGTCACATTTTTAAAGTCAATGTGGCCCCCGGGACAAGGCTTTCCCACCCCTGGTCTATGCCATTGACGTCACTAGACGTCTAACCCAAATATTTGTCAACACAACATATATACTCTAAAAAAAATAAATACTATATAGGCTAATAGAGTTCAAACATTTTGGCTCTTCACAAGTCACCATAGCAACAATTCCAGTGCCACCTGGCAAAGTAGCTTTTTATCCCATTACATTAAACGCAACACAGTTCTTCCCAGGTGTCCAATAACAGTCCCTAACTTGATTTAAATAAACAACTTTCAACATTTTCCCACTAAATACCCCTCCTTTTTAACATTTACGTCGAGTTTTGCCTTTATTTGACACATTTATCGCCTTTTCAAAGTCAACACGCACACCTGGCCGAGTTACTTCCTGATTCTCCACCACACCTGTGCTGCATTCAAGTTCTACATTTCCCGTCCGCATTCACAACATTAAAGTTATAAACACAAACTTACCTTGTCAATGGACTGGAATTGATCCACGTGAGCTGTGATAAACCCCCAAAAAGCACAATTGCGAAGGTAAAAAGTGAGGAGGAGGAGGGGCGTCTGTCCTGAGAACTTCCGTCCTGGTTTTCAACTCCCACCCCGCAAAAAAACGCCAAGTAAGTCCCTTTGTTATGACGTGATTCGGTCCAAAACACACAAAAACGCGTCCACTTGCGGCACCTGAAGTGAATGAGAGATATTTTCCGAGCAAAGATGTTTAAGTCACGCCCCTTCCTCAACTCTGTTTACTGCAGTGTGCCATGCGACTGCACGCGGACGCGCGCGCGCTCGCTCGCTCGTGCGTGCGCGTGCACGCTCCCAACTTGCACATCGCATGCATACTTGCCGTTTCGATTCCAGTAGTGCGAGAACCAATGATTAAAGGGGGGCGGGGCTGTTAAATATTGACTGGCCATGGTACAGTTGCAGTTTTTTTTTTAAATATTTTGTATATTTTTTTTATACAGGCAAAAGTGACGTCAGACATTTGTTCACCATCTGTGTGATCCTGTTACATAAAAGCTAGTGGTGTGCCGTCAGGGCCTTCAAGGCCTTCTCTGATGGTCTAATGATCTCAATCATGTACTATATTTTGTCCATAAATACTTCCAAATTGTCTTTTAGCTTCCTTTTATTGCTTTCTGGATGTGTATTTTCATATTAAAGCATTTAACCAATCACATTTCAGCTATTATTTGTTGCCAGGTTCATAAATCTGCCTCAATGCCTTCACAATCAGTTCTGCAGGCTCTGCTGCATTAAACAAGTAAAAGTATGTTGTGTTTTATTTCTTTTAATCCTAAAACAGATAGTCAGAAAGCTTTGGGTGTCAAAGTGGTGGCTCGGGGGCCAAATCTGGCCCGCCATATCATTTTGGGCGGTCCGAGAAAGTAAATCATGAGTGCCGACCTTTCTCTTTTAGGATTGGATTATTTTAAAAAAAACATAGTACAATATACCATTTTTTGGGTGTCCAAGTGGCGACCCATGGGCCAAATTTGGCCCGCCACATCATTTTGTGCGGCCTGAGAAAGTAAATAATGAGTGCCAACTTATTGCAAGATCTGAGACTGACTTGTGGTCTAGTGGTTAACTCACCAGACTTTAGTGCAGGCAAGTGTGGGTTCAATTCCCACTGATGACTCCATGAGTGTTTAGAGCATTAACTTTTAAGATTTTGGGTCCTGGGTGGGAATCCTGCTCACTACTTCAAAACAAATAACATTTTTGTTCCCTTGATGAAACACTGGACCAGGCAAAAGGCCTAGAGGGTAGAGCAGTCAAACACAAATAATCGAATGGTCTGCATCCGCCATTTTTGACCGCCTGTGCCACAATTATTTCCATCAATACAACAATCAGGGTTCAAATATAGTTCATACATCCACATAACCTTTTTCAGGCACTTGCGTGGGACACTAAAACTCTTTCTAAGAGTCTATCTCGGAAACAAAATGTTCATTCCCTGCCGCTCTCCCACTTTCCAACTGATTGGACGCACCGTTCTAGCTGGGCAATCCAATATTAGAGCGCGGGGAGTGGGTGGGAAAGGGAGTGGCTCGCATTCCTAGCGCGCACCGACTGACGCCTGGAATGTACGGAGTAAGAGATTCTCATTTCCAGTACATATGTATTCAGAGTGAGGAGTAAGATAGTACTCATCCACGTCCAATCAACAAAGAGTGTTAAGAAATGCACTGGACACAATTTTATTGAAGAAAAACAATCTTTATACATCAATTTGTGACAACTCCACAGGTTGCTGTACTTTGTTGAGATTTACGGGGGCGGATCAAAGATCATCTGACTCAGGGGCCGGCGTGGTGTCTGGAGACATGACACGGAGGGGTGCCGGAGCACCTGCCGAGCACCATCCTAAAGCAGCCCGGTTGAAGGAAGGGCGATGGGTTGAAGTCGTTTCTATGAGCTCGGGGTAGTCGGATAAGACCAAGTCCGGCTTGGGGTTCTTGAGGGGTGCCGTGGAGAAGCCGCCGAAGGGGACGGCAACTCTGTGGGGGAGGGGGAGGGTCTGCCGGTGAATGGGAGGCAATTTGCCGGCAATTGGGAGAGGGAGATTTACCTATTGAAGCTTTTGTAGTCCGGAAAGTCCGTTGCTGGTTCCGGTTCGGACACCCGGGAAATGAGAATGTCCTCTCGGGACAGAGACCGGTCCCACGGCGAGCGATAGGACTTTGGGACAGCCGTGCTGTTGAATTTCTCCAAGGGGACGTCTTTTAGAGGACCCCCATAGCCTGAACAGTTTTTAAAGGGTCATATTTTCACTGCCAACACTGAAATTGAAACAGCCACAAACAGTTCTAACATATTTTAAGTTGTTTTATTGATGTGGTATTATGACAAACCCAAAATAATGAAATGATGTGAATCCTCTTTCAGGAAAAATGTGTTTTGTGTGTGTAAAAATGTTGGAAAGAGAGAGAGGCCGATCTAAAGTAAGATCCTTTAAAGCCAGTGCATCATTCAGGGAGGACGGGTGGGGGGGGGGGGGGGAGGCTTACATAATGAGGGGGAATACGAGGGGGGAGGGACTCACAATGCTCACAATGAACAATCCTCCTTCCTGAGTGGATGTTTTGCCTTCAGGGGAAAGACGAGTACAGCAAAAAAAACAAAAACAAAGCCCTGGGCAAAAAGTCCACTTGTATCTTTCACTACCATTGATAGAAATGTTCTCCCTGACGTGTGTCTTTGAGTTAAAGACAATCCCGTGTCTTTGTGGCGAGGCCTACCGGGTGCGATGCGATCCGGGACAGTCGTGGCGTTGTCCCAGTGTTCGCCAACGTTCTTCTCGGTAGTGTTGCCATCCTCAGGGGAATTAGGATTATCAGACGGCGAGTTGGTTGTTTTCTAAATTGGCATAAAAACAAAGTGTTTGTGGCCCAGTCATGCCCGTGAAGGATAGCGATTTGCTCCGCCTCTTCCTGAGGAAATGTGGATAACTTGAATTGGCCTTGAGCGCTAAATAAACAAACAAAGTATGCCAAAACTTCACTTGTTGAGATAAGAGGGAGTAGAGTAGGGGGTATTATAAATCCAAGTTTATACATTTTGGGTAGTCGGACTACCACTTAAAACACAGAAATTACTAGTTCTACTTGGTGCTCGGACGTTTGGTCGCTGGTCTTTTGGTCGCCAGTCTTTTGGTCGCCGGTCAAATGTACTTGGATATTAAACAGTACTTGGATATTAAACAGTACTTGGATATTAAACACTACTTAGATAGTAAACACTACTTGGATATTAAACACTACTTGGATATTAAACACTACTTAGATATTAAACACTACTTAGATATTAAACACTACTTGGATATTAAACACTACTTGGATATTAAACACTACTTACATATTAAACAATACTTGGATATTAAACACTACTTGGATATTAAACAGTACTTAGATATTAAACTCTCTCTCTTAGATAGTAAACTCTCCTTCATGAATATAATTTTGACAGCTGGCTTCAACAGTAAACTCTCTGTCACTATTTGACCGGTGACCAAAAGACCGGCAGCATCATTTGATGGGCGAGTGGGTGCCTACATCGAGGTGCAAGTTCCTGTCATTGAGGGTGTTTTCAAAGGTGTACTTTTGTGAGCGTTGCTGCCTCATCTTGAAGAGCCTTGAACCCCGATTGGACTCTAGGGACAACTCCTCCAGCATGATGTCCCGGGGCACGCTGACCTTCTTACCGAGATCCATGTCCACGTCTGCATAGACAAACAGGAGAGAATTCGCATTTGACTCAGCTGTCGGTGGCATTCAGAGCCAGAGACCAGTTGTCCTCACCCCAAATATCGTGTCCCAGATAACCAGGACATAGTCCTCGGTTACATTTGGGTGGGAAATGATTCATTTGCTTATTTATATAAGAGTGACCTCAGAAAACTGTTGAAGTAGTCCAAACAAAATGTTACAAAGTACCTTCCAGGCCTTGAATCTCCCTGCAGATTGCCAAAGCCTGACGTTTCCTCTCCCCGGTCGTCATGGTGGAGAAGAGAGACATGTCTTCCCCTAGGAATTAGCGTTAGCGTGACCTCCACAACGCAAACATTGCCGTGCCAGACTCTATTGACGGGTATAGGTGAAGTCTTACCTGCCTTGGAGAAGTCCTTGCCGGCAATGGAGGTGGACGAGGGTCTCTTCAAGATGGACAGTGAACTGTGAGGACACAGGAGGAACTGCGGGATGACCTCACCGAGTGGCTAAAGAGGTGTCAGGTTGTTGTCATTGCTACACTCAGAAGGGAAGGGGGGTTAAATTTAGAGACCCACTCTGGTGATGTTACAGTCGGAGGGTGGGCATAAGTTGCTTCTCGTTGGTATTTAAATAAATTAAGACTTCTAAAGCACAGTTTTCCAATCTGCAATACATTAATTACTTATACAGTGACAGCAACGAATGTCCAATGTGTAGATGTCCAATCTATTTGTCCTAGGTGTGTCCCAAATGGATTGAACATCTATACAAGACCACTTCAATCGTAAAGAGGGCGGATGACTTAGCATTAGCTAGCTTAGAACCTTTAGTATCTGGTTAAATTAATAAAAACACATTTTATGGACGAACTGAGCACTTTTTCGGAGTATTCGGGAGTAAATTCAAGTCTAGTTGCGTCCTTTTAGAAGGAAAAAAATACTTTATAAATTTAGGAAGAAGCATGCGGACTTCTGTATTTGGTGACATGCTATATAGGAAATACTCTCTATGTGCTATTAATATAAGTGACATGAATACAAGTACTGCATGCAAAGTCTCTTAAGTCTTTGCGTCCTATTGCTGCCAATTGTAGTTGCTTCTATAAAAAGATTGTTGCATTGGTGGTCTTCTCCCTTGGGAAGGGGGGCCCAACTGGGTTGCCGACCTATGAGGCTGCCATTGCCTGGGTAGGGATCCGTATCCTACACGCTGGGTGGTGTTACCGACCCCCCAGTTCCAGGGGGTGGCCGTCTTCTGTAGGGAGGCGCCGGATGTCCACTGGGGAGGCGGGTCTGGGACTAGCTTACGCTGGGCTGCCAGGCGAATGGTGGAGGATAGGTTTAGTTGAAGTTCCCGGGGTGAGAAGGCCTCGTCTACCAGACCGAGGGGATGGCGGGAGGCCGCCTCCCAGGGGGTTAAGGGTTTGGGGGTCTTCTCCAGGGAGGACGGCTGCCTGGATGGTGGTGGGTGTCTTCCAGAGGAAGTGGGAGACCGGTAGCTGGTGGGGGGTGCTTGACCCAGAGGCGGAAGAGAGTAACTCCTGCCGGACACCTAGAGGGGGAAACAGACCAGACGTGTTTCTCATTTTGACTCATTTTATGAGGCTAAATGCTGCAGACAAGTGGTGGAAAGAGGTAGTGCAAGACAAGGAGAAGCGTGGAAATTGTGCTTGAATCTTGCAGATTGTGAGATTTTAAGAGGCTTATTTGTTTGTTTCTGCTTTTTGTTCGATCTTGGGGTGAATGGTGTTGGATTTTGAACAGAAGAAAACAAAAAGGCATGCAAAATAGGGTAAAAAAGAAAGGAAATAAAAAGAAATGAAAGTCAAAAGAGGGATAGGAGTTTCTTTAATGGCACTGTAGTGAATAGTACAGAAAGTGCACTGTGTTAAGAAGAGAGGAAACATAAAGGGGGGGGGGATAGACATGAAAAATATAGCAGCAGACAAGCAAAAATATAAATAAATGCATGATTGTTACATTCATATGATAGTATTGTTGGAATATATACTGCATATTATGTAGGAAAGGGGGGTCATAGTGGCTCATGGTGAAATTTAAGCCTGCTAGGCACGCACCTCGGTTAAAAATAACAGCTAGCGTGATGCAACAGCTGACAAAAAAAGACTTAAATGGCTTGAGGGCAAGCAGGATTCCAAAATTTGATTGATTGGGTTTTTTTCTTCACCTATTCGGACTGTGAGGTCCAGTTAAAACTGATTGGACGCCTATGGGTGCCAATGGTGGACGGTGTTAGTTTAGATTGAATAGTAGAAGATATTTTTAGTTTTAATTGAGGTTTTTTAACAAAGTTACAGAGTATTTAACGTAACTAATGACAAAAAAAATGAAACTTTTCTTTGATTATAGAAAATAAACTTCTGCTTCTACTCAGGGACTGTGGGCTTCCACACCTGTCCAGAGCTTTTTTTAGCCGTAAACTTTGGTTTCGGCACTGTGCCGGGGTTAGCTCCGGTCGTGGAGCCGGGTGGGGAAGCCACGGGATAGTTGGGAGCTACATTTGCGTGGCTAGGTTGCTGGAAGCTAGGTGAAAGGTAAGGTGGGCTAGCGGTTGCTTCGTAAGGGACCTGGGGAGGTGGGTACTGGGGACTTTGTTGGCTGTGGGCTTGCCAGTAAGGAGCACTTGAAGATTTCTGGGGATAATCATCGGGATTGGGCTGGGAGTTGCCCTCGTATGGCGGCTGCGGGTATGTAGCGCTAAGTGGTACAGGCGGTTGAGTCGGTTGCTGGTTCTGGGGGGGACCGAGGGGCTGAGGAGAAGACTCCTTTGCAGTTTCAGCTGCAGGCCCGTATGTAAAAAGGGAGGCGCTAAGCTGGTAGGGTTGATGCTTCATAACGTCAACCACGTCTAGAGGTTTTGGGGGAGGTCCTTGTTTGCCTTTTTTCTTAGTTTTGGATACAGGGCCGCTAGAAGGGGGGTGCTTAATCGCGGCCGGGGGGTACGAAGGGGACTGGATGGGGTTGAAACCACGTGAGGGCGGAGCACGTACGTTAGGGGTGTATTTCCATTCGCTTGGTAAGGAGGCAGCTGGTGATGTGGATCGGCCCGCCATGTTAGCTTGTACGGTTTCAGAGTCCACTACGTATTTCTCCATGCGAGATTGCCTTTTGGCAAACATGTCGGCGCCTTTGCCTCGGACGGTCGGCATCTCGTAAGCCGAACTGGAGGATGACGGGTTTAGGACGGTGGCTAAGGGGTTGATAGGATATGGAACGCTGTGACCAGAGGGGAAGGGTTTTGAAGGCTGTGGGACACGTTTTTGTTGGGTATTCCAAGGTTTGGCTAAAGGGGGAGTGTTGGGGGGTTGTTGGGGTTGTGGTACCCAGGTGTTGTTGGGGGTTTGAGCTGGCGACCGCTCATTTATAGCACTCTGTGGTAGGGTGTTTTGCCAAGAGGGTTTTGGCTGAGGGGGATCAGACTGGATCCAGGTTGCCTGGTGTTGGGGCGGGCCAGGTTCGCCCTCCCAGGTGTTGGAGGGACGCTGGGGGTGTTCTGCAGGCTGCTGGGACCAAGATGGTTGTAGCTGGGTGGGAACAGGTGTCCAAGTGTTCAAACTGGTGGGAGGTTGGGCTGTTTCGGGCCAAGTGGCTTGAGAGGAAGGCCAAGTCATTGCAGAAGGGGGTCCTTGGGGTTGAGTAGAAACCCAATTTTTATCTGGTGCCTGTGCCTGTTGCACAGAGTTGGCTGGTTGACTCCATGTGGGTTGTGGTTGAGATTCTGGCTGAATCCAAGGAGCTTGAGTTTGGGATTCGTGTGGAGCCCATGTGGGTTGGGAGTCGACCGCTGGAGGCTGGGCCCAGGACACCTGATGCTGGATCGGTTCTTGTGGCTGTCCCCAGTTTGGTCCAGGTTGCTCTACCTGAGCCTCTGGAGTTTGAGTCCAGTTTGGGTCTCTTTGAGAGTGTGCTGGTTCTAGAGGTTGACACCAGGTTGTTTGGGTGTGTGATGGTGTTTGCTCTGCTTGATCCCATGGGGCCTGGATTTGGGGGGTCCAAGTATTGGGAGCACTAGGAGTGGATTGAGAAGTTGCCCATTGTGGTTGGAGAGAGGATTGACTCATAGGTGGCTCTTGGGGGGGTACTTGTGCCGGGTAATGTGAAATTGTAGACTGCTGCTGGCCTACCGGTGTAGAATCCCAAATTCTTCCATTACCGGGTTCGAGCATGGGAGAAGATCTAGCGTGAAGGTTTCCTTCTTGTTGTTGGCTCAATGGTGGCCATGTTTGTTGTTGGGCTGATGCGGAAGAAGGCCCAGAAGGCCCAGAAGGCGGTACAGTAGAGGTGGGCTCTTTTATATTTGCAGGGGCGGGGTCTACAGCGTGGGCAATGGTAGGTGCGCATGCTGGGCTATTTTCAGAATGCTGACTTGGCATGCCTTGATTGGTTACTTCCATCTGTGGAGACCAAGGGGCGGAGCTTGTATCAATCACAGGCTTCGGGGCTACCGGTGGGGGGTTTTTGTGTTTGGAGCGAGATGATTGGAGGAAGTTACAAGCCTCGGCGCCGAGGCTGAGGTAGTCTTCTTCGGGTCCTGACTCAAATCCCGATTTCTTGTTACTCATGTTTAGAAGGTTTAGTAATTCCGGATTGGGTGACATTTTTGGCGCCTCTTTGAAAGTGAACATGGGTTTGGCGGCTAGGCTCCGCCTCTTTGAATCGAGGAGGCCTGACCTGATTGCGGGTGTGGAAATACGTTCGTCACGAGAAGCGATCTGTTCTCCCTGGACCAAAGAATATTGATCGGTCGCACTTAGGGCAGGAGAGTAAGGAGAGGCAGCCATGTTTTGGACTGTAAACGGCTTTGCAGTGCGGTTACCTAAAGAACTCCGTGATTCGTTGTTTTGTGGTTGTATTGAAGCATCTCCTGAAAAATGAGGGTGCTGATACATTTGCTGCTGCTCATATTGCTGTTGTTGATATTGTTGGTATTGCTGTTGTTGTTGTATTTGCATTTGTTGTTGATATTGCTGCTGTTGTTGTTGTATTTGGTGTTGGTATTGCTGTTGTTCAAAGTACTGCTGCTCCTGGTATTGTTGTTGGACATTCACATCCATATACGCCTGATCTGGTTCCGCCTTCGCGCCTTCTACGGGTATCCCGTGACGCCGAAGCTCTTCGTGTTCAGCCGCGATGTCGTCCATTCGTTGCCGCCGTTGAGCAAACATCATGGCGCCCTTCCCCTTGGTTTCGGGTAAACACTCCATCCCAGTTTGCTTACGTTCACCGTCCAGGAGACTGTTTTCCAAGCGGATGGTTAGCTCGCTTTTAACGGGACGGGAACGATTTTCTGAATCTGATTGGTCTCGGTTGTCCAGGGGGAATTCAAATACACCGATCTCGTCCTCGTCTTCTTCGGTGCTGTGGTCGTGTTGGTCTCCGCCGGTGCCGTAGCTTACGAGGGTGTACTTTTTAGCTCTCTGGCGGTGTTTTTTGAACATCAACAAGCCCTTGTTGTTAGGATTTGGCAAGGAGGCGCTAAGGAGAAGCGCAATTCGCTTGCATTTGGACCTGGCCTCCTTCAGTTGCTTGTCGGAGACGCTATCGCTGCGTCTGAGTCCTGCAAAGAGAGGACACTTGGTGTAACGGCAGGGAAAGTTAACAATAAAACACTACAAGCGGATCTGCAACACCCCTAGCATTCTTCTCTCCCTCATTGCTAAGTCATAAAGCCGCAAAGCAATTACAGAAGTCTTTGACCCGTGGAGAGCGTGTTGCATTCAATCAGAATTCCCATAAATTCACCCTCGGAGGATTCCATCAAATGCTTAAAAGTCGGGAAAGTCACTTATTTAGAAATGACAAGCTGTGAATTTGACGAATTGCCTGATAACAAGTCACATTTCGTACAATAATGAATTCGTTTTTTCGTATTAACTCACAACGAAACAATCTTTCAATCGAAAAAATCAATATAATTAATTCATTTCCATGCAAACTCACCCAATCTTGAATTTTCTACCGGACTAACCTGAAGGTGACAAGGACAGTACTCCGAGTGAGCGTCCAAATCACTTTTTTAGCTCAGTTGAAGCACCCCCGTTCGTAGGAGTGGGATCAGGTAACGGCTATGGGGTGCACATGCTGGTGTCTATCAAAGTACAGCGCTTTTGCGGTCATCATTGACGTAATGCGGGAGTATTTAGAGCCTCATCTTTGTTAACAATGAATAAACAATAACAATAAATGACGTCTTTTAATATTAATAACACTAGAGGCTTTGTTTCCATTCATTTCTCGACTAGTTTAAGTAAGTTATTCATTCAAAAGCAATGGGAATGAGTTCCAATGCCTACAGTGCTATTTTCAGTCTCACTTTGGAATTCACACACTGTCAAACAACCTCCAAGCTACACACATATAACCACACACTCGTACAACACACAGAAATGTAGTAACACCCCCAAGTTTACTCACTAGCGTGCCTGGCTCTGTGTTTGTTAGGTTTCTCCGGATCGGAATCGGAATCCTGCTCCTCCTCGGCGACCGTTCCGTCATCTGAAGAGATTTGGAAAGCGAGACTAAAAGAGTCGGGAAGCTGTTGGGGCCCTCCTCCCGTGCCTGGGGTGCCGGCGTTCACCCCGGGGCCTCCCACTCCACCACTGCCCCTCCCTGGTGATGCTGATGCTGGTGGCGCCCTCCCTTGCACTACTCCGTGATAACTGAGGGGATTTCGAGTCGAAGGTGGAGGAGATGCTGGTTCTCCGCCGACACCGGGATCCCTCGTGTTTGATTGGGGGGTCTCTACGCCGTCCTGGGTTGTGAGGATTTGGAACTCCTTCATTTTGAAAGCGTCCTTCTTCCCTCTACATCTGGCAAGGGAAAATGTCAGAGCTTAACTCATTGGCATTTGAACGCCATATTGCTTTCTTGGCTCTACCTCTTGATTAGCAAGCGAAGACACCCATCCGACGTCTCCAACAGGGCGCAGACTTGCGAAAGCGCCACACCGGCACAAGGCTCTCCGTTCAACGCCACCAACCTGTCGCCTTCCCGTACGCCGGCTTGGGAAGCGAGCCCACTTGCCTCCACCTGTGAAGCATCACGTTACTCAATCAGTAACATTTTCAAATGAAAGGGCAAGGAAGCGTTAGTCCACTTGTGATTGCTTTCCATGGGTCATAAAACAGCATGTTGATAAGACAATTGAAATCCCAGCATGGCATATTGACAATCCATGACCAGAGTTCCGTGAACGGACGTTTGGTCGCCGGTCTTTTGGTCGCCGGTCTTTTGGTCGCCGGTCAAATGTACTTGGATATTAAACAGTACTTGGATATTAAACAGTACTTGGATATTAAACAGGACTTAGATATTAAACTTATCTCAGAAATTAAACAGTGCTTAGATATTAAACAGTACTTAGATATTAAACAATATACTTAGATATTAAACAGTATACTTATATATTAAACAGTTTACTTATATATTAAACAGTTTTACTTAGATATTAAACAGTATACTTAGATATTCAACAGTATACTTAGATATTAAACAGTATACTTAGATATTAAACAGTATACTTACATATTAAACAGAACTTACATATTAAACAGCACTTACATATTAAACAGCACTTGGATATTAAACAGTACTTGGATATTAAACAGTGCTTAGATATTAAACAGGACTTGGATATTAAACAGCACTTGGATATTAAACAGGACTTGGATATTAAACAGTACTTGGATATTAAATTCTCTCTCTTAGATATTAAACTTTCTTTCTCTCCACTAGATGGCGCCATTTCAACCCTCCTGACAAAAAAGGCCCCAACAAATGAATCCAAAACAATTCAGCACTCCAACATAAGCAAACCCAAACGACAACCACTCGTAAAACAAGACGACCCTGCCTTGTATGCATGAAATGTGATTTTTATGACCAGCTTTATAGCGCTGATAAAACCCTCCACATCTACCCAAGCCGTACAAGGTTTCCCCCTGAGGGTGGGTGGGTTACCTCCAAAAAAGGTTTGATACCTAATGAAGATTTCCATGAAGTTAGACAAGCGTAGCCTTATTGGTGTAATGAATTGCCTTTGCTTTGTGAAGAAACTGTTGCTTTAAATGATGAAAAAAACCTTCAAATGAGCTCATCGCTTTTGTACACAGGTCAGAACAGAGAGGAAAACAAAAGTTCCCTTATAAGGACAAGACATTTCACAGTGGATCCTTCAAGCTGTAATGGGGTGAGTCTGCCAAAGTTATGCATGGCACTTTTTGGGGGGGAACACATACCTTTACTTCTGAAGATAACTTAACCATATAAGGGGTAGAACACTTAGTCAAATACAGTTCTATAACTTTTCAGAAACTAATTCAAGGGTCAGCATTGAGTCTGTACCGGAGATCAACTAGTTTAGGTGCTTTGAATGTAGTTTGCGTGGCTGAAAATGAGAATTACAGGTCAAAATGTGGGTATGAAAAGGAGATTTTACCTTGGAAAGTAGAATAGGTGCATCAGAGTCCCCTTGGCATTCTTCCAGAGTGAACCCCCAGGGTCCGCCACCTTGCAAAGTGACGCAGACGTAATCCCCGCTTATCATCTTGCTCTTCTTCACGCAGAATACATCAGAGAACAATCAAGGTTGAGGAAAAGGGTTGTATATCAACCCACAATCTATTCCTACCCCCTTACCCCACACCATCCCTGTCTTGCATCTCAGGCGGAAAAGTCCGGCCCGCTAAGTGACGTCAGAAAGACTGGATGTCCAACCAAAGTTGAGAAGAAGTGTTTGGTTTTTTGAGGATTCACCAACTATGGCATTTTAGGACCTACAAACTAAAAACAAAAAGGGTATAGTGTTATAAAATGTACGTATAGCAGAACAGTATCAAAATCCATACGTTCAAGTCTATATTTCTATTAATACTTACCTCTGACACCTGGTACAATATAATATGATTAGATGCACACATATATAATAGTATTACAGAATAAACCCAACAATATACATACACATACATATATATAAGCACATATATACTTACACATACATATATAAGCACATATATACATATACATATATATATAAGCACATATATACATATACATACATATATAAGCACATATATACATATACACACATATATATAAGCACATATATACATACAAATACATATATAAGCACATATATACATATACATACATATATAAGCCCAGATATACATATACATATAAATATAAGCACATATATACATATTCATATATAAATAAGCACATATATACATATATATAGGCACATATATACAAACACATAGGTGTACAGCCATTTTTGTTAAAGTGCCTAATAATATCAAATCCTGACAGGGTGCAATGGCTATAATTTGCCACCAGATGGCAGCAGTTACCCATGTTTGCTTAAGCGCAATTTCTTCACTTTTGCTGACTTTTCAAGTAAGTCAAAGCTCAACATCAAGGAACAGGTTACAAAAAATAGCATATTTGGTTACTTTTATAGGAATAATGTGGACTATTCCGATCAAAAAGCTCATAAACAAGGCGCCAAAAACCAGACTGGTTTTGCAACTTTGTTCAATTAACCCATACTGGGAAAACAAACCCATTAAAGCCCACCTTCTGTTATTGAATTAGCAGAAACTAACACGGCCATTTTTCAAGTGTACTCTAGAGGGATACAACGATTGGTCTTTTGGGGTTGAACCTGAATTGGAAATGAGTCAAAACACATTTTCGATATTTACTCCAAATGTTTTGAGTCTGATTCCCGTTGTATCGGCGTTGAGTGAATCATCTTTTGTCCGTTTGAGAACGCGTCGAGCTCACATGAATTCATTTTGCTTCCCGTCACCGCCAACCGTGATTGCCGGTTGTCACGCGGCGGCGTTGACGACGCGCAAAGCGATTGGAGCGACAAGACGCGGCGCGGCGCCTTCCCATTATCTTGTCCCTCGCATTGTAATTATCGCCGGTGCTCTTTCTGGGCCGCCGCTCTCGTCTTTCTCCCCCTAGCTATTGTAATCGTGATTGACTGGCGCGGCGTCCGAAACGGCGGCATCTTGAAAAGGCATCTCATAACCGCCCTGCCATTTTGATCCCCCTCTTCCTCACCCACCACCCCCATCATCATCATTCCTTTCATTCCCTTCAGCTTGAAGGATTCGGACGCCACCCTTTTGCTCCGTGTCATGGCGGCTTGACGTAGCATTCATAATTTCCCGTAAAGTTATCGTATTCGGGATTAATGTCAGACAATTAAATTGTTTCATGGAGCGTGATACTTGACAATTTTCTGTTTGTTTGACAACACTTTAGCACAAGGGGTCGGGGAAGCTTTTTTTTTACAGAAAAAGCCATAAATAATTCATATTTTATTATGTTATTTTTTGAGAGCCATTTTCAGGATTGTAGAAGTAAAAATACATGGAAATTTGTGATTTTTTGGGTCATTTTATCACTTTTAAAGTACAAAAAGTGTAGGAATTCTTTTGACAACATTGTTATGCTGTTGTTAATCAATCAAAATCAATGAGATTATGCTAAATTGGGATTAAAGTGGTGCTAGAGGTAGGTTAAATGACAGTTTCGTTACTATTGGTGCATATTTTACTTCTCAGGTTAGTGGAGAGCCATATGCACCCATAGAAAGAGCCTTATACGGCTCCCGAGCCATAGATTCCCTACTCCTGCTTTAGCATATGTTAGGCTAGCTTTGGTTCCCATGCTTTTCCCCCCTGTTTAACAAATTTGAATTAAAAAGGTCAAGAAATTGAAGTAGGAACACGGTTTTTACATACTTGACAGTAAATGATGACATATGACCATATAGTTTGGTTTAATTTGAGTTTTCACCATTTTTTTTGAAGAATATCCATTTTCTATTGCTAATGATGAAAGAAGGCAATCTAGAACTAAATTTCAATAGAAAAATATTGACTTAATATCAGAGTACAATGAATTATCATCTGGGTAATTGAACAAATTAGACTTACGAGTCAAAGTACTATGATTGAAGACTTATTAAAAAAAATTAAAATCAATTTGAACCAAAACCAATTGGCCTAGAGGAAAAAAAAACATCTATACTGTGTGAAGTGGCTCATAATGAGGCAAAGAGTGGCTCTGTTGTTGCCATGGCAACACATGATCACCCATTTTAATGGTCTATGATGACT
Source organism: Stigmatopora nigra (assembly GCF_051989575.1). Taxonomy (NCBI): domain Eukaryota; kingdom Metazoa; phylum Chordata; class Actinopteri; order Syngnathiformes; family Syngnathidae; genus Stigmatopora; species Stigmatopora nigra. The sequence continues at coordinate 8,237,739 of NC_135527.1, read as the reverse complement.
AGTGGACCAACCTTAAATTGTTTTACGATGTAGAGGTGACTTAAAAAGACAATAACGGTCAAAAACAACTACAATTTGCTAATTTTTGGGCCAAAAAGTCCAAGACCGAATTTTTTTTTACCGTTTTAATGGCTTCAAAGTCTTTTTAGATGTCCGTTTTCCCGTAGAAAATGGATCGGACGTCCGGCGTCGTCCACGGCGCTGAAAGATGACCACGAGACAACAGTCGGAGAGAGTACAGAGGTGCCCTCTGACAGCTTTGAGTGATACACCTGGTCACACCGGGAAGTTCCTCAACAGCCGTCGAGAACACCATCGATTGGTCTGCCCTGAGCCCTGCCAGATAATGGATCGGATTAATCCCTGGGATACGACTTGTGCTTCACGCTCGCAAATACACACGTGCTGTGTATACAAACAAAATGGTGGCACCTTTTGCGGGAGTGTAAGTAAGGCGTTGTGACGTATCGATGACTCGGCTTTGATCGCTATCCGACTCCTGGTCAGGTCACTTGGAGTAGGATGATTCTGGATTTGGAGTAAAACTCTGGAAAGAGACAAAATAAGGATAGTCTTGTCATGACAAGGGTAAACAGGTGCTCGGACGTTTGGTCGCTGGTCTTTTGGTCACCGGTCAAATGGTGAGAGAGTTTGGTGTTGAAACCAGCTCTCAAAATTATATTCATGAGAGAGAGAGTTTAATATCTAAAAGAGAGAGAGGTTAATATGTAAGTACTGTTTAATATGCAAGTAGTTTAATATGTATGTACTGTTTAATATGCAAGTAGTTTAATATGTAAGTACTGTTTAATATCTAATTACTGTTTAAAATGTAAGTGCTGTTTAATATGCAAGTGCTGTTTAATATGTAAGTACTGTTTAATATGCAAGTAGTTTAATATCTAAGTACTGTTTAATATGTAAGTACTGTTTAATATCTAAGCAGTCTTTAATATATAAGTAGTCTTTAATATCTAAGTGCTGTTTAATATGTAAGTACAGTTTAATATGTAAGTACTGTTTAATATGTAAGTACTGTTTAATATCCAAGTGCTGTTTAATATCCAAGTACTGTTTACTATCTAAGTACTGTTTAATATCTAATTACTGTTTAATATATAAGTACTCTTCAATATGTAAGTACATTTAACCGGCGACCAAACGGCAAAAATACTGGAAAACTGCAAACGTTTCACATGAATGGGCCCAAAATGGAGTCTTCAAGGTCCAAGGTAGTCTTCAATGGCAGCCAAAGAGTTCCCGGCCCTAGAGACAAGACAGAGTACGGGTTGTGGGAGAAGAAGTACTTCTAAAGAAGTCTATGGGGTGACGTGGAAGTAAGCAAAAGGGAATAAAGTTAGTAACAAAGGCCAAGAGTCTTTTGTTTGCTCAAAACCACATCGTTCCAGAAGCAGGTAGGCTGGATTTGAGCTGGCAGATGGCAACGTAGTCAATCTCTACGGCCTTAACTAATGAGCTACCGCGACCCGAGCATCTGTCTCGCTCATCTAATGTCACTCGCCATGCGGAGGACGTCGCGTGCCGTCTGGCCTTTCTGGAATCCAACCCCAGGTCGTCGCCAGTCCTTCCCGAGCAAACTAATTCTCTCCCCGTCATGCGGTTTTTAGCGACAAGACCAGGAAGAGCGGTCGCCAACTCGCTAATGGCGGCTTTGGAGGGCTCTACGGGGACCACTTCCGCCGTGGATACCGGGCGAGTCTTGCGGCAAACACCGAGCGCAACGCGTAAAAGCTAATGAAGCGCCGGCGCCCTCGCGAGTGCACTTGGCGCGCGGAGGGAAAGGACGTTTCGGAAAAAAGGGCCCTCCGCCGTGTGCGTAATGGGGGTGCTTGATTACGAGAGGCCATTAGAAGCTGGCATCGCCTAGAGGAATTATGGCTGCCGCTTTTCCTGCTTGATTGACTTTCAGGGATTTGCCCCGCCTCCGTGTAGGAAAGCCAGAGTACAGATTGGCCAGATCAAAAGTAATTTGCCTGTTTTTCTGAGGGAAGGTTGGATCTGAGAATAAGTCGCAGTAGCCAAAGGATATGGATTAAAAAAATGATAGGTCATACAAATATCATATGTTAAAGTAATAGTAAATACAGAACAACTGATAAAATGTTTTAGGACCTACTGTATGGATACAGGTACATTTATGTGTATGTATATATGTGTATGTATTATATATGTGCCTTTACATGTATGTGTATGTATATATGTGCTTATATATGTGTATGTATTATATATGTGCTTATATATGTATGTGTATGTATATGTGTGCTTATATATGTATGTGTATGTATATGTGTGCTTACATCTGTGCTTATATATGCATGTGTATGTATATATGTACTTATATATGTATCTGTATGTATATATGTGCTTATATTTGTGCTTATATTTGTGCTTATATATGTAGGTGCATGTATATATGTGCTTATATATGTAACTGTATGTATATGTGCTTATATATGTGTTTATATATGTATGTGCATGTATATATGTGCTTATATATGTATTTGTATGTATACATGTGCTTATATATGTATGTGCATGTATATATGTGCTTATATATGTATCTGTATGTATATATGTGCTTATATATGTGCTTATATAGGTATGTGCATGTATATATGTGCTTATATATGTTTGTGTATGTATATATGTGCTTATATATGTTTGTGTATGTATATATGTGCTTATATATGTATGTGCATGAATATATGTGCTTATATATATGTATATATGTGCTTACATACATGTGTGTATGTATATATGTGGTTATATCTTACCGTCTTGCTACTGTGACAACGAAACTTCCCGAATACGGGATAAATAAAGTTATCCAACCCAATCCATAATAGGCAACAGGTAGTATAACATATTTGAAGTTAATGAATAGCTATAGACTAAAAAATGAATAAGTCTCAGACCCAAACTAAACTAAAAGCTATTATACTCCAGAAAACAGGACTTGTTATTTTTTAATTTAAATTTTCTATTTACAATTCACCCCGAAAGAGCTCGCCAATTTTGAAGAAAACACCCAATTCCGTAATTACCCAGTTAAATAAAATAGTAGTGTCGCCTCCATTCTGAACACTCATATTTCCATCCCATCATCCTCTAGTAAGACGGCAGAAGACCTCAGTTATCCTCCAAAAAACTGACAGCATTCCGACTTGGACGGCAACGAACAGTGATGGGAAAAATAGTAAAAAAGACGGGCTGAGAATTACGAGCAGTGAGCGAGCCGGCGTGTTTGCACCCTTCTGTCAAAAATTGTCAAGGCATAACAGTGAAATAGGATTATCCGTTTTTTTTCCCCCTTCCCCTCGGGTAGAAAATGCTGATGCTTTAGCATATAAATATAGAAGCCGACTCAAGAGGGGTCAAAATGGCAGCACAGGGGAGCCAAAAAAAAATAATTGCTAAAGTGCGGGGCGTAGAGTGCGATGGTGACTTTGATCAACGACTGAGGAAACTCATTACCGGCGTTGGGCCGGCTCGGAAGGCGGACCTTAATTGTGTGCCACTTTGTAATTGGGCACGATAATTGACAGCTGGATGAAGCAGGTGCGCTGGTCGGAAAAAGGTACGAAAAAAACGGTGGCAAAGGGGGATAAAAATGGTAGATTAGCATAATTAGCAACATGGAACGGGTGTAAGGGAAACGCCACGCTTGCGTAGCTACGTATGCGGAAAGTCATTTAGGGATGTGAGTGACCTCGGAATTGTCCAAAATATGTTTTTTGGTTGGAATGGATGTTTTGAAATGGTAATTTTCTTTTCGCTAATCTATTTAGCTTAGCTTTCTATTGAAAAAAAACTATTTTGATAGTCAAGGACTAATTTAGAGACACTGTTAATCTCAAAATGGTCTTTTCTAATTGAATTTTCATTTGTAATGGATGTTGTGCATCATGGACAGCACTTACCACCTTCTGGAGGAGTCTGTGGAGTCCCTCCAATGCTCTTTCAGCAATAGACGGATGCACCCTCACTGCAGGTAGAAGATCCTTCCTTCCATCAGCTGTCAGGCTCTTTAAGAAAACAAATGGCTGAATGTTAAGACCTACTGTATGCATGTATGTACATCTGTGTATATATGTATATATATGCTTATATATGTGTGTGTATGTATGTATATATGTGCTTATATATGTATGTGTATGTATATATGTGCTTATATATGTGTATGTATGTATATATGTGCTTATATGTGTATGCATGTATATATGTGCATATATATGTGTATGTATGTATATATGTGCTTATATATATGTGTATGTATGTATATATGTGTATGTATGTATATTTGTGCTTAAATATTTGTGTATGTATGTATATATGTGCTTATATGTGTATGTATGTATATATGTACTTATATATATGTGTATGTATGTATATATGTACTTATATATATGTGTATGTATGTATATATGTACTTATATATGTGTATATATGTATATATGTGCTTATATAAGTGTATGTATGAATATATGTGCTTATATATGTATGTATGTGTACACGTATGTGTATATGTATATAAATGCCCATTCTGGGCAAGACAAAATGAGGAGGCGGTCTAAATCTGGCCCCCGGGCTGTGAGTTAGACACCTGCCCACCCCCGACAAAGTGTTCATCTGAAATTCTATGTTTTTCATCTATATTTTTCGACATGGGCTTGCTGACTCTGCTACACTGGAACAACGGGCGTTTCGTGTTTATTTTTGGCGTTTGCCAAAGTCGCTGAAGCGGGAGGGAATTGGACGCTCGTTCTCCAGGCTCGGTTTGTGTGACTGACAGCCGGTTTGGAGATCCCGTTCGCGCTGTCTCGCTTAGGTGAAATTGCTTTAGTCACACGGTGATACAATATAAGACCGCTCTTCTTTTACCGTAGTCAATTGAGTCTGGCTATTTCCATTTTCCATTTAATCTTGCCTGGACTTGCTGAAATTGCTGGACTTCTTTGTCTTTCGCACCCTAAATATTTATATATATATATTGTATTATTTCTGATTGGACGTCTAGCACTGTCACTGGCGCAAAAACAATGCAATGGAGGTCTGTGGAGGTTGAAATTTTTGGCCAGCAGCTCTGCAGTCAAGGGAACAAGGTTGAGTAATGAGCCCAGGAAACGGCGATAATGGAAATCTAAATGATTAAAGTGTGTTTTGCTGAGAAAATCATTCCAATATTTTATCTTCCAACATTGGATTTGGTCCTGCTGCCTGTTTGGAGTTGGTTATGAATCAGATCTGGTTCGGGTTAGCGATTGTTGGGAAGATAAAGAAGTGAATTTGAATCTAGATTGAACCCAATTTCAGTTCCTTCCAGGTAACGGGGGATTGCCTTGTATAGGAAGCGAGGACTTGGTGCTCGGATGTTTGGTCACCGGTCTTTTGGTCCCTTTGGGTTGCCAGTCAAATGTTGACAGAGAGTTTACTGTTGAAACCAGCTCTCGAAATTATATTCATGAGAGAGAGTTTAATATCTAACTACTGTTTAATATCCAAGTACATTTGACCGTCGACCCAAAGGGACCAAAAGACCGGCGACCAAACGTCCGAGCAGCACATAGTTGGGTTTGGGGGCCTACATCAATGGCAACTGGATCACATGTGAGCCGGACTAGTTTAATATTAGCCTAAAAAGTCAACGTTTGATAGTCTTTCAATTGCATTGAGTACCCAGACTATTTCCCACATCGGTACGGCACCCCCCGCCCCCAATAGATCCACGGCCTATAGGCTTGACTAGTCATGCCCGTATATTTTGAACAAAACAACCTTTGGTGATTAGTACTTTGGCAATTCCTTAGCGGAGTTCTTACACGTTTACCCCCAAAACAGTTGTGCTGAAATCCGACTGCGAATTTTTATTTTACGGACCGTCGACTCTGTGATACGAAGCAAATGAATGTGGCGACAAACAAATCTATCAAATCCTACATCAAATAAGCACGCACTGAGCGGTGACTTAAGGACACGAGTAGGGAGGGGCGTAGGGGGTGGGGGGGCTGGACTTGGTAATGCAATCTGTCATCAATAGCTGTAAATTTTGGGGCAAATGTGCTGACACCGCTAAAAAGTTGGGAGTGAGCTCACCATGGGGGTTTTCCCTCTCCCTTTCACCTACTCGCATTAAGATTAGATTGCGTATACTTTATGATCTGTGTACTATACATCATGGCTACTGTGGCAGGAATTGGACGGCCGAGGTCACTGAGAGAAGTGCCCTAGTGACGTTTAATTTGATTAGACGTAAGTCCTTGCGTGAATGGACGTTTGGTCGCTGGTCAAATGGTGACAGAGAGTTTACTGTTGAAACTAGCTCTCAAAATTATATTCATGCGAGACAGTTTGATATGTAAGAGAGAGAGTTTAATATCTAAGTACTGTTTAATATGTAAGAACTGTTTAATATCTAAGCACTGTTTAATATCTAAGTAGTGTTTAATATCTAAGTAGTGTTTAATATCTAAGTAGTGTTTAATATCTAAGTAGTGTTTAATATCTAAGTAGTGTTTAATATCTAAGTAGTGTTTAATATCTAAGTGCTGTTTAATATCTAAGTAGGGTTTAATATCTAAGTAGGGTTTAATATCTAAGTAGTGTTTAATATCTAAGTAGTGTTTAATATGCAAGTACTGTTTAATATGCAAGTAGTGTTTAATATCTAAGTAGTGTTTAATATCTAAGTGCTGTTTAATATCTAAGTAGGGTTTAATATCTAAGTAGTGTTTAATATCTAAGTACTGTTTAATAACTAAGTAGTGTTTAATATCTAAGTAGTGTTTAATATCTAAGTACTGTTTAATATCTAAGTACTGTTTAATATCTAAGTAGTGTTTAATATCTAAGTATTTTTTAATATATAAGTACTGTTTAATATCTAAGCACAGTTTAATATCTAAGTACCATTTAATATCCAAGTACATTTGACTGGCGACCAAAAAGGGACCAAAAGACCTGCAACCAAACGTCCAGTCACGAACTAAGTTCACCACCCCCGGTCTGGAGCGCCGTGGCGGCCGCAAGGTGAGTCTGTTGCCTTTGTTTGCGTGCCCGAAAACCGCGGCGGTGACACCCCATCGCTCTTTGCGGCCCGTCGCCCCAGCTGGCGTGGCATGATGGAACGCTCTCATTCCAACCGACCGGCTGACCGAAGACGAAACGCTGAAGGTGAGAGCCGGCCACGGCAGCCACTTCTTTAATCCCGCCACCTCCTCGCCATTGACAAATGCACTTTTAGACGCCGACCAATCACAAGGCCAGCTCCGTATTTAGCCGCAAACCAGCCAAGATGCAAACAACTTTATCAGTAGCGAAAAAAAAACAATACTCCTACTTCTAACGGATTGGAATAGCGGCTACGTTAACGAGTGTCGACGGTTTGAAACCCCTTCCGTCCGTCATCAAGTCACCTTGTCAGAATCCCGAGCTCTCCCCGCCATAGACCGGCCCACAAATCAATCATGCATAAACAACGCCACGAGATGAACTCTCCCGCGCGAACAATTCAGCGGCATAAAAATCGGATAATGGAAGTCGAGTGCCAGTAATAGCATCAAGCTAATAAAAGAGATAAGCAATCAAATGGGCAAGCCAAGCGCGCTAAAAGGAACGCTATTAGTTCCCATTCTTTGGGATGGGTCTATAGATGAAAAGACATGGCTCTCTCCAAAGTCCAAAATGGAAGCTAATTAAAACAGGAAACGTGGGTAGGGACAGTCACAAAAGCTATTGTGTGGGGCGCTGACTCAACGTCTGATCCATTTTTTTTAAAGTAATAATAGGAAACATTCCAATATTAGTTAGAACCTAGCGCACCCAGGTGCCGGAGATTTAATAGCACGCCCTTAAGGCTGGCGTGAGAAAGCTCACAGTCGGAAAGGGACCATCGTACAAATGGTTGTCAGAGTCTGTCAGAATTGGTTTGGGTTCACAAAGTTTTTGGGGGTTGCGGGATTCAGTTATTAATTTGTTTGACGTGCTATCTGTCAGATGGAGAAGTACCGTATTTTTTCGTATATGAGCTGTACTATAAAATTGCTTGAAGATTGTTGACTTTTATAATTTACCTTGTATAAGACACACCCTAATTCGTAATTTTCAGTTCCATAGAAAGTACAAAAGTATTTTTTGAAGGGAAAATGTCAAGAAAACTCATCCTATATAGTATTTCTGAGATACTGCATAAATCAAAAGGATCATCTACTGGATTGCACATCTCAAAGGGGCGTGGCCTACATGTAGACAAGCCTAGATAGGATGTCACATGATCAGTACAACCAGGAAGTGTCCATAAAGGTCTAGTTTGTTATCCCTAGGTTAGATGGCTTGCACAATTCAGTTTTTTACACATTTTATGCAAAATACGCTTAATTTTTTTCGTGAATTTCATTCATAGACGTCAAAATACATTTTGTCAAGCCGATTATCTGTTTATTATTTCACTATTTTGAAATAAATGACCATATCGACCGCATTATTTTGTTTTTCGTCTCATTTTAGTGCATTTTAGGTCAATTTTTTGCACATATGTCATACCCTTGATTCAGTCATCATTTTTTAGTGACAAACATGGCGTATATGAGAAAATATGGTAGTTGTGTTAGATAAAAAATGGCTGTAAAAGTCGTAAAAGGCATTCAAGGCCTTCCCGAAGAAGTGAGCTAAAAATACTCGTATATTAGTCAAGTATATACTTTCATTTGCTAAATATACAGCAAGTGTTCTTCAACATAAAATACATTATTTCACATCGCCCCGGAACAGTTAAACTAACATCATCAATGGGTAACGACCTTTATTTTAAAGGCGGCATACTTAGAAAAACCCTAGTACATTTTAAACTTTAATATCTATGAATAATTGAAGTTGGTGGCAGAGAAGGGAGAAGCCCATTTAGCTCGTAAAGATAAAGCGGAGCCTGTGATTTGGAGTAGGCCTTAAACCATCGGCTTTTACGCGCACTTAAATTATACGAAGGCGGCTTTTGGCCTTTTGACGTAAAAACTTTAAGTTGTGATCAGGTAATTCCGGGAAAACATCAAACTAGAACATAACATTGCCTTCCATTGAAACGGCATTAGATCTTTCAGGTATTTGAAGCTATTGATGTCGAATTGTTTTGTAGGCGAGGGAATTTGGGTTCTCGTACCTCCTAGTCCAAATGATTTGGACATCAAACTGACTGAATTGTGAGCATTTAGGTTTTCTGTTGATTTTAGATCAAATCATGTCATTATATTCATTAGAGTTAAATATATAAGAGAGAGAGAGTTTAATATCTAAGTACTGTTTAATATATAAGTGCTGTTTAATATCTAAGTGCTGTTTAATATTCAAGTACTGTTTAATATTCAAGTACTGTTTAATATTCAAGTACTGCTTAATATCCAAGTTCAAGTACTGCTTAATATCCAAGTGCTGCTTAATATCCAAGTGGTGTTTAATATCCAAGTGCTGTTTAATATCCAAGTACTGTTTAATATCCAAGTACTGCTTAATATCTAAGTACTGCTTAATATCCAAGTACTGTTTAATATCTAAGTAGTGTTTAATATCTAAGTAGTGTTTAATATCCAAGTAGTGTTTAATATCCAAGTACTGTTTAATATCCAAGTACTGTTTAATATTCAAGTACTGTTTAATATTCAAGTAACTGATTAATATTCAAGTGCTGTTTAATATGCAAGTACTGTTTAATATTCAAGTAACTGATTAATATCCAAGTACTGTTTAATATCAAAGTCCTGTTTAATATCCAAGTGCCGTTTAATATCCAAATACTGTTTAATATCCAAGTACTGTTTAATATCAAAGTATTGCTTAATATCTAAGTACATTTGACCGGCGACCAAAAGACCGACACCCAAACGTCCAGTCACGCCGTTCTGGGGCATAGCGAGATAACATCCTTTAAAGAGTGTTCGGAAACCCAGGTCAAGCGCCTCAAAAAAAGTAACGCCTGCCATGCTTGCCCTTGAGGGGATCCAGGATCGATTTGGACCTTTTAAAAGGTGGCGCAATCCGTATCGATAAGCTCTCGTGAGGGGGCGGGGACAGTCTCGGATTCCAGCAGACGTCTTAATGGAAAATGTCATTCTTCCCGTCTGATAAGCACCCCTGCCCTCCTTTCCCTGTCCTTGCTGTCATATCAAAAGGACTTCAAAATCAACTGGGTGGCAATCCAATAACACCAATGCCATTTTTTCCCCTGGCTTCTCAAAAAAAATGAAAAAAAAATGAATAAGTTGCAGTTATAAACGCGCCTGATAAATCTAAGCTAGCTTTTTCAACAACATACACCTGGCCAAGTACAAATATGTGACAAAAAAGGCCATCCGGCGCTTTAATCGTTGGCAGCGGGTACCCGACAACCCCGACAAATACTACAAACAAGCTCCCTCCATCTGCTTTCTGTACACAGACATCTGTAGCTGTCAGCCTTCCCACTTCAAATCGCTTGGACGCCTAAGGGTTGATGGACATATTTAAATGAGTTCATTGACTTCCTTCACATTTCTCATTATTATTTTTGGACAATATGTACTACGTTCATAACTTATCACCAAGACGACTGGCAGTTAGTCTTAAGATAAATATGTATTCTTTTTTTGGCAGTAAACAAGAGATAACTGAAATCCTCCATTTTTTTTACCCCGTAACCTTGGCCCAGACCTGCAGCTTTAGATAATGAATGCAATTAAGGGCGCACTGCGTAAAAGCAGCTGGTAAACAGTGGCTGTAAAGCCTCATAATAAGATGTGCTTGTATTTTCAATTCTAGTTTTTTTCCATATGGCGAGAGGTCAGCACAATGGCAACTTGCGGATCAAATTTTAGGACGTTATTTCGTAATGACGGGATTATTTTTGACGGTAAATCACTAGCTGACGTCTGGAAATGATTTATTGCTATTTATGGGTGTTTTAGTAAACAAAATACCGTATTATATCGCAAAAATGACATTGTATGTCAAAAATGCCATATTTTCTGCAAAAAAAGGTCATATTGTATCGCAAAAATGCCATATTAGTTTGAAAAATGCCACATTTTCCGCAAAAATGCCATATTGTATCGCAAAAATGCCATATTTTCCCCAAAAAATCCATATTATCTGCAAAAAATGGCATATTGTATCGCAAAAATACCATATTGTTTTACAAAAATGCCAAATTATCCACAAAAATGCCAAATTTTCCGCAAAAATGCCATATTGTTCTGCAAAAATGCCAAATTTTCCACAAAAATGCCATATTGTTCTGCAAAAATACCAAATTTTCCGCAAAAATACCAAATTTTCCGCAAAAATGCCATATTGTTCTGCAAAAATGCCAACATTTCCATAAAAAATCACCAAGGTTACTGCATAGCCATCACTCTGCACCAGCAATTTCTTAACCGTCCTTCCAGGTCTGCATTCTGGGGTAAAGGTCACTCCTATCTTCCACTAAACAGTCCTCAGTGACATGTTCCAATCCCAAACTCAAATTAAAGAAGCACTCATACAAAAATGATTAAATCCACCCATATATACAATAGTATACCGAATTAATCCAACAAAATACATCAACTTCTCATTAAACTTTTCATCAAAACACCCTGCGGTACTCCGATTGTTTGGCGGATGCCAATTTGCTAAAAGACAGCCTGCCAGGGGGGAGGATCTGCAGGTGGGCTAAATAAAAGCCATATTATTGGCCACCCAAAAACAATCAAATCATAGCAGATGACATGTTTGAGAAAAGCCGCTGAGAGGTCTGTCAGCTTGATGGAACTCTAATTTATCTGCACCATTTGGCCAGCGCGTTCGACTCCTTCCGTTCCGCTCTAATGGCCGCCTTGACAGTGACATGGTATTCTACATAAATGCAACGAGCTGCTTTTCAACCAACTCCATTTACGTGATCAGAAGCCCAGCTTCTTTCAAATGCTGTCAGGGGCTACCCATTATCGCCTCGTCCATTTTAGACTATTTTGCTTCAAAAATCAGGCTTTTTAGGAGCATCACGGCCCACAAAAAACATGGCTCGATGGCCCAATATGGGGTGAAGCTCAGTTTTTAGGGAAAATTTCATTCTAAGAGCTACCTGTAGACTAATTCTATCAAAAACCCTATTCATTATTCACTTATTTCTGGTAAAAAAGACAATATAAACTCCCAAAACGAGAATACATTAAATTATTCAGACTATAAACACCCCAAAATTCCCATTTTATACAAATAAGCAACCAAATAGTAATAAAAAATCCCCAAAAAGCACAATTTTGTCCATCTTTGTCAAATCCACAACATAACTTCAATTCCTGCAGCATGCAATTGTCATCCACACCCATAGGGGGCATTGTTGTCTCTATTTTCATCAGCATTTTTCCTTAATTTAGGAGGACGCCACTCAGAAATGTAACTTTGCAGCTAAAAGTAAAGCAAAATACTCCATTTTTTTGACGCGTTGGGTTATCGGACGTATTCCCGTCTCCTATAAGGCTCCGCCCCCCCCTCTGAGCGAGTGTCAGTTGTGTTTCACTTACCTGCTGGGCGCAAAAAGCCCCCGGCGACAACATCTACCCGCTGTGAAATTAACTATGCATCCAATTTCCATCATGCTAGAAAAGTACTCCCCGCAGTCGGATGGTGATTTGATTGCGGAGAAAAACTCTGGAAAAGAAGCAAAGCAAACATTTCGGGGGTGATTTGACACTTTTCTTGTCACCAACTCCATTCGTTTTAAGTCTACTTCATTTTGCGACTGCATCACTTTGGACGATGAGATGATGTCACTACTCTGCAGTAGCTAAACTAGCTAGCGCCTAGAGCTACGATAGCATTAGAAAAATGCGCTATTTGTTATTCAATGCCAATGGGATTAAATGCAGTTAATCCCATGTTATGAATCACAATTAGCGTAATTATTGCCCAGTTGTAAAACACATTTGTATGCGGATATAACAAAATTATAGTGTTTAACTCAGTAATGGGCAAACTACGGCCTGCGGGCTACATCCAGGCCCCTGAGGCGTTTTAATCCAGCCCGCCAACGTAGTCTAAATAATGTTTTTTTTCCCCAAGATGGCGCTGTTACGCAGAAGCCAATGGCAGTAGCTGTGTCCACTCTTATTTGTTTTTGGTGTTTTACAGTCTTTTATCTTTTTTTAAAGGACATTTTAATATTTCTTAATACATTCCTTTACTTACTTTACTTGTACTTTATACTTTAATGATGAGTGATGAATATGTTAATACTTTAGTCTATTTTTTCAGTTTTTGTTTCATATGTACTGTTAACGGATGCACTTTTTTATATGTATCGTATCTTGTGCTGACCCCGCCCATCTGTCACATTTTTAAAGTCAATGTAGCCCACCCCAGGCCCAAAAGTTTGCCCACCCCTACTTTAACTCATCACTCTCGCCATTCTGCAACCTAGGGTTCGATCCCAGATCAGATTTGGACCTTCCTATGTGAGTTAAACACACTACATTACCCAACTATGATTGGTTCTCAGTGTACTACTGCCTTGCCTTGCCTAGTACCCCATAGTTGACTGGGATAGACTCCCGCACACCCTACAACCCTTTTAATATAGATAAAAAACTGGTAAAAAATGAATAAATTAAACAAAACGTCAATTTGTTCCAAGACAAACAATTAAAAGAGAAAAATAACAAGTTTCCAATATGCCACAAAGATTTGCATGTGTCTTTGTGAAGTTGTTTTGCAAAAAAACCCTCAGTTCACCACCCCCCCGAGCCCTTTTTTTGCAGGGAGGCAAGCTCTGGTGAACACAAACAGCTTTCGCCAAGGGATTTGTGGATGTGTACCAAGCAAAAAGCCAGACTATGCGAGCACTGGGCGTACCCGTTTGTTAATAGAATACGCTTGGTCGCCTCTCCCTGGGGCTGTTAGCGATGAGAAGAGAACCAAAATGTTAATATTGGTGTAGCCGGCGCGGGATTACCGGAGACATCTTCGATTTTTTTTGGTTTTTCTTTTAACCTGTAGAGCTACGTTTGGAGTTGTTCATTGCGCTTTGTTGTTGGACTTAAATCCAAATAGACAGCCTGGTAGCTTCATTTCCCAGCTGCTGCTTTGTCAGATGTGCTAATCAATACGTTTTTGTTCAATTAAATTGCCCTTCGATTGAAAGTAAAACAGGATTTTAACTTTGTTAAACTTGTTTAGCGCAAAAATGCTTTATTTTCCGCAAAAAATGACATTGTATCGCAAAAATGCCATTTTGTTTTGAAAAAATGCCAAATTTTCCGCAAAAATGCCATATTGTTTTGCAAAAATGCCAAATTTTCCACAAAAATGCCAAATTTTCCTCAAAAATGCCAAATTTTCTGCAAAAATGCCATATTGTTTTGCAACAATGTCAAATTTTTCGCAAATACGCCAAATTGTTTTGAAAAAATGCCTAATTTTCCGCAAAAAATGCCAAATTTTCCTCAAAAATGCCAAATTTTCTGCAAAAATGCCATATTGTTTTGCAACAATGTCAAATTTTTCGCAAATACGCCAAATTGTTTTGAAAAAATGCCTAATTTTCCGCAAAAATGCCAAGCTTTCCGCAAAAATGCCAAATTCTCCGCAAAAATGCCAAATTCTCCGCAAAAATGCCAAATTTTCCGCAAAAATACCAATTTGTTTTGCAAAAATGCCAAATTTTCCGCAAAAAATCACCAAGGTTGTTGGATACCCATAACTCTGCCCCAGCAATAATTTTTTTAGACGGCCATCTTCCTTCCACAAGTAGCCATGTTGGCAGTTGAATTCTAATTTGTCCCTCAGTCCCGACAGCGTGTTTGTCTTCGGCGTCCAGAAAATTCACCTCAAAGCGGCGTCTGAAAATCATGGGCCACTTAAACGCTTTTAGCACTTATTAATTACATTAGCCGGCCAAATTGGGCAGCCGCGCTGTGATTTATTACCCCGCTAACTAGTTGTGTCACTCCGGGAATATGTAGACGGAGGACGGGGACGTCCAAGACCATGCTAGTCGGAGGGAGGGTCTATTTTATCTCCTATTTGGTGGAGGAACATTAATTCAACTGTAATCGGATGCAAATGATTGTCATTTATAGTTTTACAGCTATTTTAAATGTAGTATTTCCCATTTAAATGACTTGTACCTGTGAATGGGGTAGATTTTAAACTTTAGTTTTGGTATTTGATTAGTTTTTTGTTATTAAAATTGGATTAGATAAGATTGGATAACTTTATTCCTATTTACTTTAATGATAAGTGATGGGTATGTTAATATTTTACTCCTTTTTCAGTTTATTTTTCATATGTACGGTTAACGGAGGCACTTTTTTATATGTATCGTATACATTTGAACATTTTTTAGGACATCCCTTTTACTTACTTTACTCTATACTTCTTATTTTAATGATGAGTGATGAGTATGTTAATACTTTAGTCCTATTTTTTCAGTTTAGGTTTCATATATACTGTTAACGGATGCACTTTTTTATATGTATCCTATCTTGTGCTGACCCCGCCCATATGTCACATTTTTAAAGTCAATATGGCCCCCACCTGGGCCCAAAAGTTTGTCCACCCCTGCTCTAACTCTCAAACTAGTTGGAAATTCTGCCAAATTACCAATAAATCAGTTAATCCTAGCGACTGTAGTTTCCCTGCCCAATCAGAACTAGTTTTACCTCTAGCGCCCTCAATGGCAGCAAAAGAAATAGCATCTGTCTATAATAATATCAGTTGGATGGTCAAAACAATGCACCTGCTAGACACAAATCCAGCTGACAAAAGCCATCAACATGCGCTTCTTATGTGCAATTAGGAGCAAAAAGTTATGGCTACGGAGGTGTATGTGAATCAATAAGTCCGGCGGGGAAATCAATCATTAATGGTGGCCAAACAGAGTGGAGGCGATGGATTTATCGATCGCCTGGCAACAGCCCTTCTCCGAGTTCCGCGCAGTAAAATCAGCTGCTATTTGTCAACGCCGCCTAGCCTCAAACTTCCTTCCGAATTGTCCCAAAAAAAACTCCGACATTGGTGCTTTTTTCCGTGCATCTTTTTCACAGATCTGGCAACCTTCCATCCCTTTGCAAATGGCCCGAATTGTTAATTTCATTTGCTCGCCAGCCTCCGGCTACTCAGGTAGAACTAAATTTATCAGTGCCAAACAGTCTGTAGTTCATTAGTAGTGTCCCATTTTAAACGTTTTCTTTGAAATCGAATGGGATGCCGTTAAGTTTTTAGTTTTGTTGCCATTTTTCAATATATTTAGTGTGTATATTAGATGAAATGGCCGCTAAAACGCTGTTATTTGTTTCTGGATATGTCAAGAACCTGTCAAATCAGGGGAAACTATGGCTCGGGAGCCATATATGGCTCCTACTAAGGATGCATATAGCTCGGGAGCCATATATGGCTCTTTCCATGGGTGCATATGGCTCTTTCCATGGATGCATATAGCTCGGGAGCCATATATGGCTCTTTCCATGGATGCATATAGCTCGGGAGCCATATATGGCTCTTTCCATGGATGCATATGGCTTTTTCCATGGGTGCACATGGCTCGGGAGCCATATATGGCTCGTTCCATGGGTGCATATAGCTCAAGAGCCATATATGGCTCTTTCCATGGGTGCATATGGCTCGGGAGCCATATATGGCTCTTTCCATGGGTGCACATGGCTCGGGAGCCATATATGGCTCTTTCCATGGATGCATATAGCTCGGGAGCCATATGTGGCTCTTTCCATGGGTGCATATGGCTTTCTACTAACCTGAGAGATCTAATACATACTATATCAAGTATAAAATTCGTCCTTGGTATTAAATGAAGTAGAATTATGTCAAAATTTTGTACTGCCCCAAAAATATGGCACCCGGTCCTACTGGAAAACAATATCTTGGCGTTGTAATTAACGAAGCAGAGTGGACGTAAGCAATTCTCGGCCGACCTCGTCCCGAGCTGCCAAGGCGAATATCTAATTAAATAATCTCCGTTATGGTTAACCGTCTGCGAAATGAGCAGGTAGGAGGAGGAGGAGGGTGCCGGATCGAAGGCGAAGGTGCCTTTTAAATGTGTTTGTTGTCTTTGACGGTTGTTTCAAGCTAATGCGCCAGCGGCTGTATTTAGCAGTCGTTTGTCGGGAACTCCTAGTTGGCAAGCATTGAATATTCCCGACGATACAAGCAGTCAAACGCGGAAGCTTGGAAGCTAGCTCGGGAAAGGTGTTTGTACTTGGCGTCTGCGGAAGCCAGATAGCGCCGGCGAGGAGAGCGGCACCGTAGGGTGGGCCAGGGAAGACGCAAGAAAAAGGCAAAGAAATGAGCTCGCTGGACGGACGGTCGGTCAGCCGGCGTGTTAACCGGAGCCAGCGCAGAGAACAAAAGATGACTGGGTGGAAGGGGGAACCACAAAAGATGGATTCGTTTAAACTGGGAATGTTAAGGGATATCTCTTATCTGAATCATTTCAATGTGGGACGGCAAAGTATGAAAAATAGCGCCCATTTAAAGTCAGCGTAGTGGCGTAGTGAGAAGTGACAAATACCATGACCGGATGGTCTTTTGGTCTCCAATCTTTTGGTCCACGGTCAAATGTAATTAGATATTAAACACTGCTTGGATATTAAACAGTACTCGGATATTAAACAGTGCTTGGATATTAAACAGTGCTTGGATATTAAGCAGTAATTGGATATTAAGCAGCACTTGGATATTAAACACTACTTGCATATTAAACACTACTTAGATATTAAACACTACTTGGATATTAAACACTACTTGAATATTAAGCAGCACTTGGATATTAAGCAGCACTTGCATATTAAACAGCACTTGCATATTAAGCAGCACTTGCATATTAAACACTACTTGGATAGTAAAAACTACTTGGATAGTAAACACTACTTGGATATTAAACACTACTTAGATATTAAACACTACTTGGGTATTAAACACTACTTGTATACTAAACTCTCTCTCTTAGATATTAAACTCTCTCTCTTTGATATTAAACTTTCTATCATGAATATAATTTTGAGAGCTTGTTTCAACAGTAAACTCTGTCACCATTTGACCGGCCACCAAAACACCGGCGACCAAACGTCCGAGCACCGACAAATACCCACGGGCTGTCAACGCCGTCCCATTGCGCGGCATTAGTCTCTGCGGAGATAAGTCTGGCTCTAAGGCTGACAAACACAGTGGAGTGAGGGTCATTTAACTCGCCGTCCATTAAAGTCCTCGCCAATGGCGGCAGCCGCATCACTCACTGACGGGGTCAGTCGGCATCAGCGGTAATACGAAGTTGAAAGCCTCGGACGGGGCATACTAAACAATTTGCCTTTGGCACTCTAGAAACTGAGAGAAAATTCACAGTTTTCAACAGATATTTACTTCTGTATTATAGTTACTTCTGTATTATTTCAGTTGTAATTTAGCAGTTAAATAATGGCGGAACACCAATTTTCCTTGTCAATTGGATAGTCTGAATGGCAAATGACATTGACACCTGCTAACCTCGTTCCCTTTGCGCTATGTTTAAAAGCTCCCTTTGAAAAGACAGTTGGAATCTCATAAATATGTCATGGGAGAAACCTATGACCAATTGAGAGGGTGACGCGGGGCACCCAGATAAAGCTAACACCGCTAATATGCACATTTCATGCATCATTAAAACGACAGTCACGAGCCGCGGGGAGAAGGTCATTTAACAGTAGCGTGACGTCCGGTCAGACTCGAGATTTCCGTTTGTCTTGTTGCTACCACGCATGGTCGTGGTATTATTCCCAAAATGGCCGAATCCACTTGATGGCTCAAGCTAATTTGGTAGTGTAAAGAAAGTTTTACAAACGTGGAAATATTTGTAGTGGTAAAACGGTGCTTTAAGGGTTCACCTCAGTAATCCTCTAAATCAGGGGTAGGGAAGCTATGGCTCGGGAGCTATATATGGCTCTTTCCATGGGTGTATATGGCTCTCCACTAACTAGAGAGGTAAAATATGTAAATCACTGGTGAGAGAACTGAGATTTGAACATCTCAGGTTCGAGGAGAGCCATATGCACCCATGGGAATAGCCATATGTGGCTCCTGAGCCATAGATTGCCCTACCCCTGCTTTAGCATATGTTAGGGTAGCTTTGGTTCTCAGGTTTTTCGCACTGTTTAACAAATTTGAGTGAAAAGTGTCAAGAAATTGAAGTAGGCACACGGGTTTTACACTCTTGACAGTAAATTATGACTTTTATGAATTTAACAACCATATAGTTTGGTTTAATTTTTAGTTTTCACTATTTTTTTAAAGAATATCTATTTTCCATAGGTTCTTTACTCCTGTATTAGATTAAATGAAATAAAAAAATAGCCGTGTTTGACTATTTCCAGTTCAGAAACGTAAAGTTTGGAACAACTATAGTGAAAAATAGCATTTTAACTACACAAAACGACGAAAAAGGTCAAATAGAAACCTTGCAAGAGCAAATCCTCATAATTCCACCATCATCATTCTTCATTAGGCCCCGCCTACCATCTCCCTTTCTTCTCTAACAGCCATTCCAATGATTAATTGAATCTATTTTGGTTTTACATCGGCGATGACACGCTACGCCCGCTTATCAGTTTCCCGTCATTAGGTGACAAAGCTTAACAACGATTCTTGCACCACTTTATCGGGATAACGTATGGCACCCCCGGATTTGGAGGTCCGCTTTTTCTGCCCCGGTGATATTTCATCATTTTCCAGCATGGCCATAAACCCTGACACATTTTTTAAAAATTTTAGCTCAGAGGTGAACTATTCCAATCTCTTTATTAGC
Organism: Stigmatopora nigra; assembly: GCF_051989575.1. Lineage (NCBI taxonomy): Eukaryota > Metazoa > Chordata > Actinopteri > Syngnathiformes > Syngnathidae > Stigmatopora > Stigmatopora nigra. The sequence goes on along the minus strand of NC_135527.1, from coordinate 8,217,926 downwards.
TCCTCCCACTTTAAATAGATTGGACATTGACAAACTCATTGGTAGGAGGGTGTATCTTGGCCAGGGGAAGAACAAATTAAGATTTTTACCGCCTGGTTCGCAACTGATGGGGCAAAAACTACATTTATTATTAGCACTTCGCTAATCTCTGAGCAAAATGGACATTTTTGGCAAATGAACAGACCGCCAATGCGTTAGCTAATTATTTTTGTTATCTTTAGTAAGAAAGCCTAAAGATAAGCACGGATTGGCGGGTTTTTTTAATGGGAAAATGTAAAAAAAGCACCCCCTTTTGACACTTTTCACCTTGGATGCTAAAGTTAGCACGGCTAAATCATTCAACAACTAAAAATGTATCGGCATCCCGTAGGGGATAGTTCTCCGAGACCACCCGGCGTGAACTCGCGCTCACCTCGGCGTACTCACGCGATCGCCGGCGCCTCCCGTCGAGCGTCAGGAATGGGTAATGACACGATCCATCTTTAGGCCATTTTCAATTCAGCTGTGGGGAAATGAGATAGGACGGTAATAAAATGGCATTGATCTGCGTTTCTTCTACTGTTTATGGCCCATGAATGTGGAAAGTCATTCTTAATGTTACCTTTTTTTAAAGAACAAGATCTATTCCTCTCATCGGAAGGGGGCGGGGCATCGTCTTCTTCATCTTTGAGGGTAAAAAAATGGTTTCACGCCAAGCTGGTGGCGTACAAGCCCAATTGGACTATTTTCCACACATTTTTGCATTTTCCATTCAGATGCAGCCACTTCATATTGCCCGTGAGTGTGATTGGACCGGACGCGGCAATATGGCCACTGCGTTTCACCACAAAATCTCAAGTCAAGTGTGAAATTAAGCGATGTGATGACACGTGGAGATTGGCGAGCGCTCCCGCGCCGACGATGAATCCGTTCAGGCTTTCGTATTCATCTCCTCCGTCTTTTTTTTTGATGATTAAATGGAAACGTGGAGAAAATCTAGTGCCTGAAAAAAAAGACAGAAAAACAGGCATTTTATTCAAGATAAACTAGTATACTCATTCCCTGTGCTATTTTTAAAAAATATTTACTGGTAAATCAATTAATGTACACTGTATTTTCATGACTATATGGCGCATGGTATTTTTAGCCGCAGTGTCTGTATTTTACACAAACAAAGGATGCACTGATTTTATAGTTGGGTAAATAGAAGCTAGCTAGCACAGGGGTGGGCAAAATTTTGGGCCTGGTGGGGGGCCATATTGACTTTAAAAATGTGACAGATGGGCGGGGTCAGTACAAGATACGATACATCAAAAAGTGCATCAGTTAATAGTACATATGAAACATAAACAGAATTAAAAGGACTAAAGTATTAACATACTCATCATTCATAGTTAAAAGTATAAAGTACAAAGTAAAGTAAGTAAAGGAATATATTAAGGAATATTAAAATGTATATGATACAAATAAAAAAGTGCATCCGTTAACAGTACATATGGAACATAATCAGATAAAAAGGACTAAAATATGAACTCATCATTCAAGTAAAAAGTATAAAGTACAAAGTAAAAAGGAAAGTATTAGTGTACCCTATTGACTGATTTATTTTATTTTATCATGATAAGTATTTTAGTATTAGTCCATATATAAGGCGCACTGGATTATAAAGTCTATTTTGTAGAAAATTGTAGACTTATAGTCATGAAAATCAATTAATATTTCATAAATACGACTGTAGTAATTGAAAATATTTCTGCCAACCTCCCAATTCAAATACTTTGGCCATTTCCTCTTACCAAACACATTTCAAGAGTAACCACGTCTCCTGTCAGTTATCGTCAACATCCTATTTTCCCGCATTTTTCCCATAAAAAGCCGCGCTAATCCTTTCCCAAAGAAGAATAAAAAGTATTTCAAACCTCCCTATTTATGTCCGACTATTCAATTCTCTTCAATCGTGTCTTTTTTCAGCCTACAGAGTATTTCTACAGTATCGATTACTACTTACAGCCGTGACAATACTAAATGCGTCTTTGGCTGGGGTTAAATCAAAGACAAAGTGTAGTAACAACCCGTGGCGTCTATCGACGGACTTAAAAGGTTAATACCGAGTATTTCCGAGCCTTCCGAAGCCTTCTTAGTCAACTCCGGCTCAATAAAGTCCTTTGGGTACAGGTTGACACTATTTTTTTCATTTTTCTTGCCGCCATTTTCTAAAGAGATGGCGTTTTTCTACATTTGCTGCTCGATGGCGTCGGGTTGCCATGAGGAAAAAAAAGAGGGCGGATAGCGGAATCGGCCAGGCTTGCAATTTAATTTGATGAGCCCGCAAACAGAAAACAATGGCTTATTATAAAAAGATGGAAGGCATCGGGCTGTGAAGCTTGGCGCTTTGCTGCATTTTTTTCGCATTCTGTTCCTATTTAGCGATTGTGTTTCTTTATTGTAATATTGGCAAGGAATTCTGTGTTAATATCACAGGCGGACATCTTTGCTATGGTGGAATTGGGATCATTTGAGAGGCGGGGTTAGCCAAGCGGGTTGTAAAAGATGGTTAAAGGGAAGTTATTGGACATAGACTTGAAGTTTTTGGGGTTTTTTAGAGCGGTAAATGTCATAAAAATTAAATATGAAATGAACATAATGTGTTATTCTTCTACTTTTTTAAGATGGCCGGGGAAATGCATGTGTGTACAGTATTTGGCGGACTATAAAGCACACTTTTGGGGACAAACTACATCGGATGAAAACATTGAGGGTGCTAGAAGTCAGCTAGACGATGACAAGGAACCAAAAATACCCAAATGGACCATGAACTAGTTACAAAAAAAAAAATACCGGGTATATTAAAAGGCAGGGGTATAATAAATGGCGCAGAAACGGGAAGAACGATCCACTACTCACTCTTTCTGCCATGACGGGGTGTACCAATGTTTCTCAGACTAAAAGTACTTACTACTCAGGTTAAAAGTACTTACTGCTGTATAAAATCTGACTTGAAACTTTATGGAATTTAAGTATCTATAATTATTCCCCATGAACACCATACAAATATTGCTAAAAAAGCCAAGTTACCGTTTAATATAGTATATGTTTAATATAATATATGTTTAATATAAGATATGTTTAATATAGTATGTTTAATATAGTATATGTTTAATATAGTATGTTTAATATAGTATATGTTTAATATAATATATGTTTAATAAAGTATATGTTTAATATAATATATTAAACGGCACGGGTATATTAAACGGCAGGGGTACATTAAACGGCGGGGGTATATTAAACGGCAGGGGTATATTAAACGACAGGGGTACATTAAACGGCAGAGGTATATTAAACGGCAGGGGTATATTAAACGGCAGGGGTATATTAAACGGCAGGGGTATATCAACCGACAGGGGTATATTAAACGGCGCACAAAGGGGAGGCTCAAAAATCCAAAAATAATTTAACATACCCGGGTATATTAAACGGCAAACTACAGTAAAGATTCAGACATTTAGCATAATGAGGAAACAAATACAGGGTACAATTGTGCTTACTACAAAAATACAGGGTGAAAAGATAGTACCAAAAACTTATAAGACATCTCTTCAACAAGTTTAACAATTACACGAGCCGCCAGAAAATGGAAAAATGGCATCTTTTCCATTTTAATTCCAAAAAAGGTTCTCTCAGTCCGTCAAGAGCGTTCCGAGCCCTTAATCTCCGAATCAGTGTACTTCTTAGCCTCCCCGTAATACTTCTCCCGAGCCCTAGCCTGATAAGAAAATGTATTTCCGAGATTTTTTAGCGACAAACAGGAATAGTAATACTTTTTGACCACTTCAACGTGAATAAACAGGCAAGTAAACAACTACCTGCTTACGTTTCTCTTCATAAAAAGCAACACTGTGACGTCATAATTTCTTTTAAATAGCGGCATATCTCAGTCACAGCTGCTGGTGAAACGGCGCTAATTGGCGATTGATTGGACGCCTCGACGTCTTCATCTGCAATGCGGAGGCGCATCTGCTTGCGCTCGCCTTTTTCTGATTAGTCACATTGTTGGCGGCTGTTTACTTAAACGCCAGCTTAAGGAAGTTTCAAATTGGGGCCCTCTCAGACAAAAAAAAAAAAGAGTGTCAAATTAGACCTTGTTAGCGGTGGCCCTCCAGGCACACGTGCCGCCAAATAGGAGGCCCTGAAAAGCACCACACGGGAGCTTCCTACGCAAAAAAAGGAGGGATTTGGAATGGAAAACTGGCGAAACGTAACCTTGCCGTGACTCCAGAGACGCTGGAAGGAAAGCGTATTGGCGTAAAACCTGGCCGTTTGTTGACTCTAGTACTGTTTACTATCTTAGTACCGTTTAATATCTAAGTACTGTTTAATATCCAAGTACTGTTTAATATCTAAATAGTGTTTAACATCTAAGAGAGAGAGTTTAATATCTAAGTACTGTTTAATATCCAAGTGCTGTTTAATATCCAAGTACTGTTTAATATTCAAGTAACTGATTAATATCCAAGTACTGTGGAATATCTAAGTACTGTTTAATATCTAATTACTGTTTAATATCAAAGTACTGTTTCATATCCAAGTACTGTTTAATATCCAAGTACTGTTTAATATCTAAGTGCTGTTTAATATCTAAGTACTGTTTAATATCTAAGTACTGTTTAATATCCAAGTACTGTTTAATATCAAAGTACTGTTTAATATCCAAGTACTGTTTAATATCCAAGTACTGTTTAATATCTAAGTATACTGTTTAATATCTAAGCATACTGTTGAATATCTAATTACTGTTTAATATCAAGTACTGTTTAATATCCAAGTACTGTTTAATATCAAAGTACTGTTTAATATCCAAGTACTGTTTAATATCCAAGTACTGTTTAATATCTAAGTATACTGTTTAATATCTAAGCATACTGTTGAATATCTAATTACTGTTTAATATCAAGTACTGTTTAATATCCAAGTACTGTTTAATATCTAAGTACTTCTTAATATTTAAGTACTGTTTAATATCTAAGAGAGAGAGAGAGAGAGAGAGAGAGTTTAACATCTAATATCTGGCTTTAAGGAATTTGGATAAAAACCAAAAAATAAATACATTTTCCAAGATGAGTTTCCTCGGAAACATTTTTTCGGGCAAAAACATTATTATCTTTGTCCATTTTAATGACTTTTTTTTTCAATGTTCAAAGGGTCTAAGAGTGGCAACATTCATCACAGTCTTAAATGGTAAAAATTAGACTTTTAATCCAAATCTAATCGATAAAAAACGGACATACACTCTCGTCACGGCTCCCTGAAACAATTATCTTTAATCGTCATCATCATAGCCAATTGATTTTGAGTAGGAAATGAAGAAAATGTCAACGACAGGCTCAGAATTCAGAGCAAGAATTAACGTTAAGGTGACATCATCAGATTTTGTCTTAATCGTCTATTAACGCCAAGACTTTCTTGTGGATTTAGCCAAAAAAATCTCCTTCCAGACACTTAGGCAGGATAACGTTTTAAAAAAAGAAGTTATGTCCGCCCTCAAACAAGATCTTTTTTAAACCCAGATATGTAAATCCCTTTAAAAAAAAGAAAGAAGCAAAAAACTAAAAATCTAATCCATGTTAAGTATAATAAACAAGACACTAATCCAACCCGCTCAAGATTATTTAAGTATACTCCAGAAAAAATGCAGTAAAATAGCATACTGCTAACTATCGGTTACATCAAATTCACTAAAATAGCATACTGTAAAAAAAAAGGCTAACTATCGGTCAAAAAATGTATATCAGGATTATTTTTGTTATATAATCCATAGACAAACTACCATTTTTAAAGTCTATATTTATTTTATAGCTCCAATTAAAAGCTTGACGATATTTAGTAGACATTATTTAATAAGGTGGAGTTAAAATATGCTTTATTAAATGGTATTTAATTAGATCTTGACAAATATAAGGTTGGTGGATCGAAAAAACGGATAAAAAACTCAGTGCGTCAATCAGAAAAAGTTTTCTTTGCCAAAGTGACGCAACAACGGCTATCCGGCATCTTACCTCATCTTTAAAAACGATGACTCGGCGATATAAAAGTGCAGGGCGTCGCTCTTGAAAGGATGACACCACAATTGGCCACACGTTAGCAATCCCATCTCGTCTACATTAAGTTAATTGGAAAAAGCCAGCATCTATAAAAATGACATCATACTCATCAAGAAATTTTCCATTTTCTCTTCAATACAATTTTCAAACCCGCATACTTACATTTCGTATCCAAATCCGCCTCCATTGACCCTACTAGCTAAACCTAATGTCCTTAAACGATAAAAAAACAAAACATAATAAACAATACTCAGCCTAAAACAACATTTGTTTGACTCCACTTTGAGCAAAAAGCAGTTCTTTTTTCACCCGTTTTTGTCCAAGTCCCGTCCACGTCTCCACATGTAGACACATTAAAACCCGGCATCTTAACGAGCACACCTTGAGGGGGTGTGGCAATTCAATTAGAGCACTAAAATGCTAATACGATCTAGCGGTTGGTTGACTTAATGTCTTAGCTTCAGGGTTTAAAATTGCTTACTCGGCTTTATACAGGTTAGGACTTCAACTTTAGCACAGTTTTTTGTGCTTGAGCCTATCTGGACGTAGACCCCCCAACCACCTACCCCCTATCCGAATCCCTGGCTGTTATCTTGCACCCTCGAGGCGCTACACCAGGACGCGTAGGCCACCGCTGGGACTACAGTAGTTAATCTGTGCTAGTTAAATGCGCTTGTATAGCCCGGAGCTGTAGCAGTCCGCCATTGTGGTTTTGGGTTTTTTTTCTGTCTTTTCTGCTTTGCTAGCTCCTGGGGGACTGTGCTCAGCCCCGTTTTATTGAATTACATGATGAGAAGGAGTAAGTTATTTGCAGGTAGCGGCCCGTTTCGTTTTTTTTTTTTTTGTTCCTCTGAGGGTGTTTATACAGTTCCGCTTGTGTTTGTCCAAAGCAGACTATTTTTTCAATTATTTTCTGTATTATTTCTGTTTTCGATCAACGGTGACATGATCCGTGACTGCCAGGTTTTGGAAATAAATAAATAATGATAAATATCAGCTTCTTAGGGTTGTTTTATCAATGTTTTCAGTGGTATTTTCTTAACAGGAGTTTTTAAACGGTTCTTAGCATAACAATTAAATAAGTTTACCTGATTTTAATGAGTTGAATTAGCATTTTTTGACCACATAATGTAGCATAGCCCATAATTGTTGACGCCAGTTATATTTCCTTTTCTATTAAACCAGATAGAAATACATATTTTCAGATTTAGATCAACTGGGAGACATTAGAGGGGTTACCCTTACCTGTAAATGTACATTTAAAGAGTAGAACACTAGTATAGAGACTCCAACTTGTGTATTTTTGATTTAAAACAAATACTTTGCCAATCCACATTACCTAAGCAGACCCAGGAACATAGTCAGGGACCCATACCACCCTACACCCTGTTCTAGCTCCTCCCTTCTAGGATTTTTTGTTTTTATTCTGCATGGAGGCCACTATTGGTTGAAGTACTATTGTTTATTCAATATATTTTTTTGCATTCATCAGTGTTAGCACAGATTTTCTTGTTTTCCAGCATTATTCTATTTCAAACTTAACTGTAGAAGCTAAATTTCCGTATTTTCCATATATAAGGCGCACCACATTATAAGGCGCACCCTCAACGAATGACATTTTTTCTATATATAAGGCGCACTGGATTATAAGGCGCACTGTCTATTCTGGAGAAAATTTAAGACTTTTAAGTGCGCCTTATAGTCGTGAAAATACGGGAATCCATTAGAATCTTGCCAAAATGACTGGCAGGATAGCTTAGCTTAGCTTAGCTTAGCACCAGGATGTACCCAAGAAGCCTCACCCTTAAAAGACGGGCCTCTATCAAACTGGGAGCGGATTCTTTACAAGTAAAGCTACTGGGAAGGCCCTGGGAATGCTGGTTTTCCAGAAAAATGCGTATTTTGCGCCTACCCGGGCTCCCCTCCGTCTTTACGAGTAAAAATCAAGCCTCTCGCTCCATTGAGGATACCCATACGGGTCATTGTTACACTCGTCAACAGCCGGCCGCGGGTGTCTCCGCGGTACAGCCGCCTTCACCGAAGTGACGCCGCAAAAGCCCCGGGCAAGTGAGTCCGACACCCCCAGATTAAGTCTGTTTGCTTAAGGAATTTTTCATTTAAAGACAACTTTTGTAGGGCTAGTGAAGTATAAAAAAAGAAATGGGTTTAGTTAAGTTTTTTTTTCAGTAAAAGGGCAACGTATAACACAGACATTTTTTTAATAGAATTCATTTATAACAAATGTGACTTTGATTTTCTCATACAGACGTTTTTTTTCCGCACCAATGTGACCTAAGTAAGAAAATAAAAAGTACTCCTTTCATCCAGAGAGAAAAAAAAACAATTTACACGTACAACTAATCCGAGGTATCGTATGAATTTTTTTTTTTTAACAAGCTGATTTTTTTCTTTAATTTTTTTGTACAATTTGTACATTTTTCAGTTTATGCATCCGGACGAGAGGAACACAATGTTTTTATTTTTGTTAATGACACTCCAAGTTGAACAAGTGATCTGTGGTGGGCGGAGCCACACAGAATTTTACCAGAGCAAACGGAATGAATATCTTTTTTAATTACAATTTCTTTTAGAGTTGATATTTTATCTGTTATTTACATACACGCAAAATGAAATATTTTTTTCCTTAAATGGGTTCAAGTAATATATTATTGGGTTTAGAATCAATAGGGCAGTGCATAGTACAAAGACAGAGAAAGTGCAAATCTTCCTTACCGGGCCATCCTGCAATATTTTATTTAATGCATTAAAAATTAACATTAAAAAAAGAAGAAGAAAACCGTTAAAAATATTATAATAGAACATAATTAATTGCTTTTGTTTCAATGGGAAAGAAAAACCTGGAATGCACATCCTCTGAAAATAAATATCCGAATTTAAGTGTGCCAAATTGAGTTGGGTCAACATTTTCAACCAAAAATAGTCATTTATCTCCCAAAAAAACATATCTAAGCACCATTTAAAAAGTTTTAACTTGCTCATATACCATTTTTATTAACCACCATGTTAGCAAAGAGCTAGTAAATGATTTTTTTTACGTTTTCAGGGTACTATGAATATTCTAAAACGCATTTTTAATCATTAATTCCCCTTTTTTTGAACCTCTATCATTTTTTTAAAGTCGTGCACCCACCCTGCCACGGTAAGGCCACTAAAAATGACAAAAAAATCTTCAAAAAATGTTCTTTGCATATATAATCATGTGACTTAGTATTTCCTACCATAAATGGACATCTCTACCCACAAATCCTCCAAAAAAGATACACTGAAATGGTATAAAAACAGGCATAAATATAAGGCACTCTAAATGCAAAAAACAAACCAAAAAAATGAGTGTAGAATGGCTTGAAATGTTATACAAAACCTCGGTGACGGTCAGTTGACGGACATTCCCATGTGACGCTTGCAGGGGTGGGGGCGGGGCTTATCGAGGCGTGGCGCCGTGACCTTATAACACATTTATTGCACGAGAAAAGATGCACTGAATCAGAATGGCGTGCTACTGATGTGCATTCCAGTGAAACGGCACTTTCCCCTTAGCGTTCGGGATCGGCTTATTGTTATTTTTAGCCATATCTGACCTTCTTTTTTAGATATATTTTCAGCTAGATAGAGCCAATTCATCTCTGTCATCATCCCGACATGGAAGAACTAAGGTAATAGATAGCAGCAACTTCATACTTTGCTCATCCCTGTTGATTCCACAAAGCCCCAGTTTATCGGAAAAACAATTTCAGGCAAAAAAACGGACCTTAAGCCTTAATCCCCTCCCCTTTTTTAAGTCAATTCACGTGCTACAAACTGAAATTTTCCCCGCAAATATTTCCAGGCCAAGGAAAACATGTCAATACGCTTCTTTGTGTAAAAATAAAAATAAATGTACACTTTTTTTCTGGAAAGAAAAATCGTCAAGTACTAAAAAACTAAAATTATTTCATATTTTTTTGCGGAAATCCTTTCGCAGACTTGTTATGATGAATATTGAGAACAGTGGGAGGAGTTACGGTAACGTTTCAATGTCCGTCCAAGCTTCGTCTGAGTGTGTTTTGGTTGTTTTTTTACAATGTGCGTCGACTTCCAAAACGTGTTCACCCATGTCAAGTTCGTATGGTAAAATCCTCGAAGCGAAAAACACAAAAAACCCCAAAAAACTGAAAAAAGAACGAAAAAAATGTGCTTCACTGGTCCGGATTCCACCCTGTAGTAACCTGGCCAGTATTTACTTGGATTTTGGGCAAATACTTGGTCCAGCAGGGGCTTGTTTTCAGGTTTTTGGAACGGGTTCATGTCGCACATCCAACATTTAATAAGTTTTTTTTCCGCAAAGAGTTTGGACGTTCTCGAGCAGTAAATTATGGCTCAGAAAAGAGGAGCGACTTGATTTTTTTTCTTGCCTTTTTCCGCGTTTTCCTCCGACACCAAAGTTTTTTTTACGTTGCATAGTGATCAAAGCTTCCCAGGTACTCTAATCCGGCTCGGTAGCAGAACTGGTATTGATCCTGGAAACACACAAAAGAAACCGGAGAAGACATTTGACAATCTGCCTCACCTTGGTAGGAAAATAAAAATAGTTTTACTTGGACTAAAGTGGCCAATAGTTCTTTGTTAGCCTGATTTTTGGGTAGAGAAATTGATTATTCAGCTAATGATTTGTAGCTGTTCCTGATTTGAGCATTTGAGGGCAAGCAAGGGGGTGCTCGGACGATTGGTCGCCTGTCTTTTGGTGACAGAGTTTACTGTTGAAGCCAGCTCTCAAAAATATATTCATGAGTTTAATATCTAATAGAGAGACTTTAATATCTAAGTACTGTTTAATATTTAAGTAGTTTAATATTTAAGTAGTTTAATATCTAAGTAGTTTAATATCTAAGTAGTTTAATATCTAAGTAGTTTAATATCTAAGTAGTTTAATATCTAAGTAGTTTAATATCTAAGTACTGTTTAATATCTAGGTAGTTTAATATCCAAGTAGTTTAATATCCAAGTAGTTTAATATCCAAGTAGTTTATTATCCAAGTAGTTTAATATCTAAGTAGTTTAATATCCAAGTAGTTTAATATCTAAGTAGTTTAATATCTAAGTAGTTTAATATCCAAGTAGTTTAATATCTAAGAGAGTTAAATATCTAAGTATTGTTTGATATCTAAGTACTGTTTAATATCTAAGTACTGTTTGATATTTAAGTACCGTTTAATATTTAAGTACTGATTAATATCTAAGTAGTTTAATATCTAAGTAGTTTAATATCTAAGTACTGTTTAATATTTAAGTACTGTTTATTATCTAATTACTGTTTAATATCTAAGTACTGTTGAAAACGGTAGATATTTAGATATTAAACTCTACCTCATGAATAGAATTTTGAGAGCTAGTTTCAACAGTAAACTCTCTGTCACCATTTGACCGGGGACCAAACGTCCAGTCACGAGCAAGGAAGGTCCTACTCGAAGAATCTTAATCAATCCGATCTGTTTCTAAACAATACTGGGATATACCTCAGTCTGCACCATAGCCGGTCTCTGCGTCCGCAACATTTTCACGGTCTGAAAGACGTCCACGACGCCCTCGTATCTCATTCGCTCCAAGGCAATGCTGAGGGTGATGAAGACGCCGGTCCGACCGACGCCAGCGCTGCACAAAACAGAAAAACGTGTCAAAATGGCGTAGGAAACCCAGATTTCAAAATCCACCATTGTTAACTTACCTACAATGGACCGAGATCGGCCCATCTTGTCCAAATTGCTCTTTCGTTTTATGAACTTGTCCAATAAAATCGATGAAACCTTCACCAGATTTTGGCACTCCTTGCTCGGGCCAATCTGTGAACTGGAACTGCCTCACCGTTCGCGATTGGCCGTCCTACGAAGAGGGAAAGAGCGCACTTTAAATGGATTGGACGCCTAGGAAGACAGCCTACAACGGCTGTAAGCCTGTGATGGAATTACAACGTGAGCCGCTCACAATATTTACACTTAAAAGACTCTTAGCATGGGATAAACAGCATCTCCACGCCACGACAAAGTCCGCTTACCCTGGCGTCCGTCACTTTAAACTCCCGTAGGATGTACTGCGGCATATTATACTCCGCCATAGGGTCCACCACAAAGTACTGGTACCTAGCAGACCGTTCTGCGGGCCAGTATTGGTGACATTTTTCCTAGGAAATCAAAACAAAATAGTCTTAAAGTGTCCGTCTATGGAGATTTGATCATTTTTTACCCTAAAAAAACCTACCCGGCCCATTTCTCTGAGTTTTGTGAGCATAACGACGATGGTGGAGTTGTGTTCCCAGAGCATTCTCCAGAAATCCTCTGTGGTTTCTGCTAGTGGTCCCTGTGTGGCAATGTAAGCCTTCTGTTGTCTGCCGGGATTAAAAAAACATAAGAAATGAAGTCTTTTAGGACCAAGGCGTACGTTTTTTGTGGTTTTTTTTACCTGTAGCCGTCAATGAAACTCGCGTTAATGTAGTCGGATCCCTCCACGCCTCGAATGGGTTGTAGACAAACCCGTGTGGACTCGTAGGGCATGATATTCACCAGGCGGTTCTTGAACTTGTTGCAGGGGAGGTTAGCGCTGATGAATCGCGACGTATGGGCTTTGGTGTTAGCCAAACGCTAAGTTGGAAAGGGATGGACAGGAAGAAAAAGACATTTTAGATTGATAGAAGGGGAAGAAAACCTCTTGGTTGTGTTTTACTGACCAAGAACTGAATGGCGGAAACTAGAAACCAATGTTCCCGGATATAAATCGTCTAAATTCCGACTCCCGGATAAATTACAAGCTAACTCTTAGGATTATCATTATTCTAAAGTAGCTTGAAATATAATAAATATTATATATGTGCTTGCAATGTAGAATGCTTTGCCTTATTTTGGATATGGAACTCTGAAAATGGGTAACAACAAGCTTTTGGGAACTGTGGATTTGTTTTGGGAGGCGTGGCTTCTCAAGATGGTCCGCATCAATCAATCAAACCCTGAGACAAATTGTTATGAGACTCTAAATGATGTTTAGATTTCTGTTATGCATGTTGTTTAAAAACTTTTGAATATATTAGCAAAAGGGACACCAGGGTCTTCAGAATTTGATTCAGTAATCCACCTGTACTACATTAGTAGACCTTCATTTTTCTCAGAACTAACCTTAAACTCGAGTTCCATGCCAGTGACGTTCTCCCCAGCCTCGATTTGCGTCAGTTTCTGGATGTACGCGTAGAGATTCCTGGCCGGCACTTCGGTGGTGCCGCAGTTGACGGCCTCCAGCAAGGCGTCGTGGATGAAGACGTACTGGTCTTCCGTCTGCACCATGTAATTGCGTTGGGCTCGCATCAGCGTCACGTGCCCGTAGATGTCCGCCGTCTTCTCGTGCTTGATCCTTTCCAGCATGGCGTCGATTACGATGAAGCAACCGGTACGACCCACGCCGGCGCTGTCAAGAGAGGGGGGGGTGGGGGGATATGTTAGCGTTGCCTAGAGGGAAGAACCAGGCCTCAGTTATCGATATATCTGTAGCAAATGCGTTGTTTATTATATATGTGTTTTGCTTTCTTTAAGTTTATACATTATTATATACTGGAAATGCAATATCCAAGTACTGTTTAATATGTAAGTAGTGTTTAATATGTAAGTACTGTTTAATATGTAAGTAGTGTTTAATATGTAAGTAGTGTTTAATATGTAAGTACTGTTTAATATGTAAGCACTGTTTAAGATGTAAGTACTGTTTATTATCTAATTACTGTTTAATGTCTAAGTACTGTTTAATATCCAAGTACTGTTTAATATCTAAGTACTGTTTAGTATCCAAGTACTGTTTAATATCCAAGTACTGGTTAATATCTAATTACTGTTTAATATGTAAGTACTGTTTAATATCCAAGTCCTGTTTAATATCCTAGTACTGGTTAATATCTAAGTACTGTTTATTATATAATTACTGTTTTATATCTAAGTACTGTTGAAAACAGTAGATATTTAGATATTAAACTTACTCATGAATATAATTATGAGAGCTGGTTTCAACAGTACCTAGATATTGAAAAGTACTTAGATATTAAACTCTCTCTCTTAGATATTAAACTCTCTCATGAATATGATTTTGAGAGAGCTGGTTCGGGACTCTCAACACTGGTTTCCATATTTTACCTAAGAGCCATATGCCCCCATCATAAGAGCCACATGTGGCTTCTGAGTCATAGCCATAGCCCCTGTTCTAGATGTTAAAAGGTACAAAAAATACAGCGGCGTCTGGCGCTAATGACCTGGCACGAGTTTTTCCTCCGCCTTAGACGTTTACACACATTAGCCGTCAGGCTAACGTGCTTTCCAGAAGTTGAGAGAGTAGCGGATGTCGCTGGAAAATACAGCTGCGCCCAGCTACCACAAGATAAAGCGTGCAGAGCAGCCAAAGCAATTACATATGTATTGTTAGCAAATCTCTCGCTGTCAGCTAACGTGCCAAACAGAGCGACGCGCTGAGCTGAATTGATGCGGTTAACCGTCGGAAAAAAGAAAAAAAAAACCCGCAATCTGTTCCAGAGGCTCGTTTTGGCCTTCCCTCCCCAAAAAGAAATTGTCCAATCAAATAGAGTGTCATAAAACGTAAACGTTAGGGTATGGGATACATTTTTTTGGCTAGTTTTGATGGTATCGGAATCAAAAGGTTATGTCTTCTTGCGTTGAAGGTAATTACTGAAGCGGAACGTTAGCGTGATATGGAAACGGGGTTTTAAAATAACAAAATGAAAGGTTAAAGAGGTCAGAAATGTCGCTTTGAATTTGCGTTCTAAGGCAAAGGATGCTAATCCGTTCACAGAACGATTTAGAAACGCATTTTTAATCATATTTTGGCTATCAATCACTGTCAAATAAAGTTTTTAGCTTAATTATGTATACAAGTCCATGTAGCATTAGCATCAGGCTTCCATTTATGTAGCAAAGCCTTGTTTTACAAGCTAAAGAAAAGTAAAAATCCTTCTTTATGTCAAGACGACTGACAGCCACACAATGGCTAGCGTTGATATGAAAAATACTTCTTTTAAAAACTTCAAGGAAGGATGGACGGGGACTATTTCTGGGCGATCTGATAGCGAGTTAGCAGAATTAAAAGCCTTAAGTCGGGTATTCTGCTCCAATGTAGAAAGTTAACATTCAATAAGAAGCAAGTGGTTCTCATTAACTACAGAATGTGTTATTTCCAAATCTGTGCTAAGCCTGGTTGGCTTTTTTGTCACGTTCTGACAAGTATTTCTATTGGTGCCAACTATTTTTTCTGTGGGGAAAACAGTCCGACGGATCTGACAGAAACCAATTGGTTCTTAGTCCACAGTCCAAGGATATTAGGATATTTTTTTTTGATTCTTTCAGCCAGTTTCTAGTAAATCTCTCCATCTCTAATGTATGCATACAGTACTGTATGTATTCTCTCCATTTTACTAAATGTTTTTTTCAGTACAAACCAATGCTGGTTACTTATACAAGCCTTATACATACAAATACACTTATAAAAACCTTCAATATACTTATATAGACCTTAAATATCAATTATAATACAAACTATAGCACTGAATCCATTTCAATTTGGACAATTTCAACTTATGAACAATTTCAACTTATGGACAATTTCAACTTAGTAGTATATGTATGTAGGCCTATTTAGTATATGTATGTAGGCCTATGTAGTATATGTATGTAGCCCTATGTAGTATATGTATGTAGGCCTATGTAGTATATGTATGTAGGCCTATGTAGTATATGTATGTAGGCCTATGTAGTATATGTATGTAGGCCTATGTAGTATATGTATGTAGGCCTATGTAGTATATGTATGTAGGCCTATGTAGTATATGTATGTAGGCCTATGTAGTATATGTATGTAGGTCTATGTAGTATATATGTGGGCCTATGCAGTATATTTATGTAGGTCAATGTAGTATTTGTATTTAGGACTATGTAGTATATGTATGTAGACCTATGTAGTATATGTAATTAGCCCAATGCTGGTTACTTATACAAGCCTTAAACATACAAACGCACTTAAATAAACCTTCAATATACTTATATAGGCCTTAAACATGAATTATAATACAAAATATAGCACTGAATCAACTTCAATTTGAACAATTTCAACATATGAACAGGCACTCGGAACCTAACTCTAAAGTAGGGGAGTTTCTGTACCTTAAAGTATTACTGAATGCCTAAGAAGTACTTTGCGGTACGTGAACTTAAATTCCAACCTGTAGATAACATTGCTATAGCCTCCAGCAGTGGGCAGTATTGCTGAAAGTTCCAGAACACAAACACTTTAATAATAATGACAAGTGTAACTGAGATCACAGAACATACGACATGAGGACAACGGATGCATATTGTGGTCAGTTAACGAGCTAATTGCATGCTTATTTTCCATCAAAACACGATTTGAGAAGTCAAACCCAAAGAAAACTAATGTAAACATCAAAGTCAGGGTTCCGTTTGATAGCTCAGAAAAAGATGAAAAAGCAAAAATGGAACTTATTAACCTTCCCTTGCATGTATGATAATTAAACGGAATATTTTTGGTCCAATTTTACTCATAAAAACAACAATCTTTACTGGATATAAAAGCATAAAAGTTGCTTTGAAAGACTCACAATTTCTATGATTAAAACAGCTTGAAATTCTCGCATAAATTAACTCCTTGGCTGCCATTGGCCAGGTGACTCATCCACATGGAATCTGATAGGCTAATCAGGTTATACATAGACGTAGATGTTTAAAAATGAGTATGCGCACCCCACTTAACGGAAAATGAGACTTTTGGGTTCATCCACCTAGCATAAAATCGTTTTTGGAGCTTTTATTTGCTAATGACTTCCCCCATTAACATGATTAAAAACCCTGTTACATTGTCATACGTATTCATAGATTCATTCCGGCAAACTGAGAAGGGAGGAAAATCAATTTCATGCTTGAGGTTATCTTTGTCATTTCCATAGAGTTGCCTACCTGCAGTGCACCACCATCGGACCGGCATCCGGAGGGTTGCAAGCCTTCACCCTTCGGAGGAAGGCCAGGAACGGCGTGGGGTGTTCCGGCACCCCGTGGTCAGGCCAGGCCGTGAACTGGAACTGCCGGACCTCCCGCTTTTCGCTGGAGCCGTTCTAATGGGGAGGAGGGGGAGGGGGCAGTTATGTCAAGAAGCCCCTTTGTGTGAGGTGGTCTTACTTTGAAAAGCGCAAATGTCCTGACGCAGTAGGTGGCCAACTCTACTGTGTCTAGCAGAGTCACTTGAATGAGGCCGTATGTCTCTGTGGCTCGGGTGGGCCAGTATTGGTCACACTTGACCTGCCGTGAGAAGAGTGAATGGACGTTTGGTCGCTAGTCTCTTGGTCGCCGGTCTTTTGGTTGCCGGTCAAATGTACTTCGACATTAAACTGTCTCTCTTAAATAGTAAACTCTCTCTGTTAGATATTAAACTCTCTCTCTTAAATATTAAACAGTACTTGAATATTAAGTACTGTCTCGCTGAGATAATAAACTCTCTCTTAGATAGTAAACTCTCTCTCTTCTAAATATTAAACTCTGTCTCCTTAATATTAAACTCTCTCCTAAAAACGCTTTGTTTTAAATATTAAACTCTTTCTCTTAGATATTAAACTCTCTCTTTCATATTAAACTATCTCTTAAATATTAAACTCTCTCTCTTAAATATTAAACTCTGTCTCTTAAATATTAAACTCTCTCTCTCTTAGATATTAAACTCTCTCTCCTAAAAACTCTTTCTCTTAAATATTAGACTCTCTCTCCTAAATATTAAACTCTCTCTCTCTTAGATATTAAACTCTCTCTCTTAGATATTAAACTCTCTCTCATAAATCTAATTTTGAGAGCTGGCTACAACAGTAAACTCTCTGTCACCATTTAACCGGCGACCAAAAGACCGGCCACCAAAATACCGGAACAAAGAGCAACATAGTCTTACCCTGGATCGCTCTTCCAACTTGGTCATCATAACAACAACAGCACTCCTCTGTTCCCAGACCATTCGCCAGAACTCCCCAAAAGTCTCGGGCAGCGATCCCTGCGTGGCGATGTACGCATTTTGCTTCCTATAGCCGTCCACATAGTTGGCGTTGATGTAGTCACTTCCTGGAATGCCTGGATCCAGATTAAGGTTAAGGTTAGGTTGTACATGGATGTTCTACAAATGATTTACAGCCAGATAATTGCATATGGTAAGTAAGGGAAGTCCTAACTCGGGATTGGTTTTTAATGGTTTTACAGCCAGATAATTGTGTAAAGTAAGTAAAGGGAACTCCAAACTCAGGCCTGGTTTTTAATGGTCTTAAAGCTAGATGAAAATATAAAGCTTAAAAACACTTTTTTACCTGATATGTTAAATAAGGGAGGTCCTAACTCAAAACTAAGCCCTGATTTTTAATGGTTTTATAGCCAGAGAATTGCGTAAAGTAAGTAAAGGGAACCCCGAACTCAGGCCTGGTTTTTAATGTTTTTTAATTGTCTTACAACCAGATGAAAAAATAACCCTTAAAAACAGCATGACTATACATTTAAATATAGGACAAGTACCATAAAAAATGCTAATGCTGCCTACAGTGAATCTACAATTTGAATTAGGCAAAAACGGGTTACAAAAAAGCAGCAAATTGCAAGAAAACAAACCTCCCTTACGCTTCCCCTTTGCTTATTTTAAATGAAGGGCATAGTTTCATTTTTTTTCTGTTTCTAATCCACAGAAAAGCGACAGAGCTGACAGCCAGTCAATGCTTCAGGACTGGCAGTTTCGGGGCTCGGCGCACACATGCTACACCAAGATAAGTCTCATCTGCATGGACGCCATTTCTCCGACAGTCCTCTACCCTCCCGTCTCCATTCAAGGCTTTCTTTCCTCCCAGGTAACTTTTAGCAACTAAAAAAAATCCAACAAAACCCCCCACTGTGTTTACTTAGCCCCACCCCCTCCCTCAAAGCGGCATATACAACGTTGAGTAACGGACAAGGGATAAAGACACAATTAAGCCCGTTGTAAATTCCAATTGGGGGAAAAAAGACATTATTTTTTGCTTAATGGCAGTGAATGGATGCTTATTTTTATTTATTTTTGCATTTGATGCGGCATGCCAGTCAGGATTTGCATTAATTATGTCATTTGCTTATGAGCTCGGGGAAAAACAACAACATGGAGGCTGATTGAAACTCCATTACAAGCTGAAAATTAAAGAACGGTTGGACGGGCTTGGGTGGGGGAGGGGGGACAAGTCGGGTACAACTTTAGGCTATTGTTTATCAAAAGTACTTGGTGTTGATTGTTTTTAATCCTTGCTTTTGCTGAAAAACTCCATACATTAGTTTCCTATTTATAGACCTTTAATTTATTCAAACTGGGAGGAATGGCAACCATTAAACTGTGTTTAATAGACTCCCAGTTCAAATGGATCGGATGTTAATCACCCTCAAAGAGTTTGAGAAATGATTGGACACTTTTTGTTGTTTTTAGCTTATTTATAGAGCATTTCTTGTTAGTTTCTACCCCAAAAATATATTTTGTTATTGATATTTTAACTTTATTGGATTGGATAACTTTATTTATCCCGTTTTTGGGATATGTTGTTGTCATAGTAGCAATTGGGTGAGAATACAGACATAGTAAGAGACATTTTAGACATAAGTAGATAGGTAATAAGTAAGTTAGTAAGTAAAATGTTTGTTTTAAAGCAGGTTTTGGTACTTTGTTCCCAAATCTTTCCACCCCAGTTCCAGCTGGCAACTATTCCGCCTCTTTAGTCCACATTCAGCGCACCTTAACGCGAAAAACTAAGCGCGAATGGAAAATAATCAGGGCGCGGCACGGCAGAGGCATACGACTCGCTAGCGTCGTGGCCGATTGTTCAATTGGACTCGAGTGGTGAGCTCGGCGAGGCGGTGGGAAAATTGCCTATTTCAAAAAAAGCCATCTATTTCCCTGCCGGCACTCACGGCATGAAAGCAAATGACGTGTCAGCGTGAAGGAGGGGAGACGCGGAAAACAAACAAAGCCCAAACAGTGCGTGACCGGACGTTTGGTCGCCGGTCAAATGTACTTAGATAATCCACAGTACTTATATACTAAACTCTCTCTCATGAATAGAATTTTGAGAGCTGGTTTTAACAGTAATTAGATATAAAACAGTACTTAGATATTAAAGACTACTTCGATATTAAGCAGTACTTAGATATTAAGCAGTATTTCGATATTAAGCGGTACTTAGATATTAAGCAGTACTTAGATATTCAAGACTACTTAGATATTCAAGACTACTTAGATATTCAAGACTACTTAGATATTAAAGACTACTTAGATATTCAAGACTACTTAGATATTAAAGACTACTTAGATATTAAACAGTACTTGGATATTAAACAGTACTTAGATATTAAACACTACTTAGATACAGTACTTCGATATTAAACAGTACTTAGATATTAAAGTCTCTCTCTTAGATATTAAACAGTACTTTGATATTAAACAGTACTTATATATCAAACAGTACTTAGATATTAATCTCTCTCTCATGAATATAATTTTGGGAGCTGGTTTCAACAGTAAACTCTCTGTCACCATTTGACCAGCGACCAAAAGACCGGCGACCAAACGTCCCAGCAACAAACAGTGTAGTGTGGAGGAAAGTTGAACTATACCATCAATGGCGGAAAGCAAGACCCGTGAGTGGTCGTAGGCGATCACATTGGCATATCTGTTCTTTGGTTTGTTGACCTCCAAGTTGGAGTGTTCCCAGGTGAACTGCTGTCCAGGATCGATGGACTTGTGGGAGAAGGACGAGGACATTAGTTAAGAAACAGTAAAATCCCACGCCATATCGGATACTCACCTCGTACTCCTGTGAAAACTTGAGGTTGTCATTGGCTTTCAACTGCTCCAAATGCTCGGCCAAGTCCATGACTGGGATGGGCGGGTGGTTAGCCATACCTGAGGGTCAGAAAAAATCGCAAGGTCACTTTTTGGGGAGACGCCATTCCTCAAAAAGGGGATTTCACAAAGAGAACAGACTCAAAATGGCGGATCCAAGCACAAGCTGATTGATTAGAAAAGCATGAAGATGGAAGATTGGATGGAGTTAAGGCAAGTTTGTGCAAGTCCGCCATGCTTGAAAGGCGTACCCATACACAAAGGGTTTGTTATTCCCAGAACATGGAAAAAGCGAGTTAGCATAAAGAAGGGAAAGATGTTAAGAGAAAATTCGACTTCAGAAGGATGACTGATGTTCCCCCGCCTCCCCCGCCATGACACGGCGTTCACACCAAAGCGGATTAGATGGGGATAGGACGCTAGGCGGGAAAAGGGAAATATCATTCGTGGTAAATGTGTAATTGAGGCCAACTAACTTGACAAACGGAGACTACTCGCTTGACCGGATGAGCGCGCACCTGTGGAGGAAACGGTCATTAAAAATGGCCGACCAAAACGGCTTTGTTTACATGTAGCCGTTTGGCGGAAAGGCGGGTGATAGCGTGGAATGAATGGCAACTTCTCAATGGGTTAATTATTATTAGTGACATCATGCTAGGCTAGGTTAGCATGAGGAGCATTGATAAAATGTTTAAGGTAAACTGTGTGGATTCGAAAGGAGCGAAAAACTGAAAAACGTTGATAATTTCCTAATATTTTTCATGCTACGCAATAAGTTTGGGGATACAAATGACTGGAGGGGGAGTGGTCGCCGGGGCGTGGTAGCTTGGAGTGGACGCTTGAAGGATTTGGGATGGGAGGGGCTTCTTTTGTCTCCATGTTTGTTAGAAAGAACGGTGTTATCGCAGTTTTGGACTTGGTGAGGTAGAAACTTGACAGGTTGTTCTGTGGCTTTGGTGATAGGCTCCTCCCCCCTGCACCTGCCTGGGGCGGTGGTGTATTGGTGGTGGTGGTCTGGGAAATTTAGGAAATTGAGCCAAATTACGTCCAATGCAAATTTGATGCCGAGATCTCTGGCGGCGCCAGGTGTTTTGGCTCGGACGCGGCGTCCATTTATCAAACGAGAAGTCTTTCTCTTGCTCAGGGACACGTGGGCCATGGCCAATAATGTAGCTTTATCAAAGTGCCATCTTCCAGGTCAGCTTGTATGAAAGCGTGATGGATTATCCCCACAGGCCCATTTTGGAAATAAAAGATGATACATATTTATGAAAGCTCTTTTCAGACCATTACATTTTTTGTCCAATTCTGTTCAAGTCTCCTTCTGGACATTTTCGAAATAGTATAGGGTATATTTCTATGGCGGACTCTTTCCTTCTTGCCGACACCCCTCATTGGACGTTCTCATCTTGGAATAGCGGGCTAGAAATGGCGTGTTTTTACCCCCTTGCTGGAAATGGATTTTAAGTAGCAAGCTGTGATGGAAACACCCTTTCAGAGAGAGAGATGGGAGAGTGGATGGGAAAATGAGGCACTGGTTCCATTAGCTAATGCCCACTTGTACCGGCGACTCGAATGAAGTCGAGGAGGGGGATCGTGTCACACAACATTGGCCAAGACGTTCAAGTGCACTTTTCCAGTAGGGATCGTGCTAGGAATGTAGGACGCTGTAGTCGACGATTAGCTTGTCAAAGTTTGGTAACTTGTCAGAAACTTCAGAGGATAGTTTATAGGGAAAACAGGGAGTTTGGATTCAAATTATGATCAGATGCTAGCAAAGGGGTGGGCAAAATTTCGGGCCCGGTGGGGGACATATTGACTTTAAAAATTTTACAGATAGGCCGCGGCACAAGTTATTATACATGTAAAAAAGTGCATTCGTTAACAGTACATATGAAACATAAACAGAAAAAAAAGACAAAAGGATTAACAGACTCATCCCTCATCATTAGAGTAAAAAGTATAAAGTACAAAGTAAAGTAAGTAAAGGAATGTATTAAGGAAAATTAAAATGTATATGATACATATAAAAAAGGGCCTCCGTTAACAGTACATATGAAACAGAAACAGAAAAAAGGACTAAAGTATTAACATACTAATCACTCACCAATAAAGTATAAAGTACAAAGTAAAGTAAGTAAAGGAATCTATCAAGAATTATTAAAATGTCATTTAAAAAGAGATAGAGGGGCTTTAAAACACATAAAAACAAATAAAAGTGGACAGAGCTACTGCCACTGGCTTCCGCATGACGGCGCCATCTTGGTGGGCCGAATTAAAAAGCCTAACGACCAGGATATGGCCCACGGGCCGTAGTTTGCCCATACCTACACTAGCAAATGGACTCGGACTCGTGTCTTGGCGGAATCGTTGATTCTATACGCAGTTAATCTAATTTTGTCATCATTTTGTACGTATTATTTAACGTTTTTTTGTTTCAAAATGGATCAGGAGATTTTTTAATCGGACGAGGACTTACCAGGCGTCTGGAAATTGAGGCGCCGAAGCTCAACAGGGTCGGTAGGGTGATGCAAGGGCATCTCCTTGCTGTTGGGTAGACTTCCTTTCCTGGCCTCTGATTCAGCCCGTTTCCTGTAGCCAAAATTGTCCATTTTTATTCAAACAAAACCAACAAAGTTGTCTTTAGGTCGCCCTACTCAAAGATTACTTTGATTGGACTCTTAGCTTCATTTCTCAACTAACAAAAGCACATTTTTATTCAAGTTTTTGGCCGTCTTACCTGTCCGGTTTGCTGTTTTTTTCCATTGGCCAGCGAGAAAGAGAAATATCCACAAAAAACAAACATTAGCCAGCAAGAGTTTTGCTTTAATAGAAGTATTTTTGTCAGTTATGGCTCGTTTCAGAGATCGTGCTTGGTTTTTACAGCCTTTACAGGGTTTTTGAACCCTCTACAGAGAGCGCCAGGTGCAACCGGATTGAAATATTCGAGTTGATTGCTTCTTGTTCAAGCATAAAAGTCATAACAAGCTTCTAATTGGCCTTTTTGTCTTTACAACACAACACCGGATCGCTGTATATGCCATCGTAATTACACAACTTAACTTTAGGGAAGCTAAACCAAGTCTTAAGTTATTTAAAATATACTATTGATCCATCTTAGCCCCGAAGATGCGCGAGGGAATCGAGCCGACGCGCTTCTATATACGTAAGTGGGTCGAAATAGGACCCTTAGGCCTTTTCTTTGGAATCCAATGGGAGTCTTTGATTTTCATCAACATTAAATCACCTGCAGACAACATAGACTACATTATATCAGAAGTATCTTTTGTTTTGTTGTGGGGTTTTGATCTTTTACATCAAATTCAAGCCCTGTAAGCTGTTTTACGGCTTGGGGTCTGTAGTTTTTGGTGCTCGGACGTTTGGTCACCGGTCTTTTGGTGAAACCAGCTCTCAAAATTATATTCATAAGAGAGAGTTTAATATCTAAGAGAGAGAGTTTAATATCTAAGTACTATTTAATATCCAAGTACTGTTTAATATCCAAGTACTGTTTAATATCCAAGTACTGTTTAATATCCAAGTACTGTTTAATATCCAAGTACTCTTTAATATCCAAGTACTCTTTAATATCCAAGTACTGTTTAATATCCAAGTACTCTTTAATATGCAAGTACTCTTTAATATGCAAGTACTCTTTAATATGCAAGTACTCTTTAATATGCAAGTACTCTTTAATATGCAAGTACTCTTTAATATGCAAGTACTCTTTAATATCCAAGTACTGTTTAATATCCAAGTACTGTTTAATATCCAACTACTGTTTAATATGCAAGTAGTGTTTAATACGCAAGTAGTGTTTAATATGCAAGTAGTGTTTAATATCTAAGTACTGTTTAATATATCTAAGTAGTGTTTAATATCTAAGTTGTGCTTAATATCTAAGTACTGTTTAATATCCAAGTACTGTTTAATATCCAAGTACTGTTTAATATCCAAGTACTGTTTAATATCCAAGTGCTGTTTATTATCCAAGTACTGTTTAATATCCAAGTACTGTTTAATATCTCAGTACATCTAACCGGCGACCAAAAGACCGGCAACCAAACGTCCGGTCACCATTTTTACTGGCCCAACCCATGAAAAAACTGCAGTACCCTCCAAAAAACCACCCCAACTAAAATCACTAAGGATGAATCAAAGTTTCGCACTCACCTCTTGTACAGCAAAATGGCAATGACGATGCATATGATGAAGACAACAGCGAGGACCGGACCCACCACCCAGATAAGACCCTCCTCCTCGTCGATGATTGGCTGAGGGTCGATGTCGGCCGACACCACCGGGTCGGAATACGGGCTGGTGGCGTACATTAACTGCAAAAACATGGGTTATTTATCATACTTCTATTTTAAGGTATTTTCATCCTTCTGATATGAATTTCGAGGGGATCACTATTTGGCAGCCATTGTTCATTGGTCAAATGGCGAATGGGTTCTTTAGCCTGTAGTTTTTTGGGATTTCACCCGCATTTAAGGTGAGTGAATAAAGAGGCAGCAAATATATACCTTTTACCTACTTAATCACGCCGCTTTTCATTTACCCGCAGACGCTAGCGTTGGATGCTGCGGCGGAGAAGATAAGGCGCACGGGGCGTAATTAAAGAGACGCCCTGTTATCGACGGGGTCTTGTAATCAGCTTTGGTCTTGAGGGGGATTCTCTGCTTTTGCAAATCTTAGAGGGGGGCTCCAATGAACATGTCTGATCCAGAGTAAAGAAAACCTGGATTCTCTTAGACCCAATATGTACAGTATACAATTTTACAATTATTTTTTGATGGATCTCTTATCTGGATTGGCGCCCACCTGTGTTAAAGTCCTTGAAATTCACACCAGAAGTAAGAGTGGCTGGTCTTTTGGTCTTTTTTGGTCGCTGGTCAAATGCACTTAGATATTAAACAGTACTTAGATCAGGGGAAGGGAACGTATGGCTTTGGAGCCACATGTGGCTATTTTGGTAGGTGGATCTGGCTCTTTGCTAACCTGTGAGCTAAAATATGGAAATGGCTGGTGACAGAACTGAGATTTTACATCTAGAACTGCTTTAATCGTCATTTTTTTTGCAGTAGACTCTTCTGGAACGCATTTTTGCATTGATTAGCAACAGCATTTAAGAATATTTAACAAAATATTCATTTTTTTTCACTTTAAAAGTGCTGAAATTAGAAAAAATGGATAAGGTACTGGTTTACATGTACGTATTTTGCCTATTAAATTCGTAGTATGGCTCACAAGGAATAACATTGGAAAAAATCAATTGTTTGTGGCTATTTTCGTCAAAAAGTTTCCGGAACCCTGACTTAGATATTAAACAGTACTTAAATATGAAACTCTCTCTCATGAATATAATTTTGAGAGCTGGTTTCAACAGTAAACTCTCTGTCACCATTTGACCAGGACCTAAATGGATTAAAAGACTGGGGACCAAAAGACCCAGTGACCAAAAGACCAGGTGACCAAAAGACCAGGTGACCAAAAGACCTGCGACCAAACATCCAAGCACCCAAAAATAAGAAGTTAACCTCACATTATCAGGCGTCTCCAGAGCGGCGAGCACAAAGAAGACATACTCCTGTCCATTCTGCAGTTGCTTGTTTAAGAAGTCGCCGTAGAACTTGCCATCACCCAGCGTGAATTCTCTGGGTAAGTCCGGGAAGTAGGCGGCGATGTAGGCCGAAGGCTCCGCCTGTCTCCGAAGCCGGAGGCCTCGGCTGGTGCGGTTTATCTCCTTCAGCAGCTACAGCGTGGGAGCAAAAAAGAGGCGTACGATAAGATGCCGGAGCGGCAAACACGTGAAAACCACAACAAACCGTATCTGCCTGTCAAGATTTCACCACACACTGACACACACACATATACACACACACACCCTTTCTTGTGCACAAGCTGAAAACACCGATAGTGGAAAGCAGAGGATTGTAAGAACGGTCTTATCGCTTTTCTTTTGGTTAAAAAAAATGAGACATATAAGCATATGAAATAGCATGGCAATATCGACTGTGACAAAATTCAAATTGTAGTTGGGAGTTTTGTAAATTGGGGTGATTGTTGAGCCTCCATTTTTCATTTTGATTGAAGTTTGCATCTATTATGATATGAATTTTGGTGAAAGAGTGAAGTAAAAGATTGCGCACTGATTTCTAATTGGGTTTAGTAGATTGTTATTTGGGTTTTTTGCGCAGTTTTCTAATTGGGTTTAGTAAATCGTTATTTGGGTTTTTTATGTTTTTTTTAGTATTCTGCACTGATATAAATAGGATAATTGTGTTATGGCATATTACAAGCTAAAGGCTATGCACATTTTATGCTAATATAGACAACAATAATTTTGGAAATCATTAATTTGCCTTAAAACGAAAAGCAGAAGAATTCAATTCTTAAAAATTCAGTTATTTTGACACACAACCTGTGCTAAAATAGGCAACACAGGCACCAATAATTTTCCAAATCATTAATTTACCTCAAAACAATAATTAGACAAATTCCAATTCTTACAAATTCGGTTAATCTGACAAATCTTTGACATTGACAGCATAAAACGTCCAATTGGTTTGGACTATGCCCTAATTTCCATTAGCTCCGCCCACTTTCCCAAATACCAAACACTAACAACACCCAAAAAAAAGCTGTCAGCGTTTTTTTCCCAACATTTGGACTTAATTTCTGCCTGAAGTTTGCCCTTGCGCTCAAGTCCATTAACTCGGCGTGAGGACAATTATGCTAATCGCGCCCGTCCGTCGCCTTGCGGCGTCACATCTGCGGATCATCGCCGTGCACGTGTATGTGTGCACGATCTGTGCGCCTGTCATTCACATTAGACTGTGTTTTTCGCTGTTTTTGGCCGCGGGGCTGTTGCCGCCATGCGATAATGTCTTCAATCATCTCCGCTGTCGACAGCTAGCGAATCTAGTTGCCCTTGGGAGAAGTTGTGAAAAGGTGAGTGCCAGTATTGACAAACAAATAAATTCTGACAAGCGACGCCACTTTTTTTTGGGCAATCGGTCAAGGTTTCAGACGCCGAGGGGGGCCCCGAGGCCGGGGCAGTAAAAAAGCCAACACCGATATATATATGTATGCTGGGCAGGTTGTCCAAATAGAGGCTAAATATAGAAGCTAACATTTGGTAATAGGACGCATTTGAATGGAAATAAAAACTACCCACCTCTTCTAAGTTCATCTCGTCAGGGTTGTCCCATGATTTGACGAACTTGCCGCTTCGCTGCTTCTTTAACGGGACAACTACGATGTAATAAGCTCTGAAAAAAGGACAGAATGTTGGATTAGTTCTGAAATACTATTATATATGTGTATTTAATCATTTTTGTATGAGAGCTTCTTCAATTTGAGTAACATGTCACCGAGGGCTGTTTACTGGAAGATAGGAGTGACCTTTACCCCAGAATGCAGACCTGGAAGGACGCTTAAGAAATTGCTGATGCAGCGTGATGCTATCTAACAACCTTTGTGATTACTCGCAGATTTTTGTAAATTTTGATGCTCTTTTGGCTTGATTATGGAATTGTTCTGCCAAATGGAGACTTTTTTGTTTAATTTCCAATTAATTTCCAATGTTACAGCTGTTGTTTTTGCTTACGCAATTGGATTAATCAATAAGCTTGTTATTATTTGGATTTTTGGCCTTAAATGGGCAGGACAAATTGCCAGAATATAATTCTCCTTGCAAGAATATCATCAGAGATGCCTATTTAATTAAATATATATAATTAAATCAGCTGTCCCCCTGTATTGTTTAATAATTATACTAAAGTATAATCATTGATAAACCCAGAGAGCAGCAAAGACTGCAATTCCTACAGAAAAACGAACTTCCAAAAGTTAAAGGGAATAAGACAACACATTCCGACTGAGTCACCAGAAGAATTTCAACCATAGATTCGCCAAAACAGCTGTGGGATGGAATGGCGTCCCTCAGAAAACCGGAGTCGACTCACCTCACTTTTTCCGGTGTCTGGACCAAAGGCAACTCCACCGTCATCATGCCGTCCGAGTTAGTTTTGCCAATCAAGTAGGGCTTGGTGCGTAGGATATCCGGCGCCGTGGCAGCGGCGACTCGATGCTGCAGACCGCCGGCGCTGTTCCCGCGGTTGGTCAATAGGAAGGAGTATTGTGTCTCTGGTCGGAGTCCAGTAATCAGCTTCTGTGTCAACTTGCCGTCCACTTCCACGCTTTGTCCACTGTCGTACAAGATCTGAACAAAAAAGACAAACAAAATAAAATAAGCGGCTATGAACTGTCGCCCGAGAGGAAGTCATTATTCACCGTGAAAGGCTGAGCGGCGTTGTAGGCGTCGGGAATCTCCCACGTCAGCAACACCGACGTCTTGGTGGCAGCTCTCACGTGGAAATTTTTTGCAAACACTGCTAAAAGAAAGGGGGAGGAGCCGATTTAGACACGTTAATTATTCCTTTCTGCCCATGTTAAGACTTACCTTGAAAAACACCCTCAAATAAGCAGACTACTTTACGTCCTCTTACCTTAACACCGAGTTTGACATGTATTGACTGAATTGTGAAAAGAAAAAATTGAAAAAAACAAACAAAAAATGGGAGGGGCTTGACTAAGGGAGGGTTTTAAATTCAGATTTTTTAAGGGATGTACTGTAGCTTGTTGTTTTTAAACGAAATGACGATAAATTTGATGTTTAAGACTGTTAATAAGTTAAAAAGTGGTTTACTGTGTATATATACTAATTTCTGTAGTACTCTAATGTTTAGATTTGGGCTAAAATAATTAGATTTTGGCGTAAAACCACTTAAAGTCGATGGACGACCCACTGAGAGGACGTAAGGGTCCAAGACCGGCCCCTGGGCCTTGGGTTTCGACACTTGCGGCTAGTCATACCTTGATCCAAAGGCTGTGTCCTGATTTGGACACTCGGGCTATAGGGACCAGAACCCTTGCTGGTGAAGGCACACATTTTAATATCGTAAGTAGTGTCCGCCTTAAGGCCGTCCAAAGCCACCGAGGACTCGGGGGCGGTGATGAAGAGTTCCGATGGACTTCGAGGGCTGTTGATGTCCTTATATTGCAGGGCGTACTTGACGATGGCGCCGTTACGCTCGGCGAGGAGCAGCTCTTGCCAGCTGACCTGAATGGTGCTAGCGGTAGCGGCCTCGGCCGCGATTCTACGAGGGTAACCGCTTGGGACGTCCTCATTGGTGGTCACCTCCTTGACCGTCTCTTCTCCGAAGCCCACCTTGTTACGTGCAGAGAGTCGGAAGGTGTACGAAGCGCCCTTGTGGATTTCTCTGGTAGTGTAGTGGTTGTCGCGTTCGGGGAATTCGATGACGGTCAACGGTTCAAGATCTTTACGGCCGAAACGGAGGCGGTAACCTTGGAGGGGACCGTGGGTGACCGCTGGGGGGTGCCATTGGAGGAGAGCTGTGCCCATGTTGGTGGTACTGACCATTAGACGAGGTTTTTCGGGAACTAAGACAGAAGAGAATAAGTTTAGAGCATAATTTAAGTAATTAAAATACAAGAAAAATGTCATTTTTGGCGATTTTTCCCATTGTACCTGCGCCAGTGGTAGTGACCAGTTTGGGCTTGCTACGTGCACCATCGCCCTTGGTAGTGTAGGCGCCCACGGTGACGGAATACGTGGTTTCAGCCAACAGCTCTGGGATGATCATTTCCTGTCAAGATGGAGGACTTTAATGAGTATTTGTGGTTTTTATTGAGGTGTACAGGTAGAATAGGGGCATTTTTTGGAGGATAGGGAAAGCTGATTGACTCTTTAAGGGCCATTGGCGGGGATAGACGTTCATAGTGTAGCGTTGTACTACAATGTCAGCACTAGTAGAGGGTCAATGAGTTAATGGAGGTTAAAAATGTGTACATATAACAAAAAACTAGAAATCCAAGTCTACAACTGGAGTTTTATAATCCAGTGCGCCTTATATATGGGTAAAAAAATAAAATGTGCCATTCATTGAGGGTGTGCTTTATAATATGGTGCGCCTTATATATGGAAAATACGGTATTTAGCTTCTACAGTCCAGTTTGAAACAGAATAAGTCTAGAAAACAACAAAATCTGTACTGACACTGACAAATGCAAAAAAATATATTGAATAAACAATAGTACTTCAACCAATAGTGGCCTCCACACAGAATAAAAACAAAAAAATCCTAAAAAATAAAAACCATACTGTATTTTCACGACTATAAGGCGCACTTAAATCTTAGATTTTTCTCCAAAATAGACAGTGCGCCTTATAATCCAGTGCGCCTTATATATGTAAAAAAATAAAATGTGCCATTCATTGAGGGTGCGCCTTATAATCCAGTGCGCCTTATATATAGAAAAAAATTCATTCATTGAGGGTGCGCCTTATAGTCGTGAAAATACGGTACTTCAAATGGATTTGAACGTTTATCAGCGCCACCTGGCAGTCGATGACTTCATTAACAGACAAAAACATGCCATTCATGCATAGGAAAGCATTGCAAAATTGAATACCGGTTGAACTACTCACATGATCGGTTGTATCATCAAATTCCCACTGATTAGGTTTAAAAAAAAGACAACAGACAGAGCTAATAAGCATTTATCTGAGTTAAGTTGGTTTAAAACTTTTTGGCTATATGTTAAAGCTCTAAAATATAAAAGAATAGAAACTAGAGAGGCTTAGTATGGTTGTACCTGGGCATCATCGATCAGGATGTCCTTGATGACCGGTTGTCCCATTGGTTCTCCATTTTGCATCCGTACATAGTGTACCTGGTACCCCCGGATCTGCCCGTGCTGTTTGGTGGGCATGGGTGAACGCCAGATGACCTTAATTGATGACGAGTTGACAGCTTCCACCTCAACTTTACGAGGTGGTCCACTAGGAACTGAAGGGAGGGACACCATGAAGAAAAAACTTAACAAAAGTCAACCCCAGAGCTCACGTTTTGCCAATCTTCTTCCGTTAGTGCCCTTTTCCCCGCAAAAAAATGTGAAAAATCACAAAATTTCAGCTAAGATATTTCAACAATGGTAAAAGAGGGTGTAAGGGGAGAAAGGGGGAGGGGGATAGGACAAAAAATTCGGTCTGGCAACCGATCTGATCTTGGAAAACATTAAAAATGGGTAGTGGGAAAAACATGTGGAGCCAAAAAAAGTTGGCTTCAAGTCAATGGAAGCTTGAAGCCTAGCAAGACTTTTTGGCTATGAAGCAAGCAAAAAAATATGAGAATCAAAATGATACTACTACATCACATTTTGACCAAAAAAATTAAAAAATAGGCCTTTTTTTGGTTAAAAAAAGAAGAAAAACAGCTCCGTCCAAAGCTTCAAAAATGACAGAGTTAGGAGGCCTTACCATGTGTTGAAATTGAGTTAAAAATAGGGTTAAAAAGTCCTTCAAAAATCCAAAAAATGGTCTTGTTAGAAGATTAATTTAGCCTTTGGAATTAGAACATACCATCCTCATCTGTGCGGATCAGTTGCGGTGTACTTTCCGGTCCAGGTCCGGCGTCCGTGTGTGCGGTGACCGTCACATGGTACAAGGTCCATTTTTCCAAGTGTTCCAAAAGATAGCGTGAGCTTTCCGGCGGTATGTCGGCGATCAATCGCTCTGTAGTGTCCTCTCCTTCCGTAGGGTTGTACTGGATACTGTATCGGGTTAAAACCCCGTTCTGGGATTCCGTACTGGGTGCCCGCCAAGTGACGAGGATACTGGTGGATGTAGGACTAGAACACCTGACTTCAGTGGGCGGGCCTGAAGGTTCTGTTTAGTTCCAGTTGTTGTTGTTGTTTGGGTAGTCCGTTGATTCGTTGTATTTTTCGTTTATTTGTTTTTTGGGGTTTGGTTTCGATTGTGGTGATGATTGTAGAAATATATAATGAGGGGGAGGAGTAAAGAAAAATATAATGAGGACATAGCACAATGAAAAAATGGAAATAAAGTAAATAAACACAACGTGAAAGAAAAAAAATGGTGATGAATGGAAGGGTGTTGGTTGGAAAGAGGACAGCTGACTGCCAGCTAACGGAATATACATTTAATTCATCCCTTAAGTATTATTTCTTGGTTAATTCCAATTTGCCAAGCAGTTACCAGCAATCCAAAAACATAAAGGTTGATGCGTTCAATGGGTTTGTAAAGGAGAAAACTGCATTTGTCACCAACCTTTCCGAAGCCTGTTGGTTTGTGGTAAAAGCCTGATTGTACGACAGAGAAGCTTCCCAAGGGAGACATGACTTTGTTTAGTAGGTACTAGTACATGGGAGTACATAATAACATCTTGGATACCTACCTGATAGCCGCTAGCCGCTAACTGGTCGCAAACTGTTAAAACCGGGCTTTTCGTGACACCGTTTTGGCTCAAACTAGATAGACTTGTTGAAATCGAGCTTAGAAAAACCATCGGAAACTACAAAAATGGCTCCATACAAAGAGTAGGGTGTAGTTTTTTGGCATGCATTGTCAAAAGCAATGTTCCCTCTAAGCTAATCTGGTCTTCTTTGCGTAGTAGCAATTATTTAGCGTGCAGTAAACAAAATCCAAACTGTTTAAAAACATTTTTTACCCTTTTTCTTATAATGGTACCATTTACGTTACAGCCAGTGGCAGTAGCTCCGCCCACTCTTAAGTTTTTAGTGTTTTACAGCATGTTTTACATAAAAAATTAGAGGGAACATTGACATTCGCCTGCTTAATGGTTTTACTGGTTTTTATACTGGTTCAAATGGATGGATGTATCATCCAGATAAACTGAGTGCTATGATTGGACGCCTATTAGCCGACGGTCTCATCTAATTTGCCCAGTGTTGTAGATTTTGACGGCGCCACGGATGCGGGGGAAGACCTACGTGTTTGCGGAGTCTCGGCGGAGATCTCGCTGGTGTAGGCGCCCACGCCGTGCCTGCTGCGAGCCGCCAGGCGGAAAGTGTAGGTGGTGAAGGGCTTCAAGTCCTTCATGAGGTACGTGGAAGTGGGCTCAAAGCTGATTCGCCTCTGCAAAAGGAGAGGTGTCAAGTCTGAGGGTTTGTTCGGAGGGTGATTGGACGTTTGGTCGCCAGTCTTTTGGTCCCTGGTCAAATGTACTTAGATATTAAACAGTACTTTGATATTAAACTCTCTTAGATATTGAACTCTCTCTTAGACAATTAACTCTCTTAGAGATATTGAACTCTCTTAGACAATTAACTCTCTTAGATATTAAACTCTCTCTCTCTTAGATATTAGTCTCTCTCTTAGATATTAAAGTCTCTCTCTTAGATATTAAAGTCTCTCTCTTAGATATTGAACTCTCTCTCTCTCTCTTAGATATAGAACTCTCTCTCTTAGATATTGAACTCTTTCTCTTAGATATTTAACTATCTCTCTCTTAGATATTTAACTATCTCTCTCTTAGATATTTAACTATCTCTCTCTTAGATATTTAACTATCTCTCTCTTAGATAATGAACTCTCTCCCTCTTTTAGATATTTAACTATCCCTCTCTTAGATATTTAGCTCTCTCACTTAGATATGTAACTCTCTCTCTCACAATTTGACCGGCGACTAAAAGACCGTCGACCAAACATCCGAGCACCATTAGGAGGAGTAATTAAGATTTTACCTCGTCTTTATCATCATTTTTCTTGTACAACAGATCATAACCCGTGATTAGGTTTTCCTGTCCTGTCTGGACCGGCGCCACCCAAGACAACAGAATACTAGTTTCGGACTTGGCCTCGCCCTTAAAGTCGGTAGGCTGGGATGGAACTGCGAAAAAGAAGGAAACATTGTTAAACATTGTTACATGGTTAAGCCAGTGTACAGATAAGCACCGGAAACAACAACTTTCCGCAATGGTGGTTCACTCACCTCCCGTCTTTGTAATAATCTGCAGATCCGGAGAAAGAGGTCCATCTCCAACCGAGGTAAAAGCCAGTACCTTGATGTAGTACGTCTTATTGGGTACGAGTCCCTGTATAGTGATGAAATTCACCCCCCGGACAATTTGCTTCTCCCATAGGTTGACATGTAGCGTAGAATCCACGGTAAAGTAGACTCTATAGCCCATAATCTGCCCATTGGCTTCCTCCGGTTCCTCCCAGTTGATAACAGCCGTAGTACCACTCAGCATTTGTCCTCGAACGCGACGTGGCGAGGTACTGGGCGCCTGCTCGGCCGTCTTGGCCTCCACGGCGTCACTGGGCGGACCCCGGCCGATGTTGTTAACAGCCAGAACGCGGAATTCGTAGTCCGAGTAAGGGCTGAGTCCGCCTACGCTGTAGCGCGTTGTAGCCACACCGTCAATCTCCTTATACGAGTCCTCAGAGTACTTGGACTTGTGCTGGATGACGTAGTAGGTCACCGGTTCGGGATTACCCGAGTCCCAGGTTAGGGTGATGCTAGTGGCGGTGCGTTCAGTGACCACCGGGAGGCCGGGTGTCCTCGGCAAAGCTGTGAAAAGATCGGAGACTGTTTTTATGGCGAAATAAACTGCAAAGTCGGAGATAAAGCCACATACGAGTACCATCATTTCTCCAGTATGACACACTCCCTAGTTTATAGTACTTTCTCAGCTGTAATTGCCCTTTGAGTGTAGTAAACATTCCACATTACCGCTCACACCCGATCGAAAGCACTACTCGTTTTCAGCATGTCAACACAAGACACTTTCTTGACATTTGACAACGTGTTATTTTAACCTGACAATCGCAACGCGGTACAACCGTTTAAATCAACAACCGCGGCCACCAAAACGGTGTTTTCCCATCTCCGGGGCTGCTTATCACTTGAATAATTTAGCGGTAGAATTTATGACTTTAATTCCGTACGTTGTAGAAGCGAATAGCAATAGATTGTCTTTACACGCGAATGTGAAGTACGCTATGGGGGCCCCCCTCTGTCAGGCTGTTATATTGTGACTAATATCGCTGTTATGTCTCTGGAATAAGAAAAGCTAGTCCCGCGCGTGCGGCGACGCCCGTACGCCGTCTCGCCTTCGCCCTTGCTCACAGATAAAAAGCGGCAGGTGGGCCCGAGGGGGACACCAAAAGGCTTCAATGTAAGATAAGACCCTAACTCTATTCTATAAAAACTAAACAGGGGAGACGTACATGGACAAAGACGCAAAAATTAGTCCTGTAGAAAGGGAACAATAGACATTAGAAAAACACGGGGTTTGAATACACAGGGGGCTGATGAAAAATCACAAATACTTGGTTACTTTGGTGACAGAGAGTTTACTGTTGAAACCAGCTCTCAAAATTATATTATAAAAGAAGATTAATATCTAAGAGCGAAGTTTAATATCTAAGAGAGAAGTTTAATATCTAAGTACTGTTGAAACCAGCTATCAAAATTATATTAATATCATAATTATATAACTATGAGTTTAATATCTAAATATATAATGTTTTCCACAGTACTTAAATATTAGACAGATATCAGACAGTACTTAGATATTAGACAGTACTTAGATATTAGACAGTACGGACTTAGATATTGAACAGTACTTGGATATTAGACAGTACTTGGATATTAGACAGTACTTGGATATTAGACAGTACTTGGATATTAGACAGTACTTGGATATTAGACAGTACTTGGATATTAGACAGTACTTGGATATTAGACAGTACTTGGATATTAGACAGTACTTGGATATTAGACAGTACTTAGATATTAGACAGTACAGAATTAGATATTAGACAGTACAGACTTAGATATTTGACAGTACAGACTTAGATATTAGAAAGTACTTGGATATTAGACAGTACCTTGATATTAGACAGTACTTGCATATTTGACAGTACTTAGATATTAGACAGTACAGAATTAGATATTAGACAGTACAGACTTAGATATTAGAAAGTACTTGGATATTAGACAGTACTTGGATATTAGACAGTACTTGGATATTAGACAGTACTTGGATATTAGACAGTACTTAGATATTCAACTCTGTCTCTTAGATATTAAACTCTCTCTCATGAATATAATTTTCAGAGCTGGTTTCAACAGTAAACTCTCTGTCACCATGTGACCAACAACCAAAAGACCGGCGACCAATCGTCCCAGCACCTGCCACCACAAACTTAACAAAAACCATTACCTTTAACTGTAATCTGCGCCACAGCCTCAATGACACCCAGCGTGGACATAGCCACGCATGTGTAATTAGCCGACTGGCGTACATCGGTCAGCTCCAGCACATTGCGCCCAATGGGCATGTCGTCTTCGGGCGTCAGGTCCTCGGCGCCCAGCATCCACTTGACGTACGGCATGGGCGAACCCACCGCCACGCATGTGATGTTGACGCTGCCACCCGGCATGATCTCGTTGTCGGTGGGCGGGATGGAGAAGCGTGGCGGCACCCTTCGCACTGCCACGGGATCAGAAAAAACAATTAGATCGCTCAACGGACCCTCGACGAACCCCCCGATTGACGCAAGATGGTGACATGCATGTGGAACGGTACACAAAGTATACAAAGTACGGCAAAGTACGTACACGAACCTGAGGTGATGATGACACTTACATCAACAAAAAACAATTACAAAAAGATTTTGGACCATAAAAACCGATAAAATACGACTTGAGCGCATCATCGGTAATCGTGAAATGAAAATAATCAATATTTAAACATGTGTATATGTTTAAACTTACTTAAAATACATTCACGAAATAATTAATCATGCAATAATGATATTTTCCGAACCCTATCATTGGCTGCCAGATGTTTGGTCCATTTTTAGTTATTAAAACTGATTGAAATAATGTATTTTTTTTAAAACAATATTTATTATTCATGTAAAAACCATTCAATTACCCAGGACCATTTTAGATTAAATATTTAAATTTTCTTTTTAATAAATGGATTAAAAACCCGAAATATTCCGTTTTTTATAGATCTAAAACAATATTTATTTTAGCTTTTTTTATATATATGTTTTAAAATTTTACAAAATTATTTTAGAACTAAAAACACCGAAAAAATGGATTAAAAAATGACAATTATGGATTTAAAAAGGGGAAAAAATCAGGACATTTTCCCCACAGTTGCTTAAAAAAATGGCCGAAATTTCAATAGCAGTTTACCCACAAAAAAAAAACATTTCTCTACTTTACATTAAATAAAGTGTTACTACTCATCCTGCATTTAATCTTCTTCCCACGTTCAATCACAAATTCCAGCTCATGATTAAATACTCCAGAAGTAATTAATATCCAATTGGTCCCTGCGGACGTAATACTATCCCTCTCATTTCTATATTTACGAAGGCTGGTTATAATAAGCCCGTATTCTTTCCAGCAACCTTCTTCCAAAACCACTCGAGGGGCTAAATTAGCATTATAATTATTCTCATAATATTCTACCCACGGATTCAAACAAATTTATCACTAACAGACGACCAATCCCTCAGAAATAGGAAAGATGGCAGCCAATATACGTTTCTCCAATGATTGGACGTAGATTTGGCGATAGAAAAACTAAGTAGGAACATTAAAAAACATGCAAATGAGATGCAAATATTGTCTATGTGGATCCAGTAAAAAAATGGAATTATATGACGAAAAATAGTGTTTTTTCGTGGGTATTTTCGTTGAAAAAAATGAGAAAACACACCAACCTTCTCGGAGCTCTGATGGGGGAAAAGGGGGAGGGGTTTGTACAACAAAAATGAACCCAAAAAATAGGAGAAAAAACAGGAGGGAGAGTAAACAGGTGTCCAGATTAAACAAGTCGAAGGACTTTGTGGTTTCAGTGGTTAGCTAGCATGACGTACGTCAATAGCATCAGAAAAAAAACACATTACAGTAGGAAGGGAAAAGTGCATGAACCCTTTGGAAAAAAAGCTCCCATTGGTCGTCTTTTAAACTGTTACAGACTCTTTTGGTTTATTTTTTGGGGGTCTCGATGAAACGCAGACCGTTGGCCAGACGACCAATCGGTCCACAAATGAAAAACTGCATTCCAAAGTGTTGACAGGCACTTTTTCCTTTGCACTGAATATGAGACAAAAATATTGAGACAATCCGTTTCTTAATCGAAAAAAAGGCTCTCTTAGAATGAAAACTGTTTTTTTAGCAGATATTTTCCTGATTTGGCTTTTTACTGAACTAAAAAATGTATATAATCACAGTTATTTCCAGTTTTTAAGTCTCTTTAGTATATTCTTTGCTTAGGGCGACTTATACTCAGACTTTAAGTATGAAAAATACATAACAATAACTTCGGCATTTATAAATTTGAATTAAACTACCAATCTTGTTCATGTCCTTCCCAATTTTACTGAACGGGCAAGAAGAACAAAAATGAAGCCTTGCCAAGCAGGCTAGGGACAAGGAAGGCCGGAAAAGGGCAGTGCGGAGGATACTCTACACAGAGGGTGTCCAAACTTTTTTATCTGAGGGCCCACATTTAGAAATGTTCGAGAAGTTTTGACCCTTAAGCCCCGTGACCGGACGTTTGGTCAAATGTACTTGGATATTAAACAGTACTCGGATATTAAACACTACTCGGATATTAAACACTACTCGGATATTAAACACTACTCGGATATTAAACACTACTCGGATATTAAACACTACTCGGATATTAAACACTACTCGGATATTAAACACTACTCGGATATTAAACAGCACTTGGATATTAAACAGCACTTGGATATTAAATAGCACTTGGATATTAAATAGCACTTGGATATTATACAGTACTTGGATATTATACAGTACTTGGATATTATACAGTACTTGGATATTAAACAGTACTTGGATATTAAACAGTACTTGGATATTAAACAGTACTTGGATATTAAACAGTATTTGGATATTAAACAGTACTTGGATATTATACAGTACTTGGATATTAAGCAGTACTTGGATATTAAACTGTCTCTTTGATATTAAACTCTCTCTTATTAATATAATTTTGAGAGCTGGTTTCAACAGTAAACTCTCTGTCACCATTTGACCGGCGACCAAACGTCCGAGCACCTTGAACCCATGCATCGGTAAAGTAACTATCTCCATCTAGTGTTAAAACCGAAAAGTACAGTCCTAATAACAGCTTATTGCGTGGGCCATATTGAATGATATCATCCAAATGTACTACTAGCCTTTCAAAACTGGGCCCTAGTTTGGACACCCTTCTTCTATGGGTTAATACATAGTTGCGGGTCAAATTCCAAAAGATCGAGACAAAAATCCATTTAAGAGTTACGAATTAAATAGCAGGAAAAACCACGAATCGTACCTCGAACGTAAAGATTGGCTGGCGCCGAATAGCGCGTCCCGTCATTGTTGGTGGCAACACACTCGTACTTTCCTTGGTCCGATTCCTCGCTTTGCTCAATCTGGAGTGCTCCTATTTGGCAAGGACAGAAAGTACAGCAAAAAAGAATTAAAAGCAGAACTCTTGGAAGACATTTTCATCAAGGCTCCAAAATGACTAAAGACCAATCAGATTGAATCATTTGTTTGATCCACCGGCAGCAAAACCTCCAAGGTCCAACACTATCTTTTAATATCTACCCAGCTGAAAACAATTGCTCTAAAACTTCAGATTTACTATTAGTATTACCCACTGTACCCAATACAGTACTATTTTTTACCCTCATTCACTCTATTTAATCTAAATGTCTGCATACTTACTCCATTTTGGCCAGAGGAAGGACTATTTTGGTTCTCTAAACTCATTGGCTGACACTGACAATACCAGGTGTCTAATCTACTTTGATAAGGAGGTGGGAAGGAACACCCAAATATGGGCATTCATAGACAGTTTATTTCTGGTGTCTATTGAATAAATACTACTAAAAAAATCTATTTTGTATTGCCTTCACATTGAAGTATTTGCTATTATTATTATTTTATTTGCAAAATGTGCCACGCCCTATCAAAGTCTAAAGCATTGGTGTCAAAAAGGCGGCCCGGGGGCCAAATCTGGCCCAACACATCATTTTGTGCGGCCCACTAAAGTAATTCGAGTGCTGAATTTCTGTTTTAGGATCAAATTAAAATGAAGAGTATAGATGTATATTAAATTTCCTGCTTTTTCCCCTTTTAAATCAATAATTAAAATTATTTCATCCATTTTTTCTATGTTTTTAAGTCAAAAATCATGTTGTAAAATCTAAAAATATATACAAAAAATTCTAAAATAAACATTGATTTAAATCTATAAAAAACTAAATATTCAGGACTTTTAAACCAGTTATTTTAATCCATTTATAAAAAAATAAATCTAAATATTACATCTAAAATGGTCCTGCCCACATGAAATCAAGTTAACATTAAAGCGGCTCGCAAACCCTTGATCTAAAGTGTTAAATTTTGAATTGCTGTCCAACTTTTTGGTTAAAAACTTTGTCCCTGAAAGAGTTGAGGTTTTTGACTTTGGAGGTTAGCTACAAGCAAAAATACAACATCGGCAAAACATGGCTAAAAGATAACACTGGTCCTAATGCTAACGCATATAAATATGTTTTTTTCCAGTGTACAACATTGACGGGTCAATATGGGGGAATGAGTGGTACTGCTTTAGGGAGACATGGATCAAACAAAAGAGGTTTACAGTCGAACAAAGCAGCAGAACAAGAAAAGACAATTGGAAGAAAGACGTTTGGTTTTTTTTAGCATATTCAATCATAAATCGTATCCCAAATAAGCAGCATTGTCCAAAAAAAAAAGAAAAAAGTACAATTGCTGCAAAAAAGAGCAATTTCAGAGAAAATCCAACACATAACCATCTAAGAACGAAACTTGTAGTTTTTTTTGTTGACATGCAAATCTTGGCAAGAAATTGCATGTCAGCGCAACTTACAACCTTGCGACAACCCTTAGCTGAAAAATAAAATACAAGTGTATTAGAGGAGAAAATTCAAAATGAGGGCGGGGCCTCAGAGTCAACAAGAAACAAGCATTGCTTTTTTTGTTGTTGTTTTTTTGGTTTTAAGTTTTAAGGCTTCAAAAGACACCCATAAAAAATCCACTATGGGATTAGCAGTATGGTGTCACATTTGACCAGACAAAAACAAACTGCTGCGTCACCCCCGCAGGGGGGTGGGGTCAAAAATTGAGCCAATGAATCCGCTTCCCTCCGTCCGACTCTACAGTTTTTCCCAAAGCCTGAAGACAAAAAAATACAAAAAAAGTCAAAAGCTCCAAAGAGGCAAGAAAAGTGAGAAAAATAGTTGTGAAAGAAGTAAAAAAGCACCGTAGAAACTTTATCAAAAAAGTGGTTGTTTGGGCTTTTTTGTAGAAGTACAGGAGAGGAGAGTAAGTAGAAGAAATGGGGAAAAAATAGGTTTTTTGGTGGGTTTTTTAAGGGAGTGTTGGGGGTTGGGTAGGGGGGGCGTTGACTCCACATCGAGAACAGCTAAGGGGGGAAAAATGCTTGGTTGTTTTAGTTGGATAAAAAAGTGGGACGCATGATTTGCTATATGATAAATAAAAGTGATTTTTTGACAAAAAAATATTGTCATTGGATATGCTTTTGGGTTTAAAATTGTCCGGGTAAGCATATCATAAGTGAGCTTGGATTTGGTGGTAGTGGTTG
Source organism: Stigmatopora nigra (assembly GCF_051989575.1). Lineage (NCBI taxonomy): Eukaryota > Metazoa > Chordata > Actinopteri > Syngnathiformes > Syngnathidae > Stigmatopora > Stigmatopora nigra. The sequence goes on along the minus strand of NC_135527.1, from coordinate 8,175,390 downwards.
GTGGTGGTTGTGGTGGGAGGAGTCAATGGATGGGGAAAGGGGGAGGAGCTAATGGATGGAATCAGGTTAACTGAAACAGGACAACTCAGAAAAAGGCCAAACAGGACAAACATGGGAAATGAATGGCATCAAGAATGAACTTTTGATTGTTTGTCATTCTGCGGGCGTCAGTTCAGCACGCTTACCTCTTATTGGCGTACCACCTGGGTGGATAATATGAATGCAAATAAGATTAGAAAGAAGAAGCATTAGTACGTGTAGGTAGAGGCTAAAAAAAGGGGGAAGGGAGTGGGAGGGTCGGTAGGGGGGCGAGAGAAAATTTTATACAGTAAATTGAAGATATTTGGGAGGAAAGAGACAGGAAAAGCCAGAGAGAGAAAGATAGAGAGAGAGAGAACGAGGATGAAGAAGATCGGAGCAGGAGTCAGCCATATCACAGGAACTTTCAAAATGGAGGAGCTTCAGAAGACCATCTAGTCAAGGAGAAAACTTTTTGCTAACCCTGTATGTGACGTCAACATATTTTTGTGTGAGAAAGTGTCTCTAAAAATAGTCAAGTAGCAATAATAGAAGTAGTAGTGGTAGTAGTAGTAGTAGTAATAGCAGTAGTGAGCCTATTTCTGTTAGTAAAATGCATGCCATGCATTTTAACAGTTGTTGGAAATGTGGTAATTAGTGGGAAGGTGATGTACGCTTTGGAGCTAATCACTTACCAAAGGATTCTGTAGATTAAAATAAAACAAAAACATATAGAGAGAAGAAAGACATATGCGTAAGAATATCAGAAATTCTTGAGTCCGTCGGACATTGGTGGCGATAGACGTCTCGTGTCCTTCCTTCGAAAAACGGGAGTGCCGGTTTGTTCGCGTATCGCAAACTCCGGGATTCCCGATTTGGAGGGAGCGGACGCCAAGTTTTTGGATGTCTATCGTCGCCAATGGCACTGAAAGAGTTAAATGCTTTTTCATCGTCATGGCGAGGGATTAGTGAGTTGTCTCGGAACGAAAAGGACAAGGTGGTCAAAGACGGAGAAGCTGCAGGGACATAAGTTAAAAGGGGTGTACACTGTCAGAAATAGGGGTACTACAGGGAGGTTATGACTTGCTGTTTAAATGTTCATTGGGTTGTAAGTTGGGGTTGTTTAGTATAACCAAAAGAAAGGTTGCTAAGGAACTTCATTGAACCTTTATAGGGCACTAAAGAGGTTTTTTGTAGATTATAGAGAACAGAAATGGAATTTAGTAGAAATTTGAGATTTGTGGGGAAATTAAGGGGTATTTTTCTTGTTTTTGAGGGATTTTTGGGTTATTTGGGTGACATGTTGCTGATTTTTGGTTTATTTGGGTGACTGGATGCTGATTTTTGGTTTATTTGGGTGACACTGCTGATTTTTGGTTTATTTGGGTAACATGTTGCTGATTTTTGGTTTATTTGGGTGAAATTTGGGGTTTATTTGGGGTATAGGTTGCAATTTTGGGTTTATTTGGGTGACATGTTGCTGATTTTTGGTCGATTTGGGTGACACGTTGTGATTTTTGGTCTAATTGGGTGACACGTTGCTGATTTTGGGTGATTTTTGGGTTTATTGTTACTGTAGGTACATTTTGGGTCTCTTCTTGTCTATTAGAGGTCACTTTTTGCTGATCTTGGACACCTAGTTAGTCTTGGGGACTCCATATTTATGTTATTAATGTTTTTAGAACATTTTCGGCGTCATTTGCTGGTTTAGAAGAATTTCTAGTAGGATTAAACTCCCTAAAAGTGCCCTATAAAGGTTTGAAGTACCCGAAAATCTGGTAGTTTGGAGTATAACCCTCCAGGATATTGAAGTATTTTGGGGCTACAAAACTATTCGTTTTTACTTACTCATTTGGTGTCAATTTCACAGGTCAAAAAGGGTTCAAACACCCCCAAAAATGCCAGGTGAAGGCAACAAGTTGCCGTACCCCTAAAGAAGCTTTTTCTGAGAGTGTCATAGATGCGAAATTCAAATAAAATAACAACACACAGCTGCTATATAGACCGTTATTCTTTCAAAACATCCGATTCCCAATAAAGGTCCATATACCAAAGACAAAAAAAATAATAATAAATAATCCTATCAATCCCAAAAAACGATTTAGCCATGGTTATCAACGGAAAGTCAAAGGAGTCACAAAAAGCCATTGGGAAACAGAAAACCGGTCCTGGGGGACACAAGGGGGTTGACAAATCCCAAAAAGACAAACAGGGGGGACACGTTGGGGGATACTTTAGCTGAAAATGGCTACCTATAAAGAATAGGGTCAAAGAAAACTTGGAGAAGATTGTAGGGACAAACCTGATCGGAGTTGTTTGATGCGGCCATTGTTGTTGGTGGTATTGACAGGGAGGAAGTCTTTAAACCATGAGATATCCGGGTCGGGGTTACCACTGGCGGCGCACAGCATGGTGGCGGTTCGAGTCCGCTCCACTACTTTGAGCTGAGGGCCCATGTCTATGGTGGGGAAACCAGGAGGTAACTGGTCCTCTAAAAAGGAGGACAGAGGACAAAGAAATTAAAGAACAAACCTTGTAAAATGAGACAAACGACAACAAAAAACAATGTTTTTCCAATTCACTTCAATCGTTACATGAGTTAACTTGTCAAATGTTCTATGCATCCCACGAATTTCAGTTCCACGCTCCTTATTTGGCACCATTTTACAGGTTTTTTTGTCCATTTGGAAAGCTTTTTTCACAGAGATGCCATCCCAGTGCTTGCACGCCGCCAAATGACAATCATGGCCGCCCTCCAACAATGCTTTCGGGTACTTGGCATAGCGAAACAGCGCTACAGATAAATCTGAAGTAAAAATGCGTTCAAGTGACTTCAGAGTGAACCCCAAAAAAATTTGTTTTCTTCCACTATGAGCTTTCCTTACCCCACTTTGTTTATTACCCCTAGACGTCCAATCAATTGGAACAGGGGCGACCGGTAGTGCATTTCAAGACACTCCCACAACCTCCCAGTGGAGGCCGCCTGTGATTAAACAACAATCTCACCAGAGCTTGTTCATTACCTCCATTTTTCCCGATTTTTCCCCCTAAGCGCAACGTTGATAGACCTCCCTCCACACTACCCAATGATCTGCCACAAATGGTGATAGCCTTGTCTCCGAGAACCTCATTTAAAGCCACAAAAACGGTGACATCAGGCTCAGGAACGATAGAAACTCACGCAATGCAGTCCGCAATCCTTCCACAAAGTGAATTACCATGGCGACTACGAACACCGGACGGGAAATTAAACGTCGTGATTAGCCGAGAACGTCACAGTTTCCCCCGAGTTGCTAAAATTGAATCCAATGGCATCATTTTTTTCCCCGTTTTGGACTCCGAGCCGTAAGCCCGTGGCTCTAAAATTCATGCGCAGAATGGCCGTGGAACAGAAAATCGTTAGGCGAATGGGAAATTAACCGTGAAAGGACTCCCGCCTTCTTGTCGCTGAGTATTACATTTTCAAGGACAGTAGAGTCTAAGACAAGGACAAGTACTACTTTACACATCTGTCCATATACTGTATATTCAACAATGGGTCCCCCCTTGTACCAAATGAGATGGAAGGTAAAGAAATGCTGAAGTCACCTTCTAGAAAAGTGCTGAGCGTTGGTACTCGCTAGGAACAAAAAAAAGACCCCCAATGACAATTTGCACACATTAGCTAGCGACATTGCGATGGGGGCCGAACGAGTACACGGCGCCAAGTGTGAAAGGGACGTTGGCGCCGAAAGTACCTTAGCGAGCAGATTCCGCTGATGACAGAAGGCCACCGGACATAAACTTCAAGCCATTAGAAGATTATATCGACAAATGGCTCATACGCCAGCTACAGAGTTGAACTAACGGTTCCAGAGGATGACATCACTTCTTAGTCCAAGTACCGTATTTTCACGACTATAAGGCGCACTTAAAAGTCTGAAATTTTCTCCAAAATAGACAGTGCGCCTTATAATCCAGAGCACCTTATATATGGACAAATACTATAATACTTATCACAATAAAATAAAATAAAATCAGTCAATAGGGTACACTATCCTCTACAGCTCTCGCAAATACCACTCTACTACTTTCCCATAGATAAAGTACTGCGCAAAGTGACTGCTGGGATATATACCGTATTTTCACGACTATAAGGTGCACTTAAAAGTCTTGAATTTTCTCCAAAATAGACAGTGCGCCTTATAATCCAGTGCGCCTTATATATGGTAAAAACAGAAAACCAAAAACGAAAAACCACCACTGTCGCATATTAAAAAAAACACAAACACCTGAACTGAAACAATACTGTTAAATATGCAGATCAGCCATCTTAGTTTACAAAATTTCCCATCATATAGCTCCTCCCCCACATACAAAAAAATCCAAAACATCAACAATGGCTGGCTCTAGAGGTGACTGTGTAGTTCATACCTGGAAGTCAATAGCAATTACCCTATTTTCACCACCATAAGGCGCACTTAAAAGTCTTACATTTTCTCCCAAATAGACAGTGCGCCTTATAATACAGTACGCCTTATATATGCAAAAAAAAGGCCATTCATTGAGGGTGCACCTTATAATGCGGTGCACCTTATAGCCGTTAAAATACAATACCCTGGTTATCCCACCCTCCAAAAAATAACATACCTGTTAGGGAACTAGCCAAAGTAGCTTTTAGCATGCGCTAAGCTCCCTATAGCATAATAGCACTTAGGCTGAGAGCAAACCCTGCTAACACTCGATTATGGCAAATTGGAATTAGCTGGCTGAGCCCAGCAATTCTCATTAGGAACTTTTACACCTGTTGACTCACAGCGCCTACCAATGGAAAAACAGCTCGCAAAATCCCCGCCCCCTTTAACACAGTCCAAGGTTGAATAGTCGACACGGTCGCCTGTTCTTTATTAAAACGCAGCGCTGAGCATTTTGTTCCCTCTTATTCGATTACTTAAGCGGCTTCTTCCCAGAGTCGGTCCCCCAGGGGTCCCATTCGGGGGTGCAGAAGCGCTTTAATCTGATTCTCGGCTGGACAACATGTGTAACCAAACGGCACTGGCTTATGTTCGTACCTCGCGGCGTTATTTACTGACGGCTTTCCCATTCTTTACTTGACAACTGGGATGAATTTGTTCCCGATTTAGCATTTGAAACAAAAATATTGCTATCTGTATAACTAAATCTCGTCAAATTGTGATCTGATGCCTTGCCCAAAGGCCTCTGGTGGATATTTTTGTATCTTTTTGACCAGAAACTGAAAATTTTAGCATCAAAGTCGCTTAGTCTTAATTCACTCAATGCAGTTTACAGATTCTGATTGGTCTCCTTTGATTTACCATGTAATATTCAAAGAGGTATTCAGGACCCCCCCCCTCTAACCTCCCCCCACCTTCCAGTTTTCCGCCAGTGAGGAGATCAATTCCCACAGTGACAGCAGACCTCCATCTTTTTAATTACGGTAATGACTAACTCGTCCCTTTTGGTGACAAACGACTCCAGATGCGTATAGCTATGGGAAAGCATGTTTTTGTTCTATTTTTCCACAAAAGTTCACATTTCCTGGTAACAAACGTATCTTTTCTCTAGGGGGGGAGTTGACAGTCCATGCTAAAGCCCCCTCCCCCCTAACCTCACCCTTTACCGGTAAAATGGATTTGATGATTTCTGTTTTTCCGTCACAGGAGAGCAAGTTCTCATTTTCTGCTCTTGTTGTCGATTTGTACACAATAGCGCAAGTTTGTTGCTTTTTGTGTGTAAAGGGGGGTGCTGTTGACAGCATAATGGGGGTACAAAGATACAATAGAAATACTTTATCATGCTGGAATCATAAAGTCCAACATTTACTGAAAGAAACGCTTGTTGGGGTTTTAAATTTATTGATACTTTGGATGATGGCAATAAGAATGTAATACAAGTTATGACTGTTTAAGGAAAGAGTGTAATTGTATGTTATATTTTGGATTCTAAAGTGTTGTTAATATATATGTGTATATATATGTAGGGGTGAAATTGTATCGTGTTATTTGTGTGATGATTAAAGTAAAAGTTGGATTGAGGAAAACAACTACCGTATTTTCCCGACTATAGGGCGCACCATATTATAAGGCGCACCCTCATTGAATGACATTTTTTTTCCATATATAAGGCGCACTGTATTATAAGATGCACTGTATTATAAGATGCACTGTATTATAAGATGCACTGTATTATAAGGCGCACTGTATTATAAGGCTCACTGTATTATAAGGCGCACTATCTATTTTGGGGAAAATATAAGACTTTTAAGACTTATAGTCGTGAAAATACGGTAATCACTGTTATTATTATTTCTGCTTGTGTTTTATGCAATATAAAAATGTAGGGGACAAAACATGCTAATACTAGCACTTGAAGTTGTAAAAACAGTAAGTAACACAAGTTATAACCGTTTATGGAATGAGTGTAATTGTACATTATATTTTGGGTTCTAAATTGTTATTAATAACAACACAAAATACATTGTATACAATTACACCCATATATATGTATATATAAATATGGGTGTAATTGTATACTATGTTTTTTGTGTGCTAATTACAGTAATAGTTGGATTGAGGACAACAACTAATCACTATTGTGATTATTTCTTGTATTTTAGGCAATAGGAAAATTTAGGAAGCAACAAATGCTAATGCTAGCAGGAAACAGAGAAGCTACAATGCCTGATAATACTTTGTTTGACAGAGTGCACACTATAGGACAACCTTTCTCTCCCTTGCTTGGTCTTTTGTCGCCTCGCCGCGGCGATAAGACGGCGACAGCGAGAATATAGCGTCCTCTCAATGGTCGCTCATTTGAGTCCGTGCATAATCACGGCACAAAATGGAGCAGCACTTCACTAGGGTTCTCTCCCTCCACTCCACTCGTCTTTCCAATTTAAACAAAATGGCTGACGTGAACACATTTTCCTCGTTCCGCCTCCCGCTGATAAATTTATCAACGGTAACGTAAGGTCAATCCATTCGAGCAAGGGGAGAGACGGCAGCCATGTTCATTCGCTGCCGGCCGGCCGGATGAGAAGGATTGGACATCCAAGGAACGATAAAAAACTAGCTGCTGGGATTTTTATCATTTCAACACATAAAAGCGCTACTTTTGGCTCGGTCAAGTCACGGAAAAGCTCATTTGAAAGCGTTGAAAAGCGCCGACGGCTAAAGAACAGACGAATATTTGCATAATGTAACTGGCATCTTCATTCTGATGTTCAGCTGTATGCCAATGATTTGAAATTTAGAATAAAACTTAGTTGGCTAAACAGGCTAATGGACTTGCCACTTCATTATGTACATTTCGGGCCAGACGAATTGGATTCGGATTTTGCGCTGGTGAACCAATAATGCGTCGGGAATAAATTTGACTAATTTATTCATCATCTTTGAGTAATGCGTGAAACAGATGTTTGCAAATGTGCTATACCAACAATAGCGCTTAGCGTATTTTCAAGACTATAAGGCGCACTTAAAAGTCTTACATTTTCTTCAAAATAGACAGTGCGCCTTATAATCCAGTGCGCCTTATATATGAGGAAAAAACAGAAAACCAAAAACGGAAAACCACCACTGTCAGATATTAAAAAACACAAACACCTGAACTGAAACAATACTGTTAAATATGCAGATCAGCCATCTTAGTTTACAACATCTTCTATCATATAGCTCCTCCCCCATTGCAAGATTTTATACAAAATATCCAAAATGGCTGGCTCTAGAGGTGACTGTAAATTAGTGAGTACTTCATAACCTGGAAGTCAATAGCAATTACCGTATTTTCACCACTATAAGGCGCAATTAAGTCTTAAATTTTCTCCAAAATAGACAGTGCGCCTTAAAATACAGTGCACCTTATATATGGAAAAATGTCCTTCATTGAGGGTGCGCCTTATAATGCGGTGCGCCTTATAGTCATGAAAATACGGTACATTTTACCAGTTTATGTCAAGCTACGAAAAATAATCTCAAATGCAATTTTGCATAGTAAACGCTTTAAAAACAAATATGCATTCATTCCTCAGTGAAGGAATCTTTTCCATGTGAGTTTTTTCGGGACATACCTCGTAAAACGGTGAGCCTGGTGGTGGCGCTGATCTCTCCAACATTATTGGATGCCACACACTCATAGATGGCTTCGTCTCTTGGCGTACGTAGTGGTTGAATACGCAGAACCGAGCCGGATCCGTCATCGAACTCGATCACCTGCAGGTGCGAGAGACGCGGTGTGTTAAAGGAGAATATTTCTGGGGGGTGGGGCATAACAAATGCGAAACCGCCGCCCACATATGGAACACAGTTTGGACAATGATGGCGACAGTCTAGAAGTGTTTCCATTAAGTCGAGAACTGGACTAAAAAGATATTTAAACAATAAAAACTGAATAAAAGTAAATCAGATGAACTTATTTGGCGCCATTGATGATGAAAGACCAATCGTTCTAACGTCAATGGAAGCCAATGAGTTTATTGTGGGTATAACTTTAAGAATGGGTACTTTTTAATATGTAGTATGAAGGTTGAAAGACAAGATATCCCACACTCTTAAAGCTTAAAGTGGATCGACCCTGAAACGATGCATCAGACTGGAGGAGTGCGTCAATGGGACAAAAGAGGAAGAGCCACATTGAAAAGACATTAAAAAAAGTGGAAATTTGCAAGAAAAGTCATTTTTTTATAATAATTTGGCATCTGGAAGTTAATATTCTTGGATTTGTGCCATTTCTGGTTATAAAATACTGACAATTCTCTTTTTAAATCTTATTTTAATCAAAAAGTTAATACGGATCAGGAATATTTAAAGAGACAGTGATATTTTAACCCAAAAACTGATGATTAAACAAACTAAATAAGATAATATTAAGATATAAATCCTTATCTCCGAAAAATTACTTCTCCAATACTACAAACGTCTTAGAATTTTAAGAATTTGCCAAAAAACGTCCTGAGACTGATATGGCCTTTTCCCTGTGGCTCTCAAACTGGTTGACGTACACAAAACAAAGCACAGACAGTCAACAGTGGCCTAAACAACAGTTTGGTTGACAAACCAACACTGACCAATCGATTAGAATACATAGAAAATGTGCACAACAAAGAGAACAAAAGTCAAACGAGACGGTGTTGAGTAGAGCGCAGTCATGCTCCGCGTTGGGTACTCACTGAGTTCTAGAAATCCCTGTTTTACAATTCAAAACTTGGGTTTGAACAAGACAAAACTTCTGCGGAGACGCATTCATACCTACACAACTCCCAAAAAGCTTTGACATGAAAACTGACAAAGTCCAATCGTCCTCTGAATTCAAGTAACACGTTGCAGTAGTCAACAATAGATTGGACAGGATTAAAAAATAAGATGTCATCTATTGGAAGGAATATAGAGTATAATTCAAGTAAAAGGGTAATAGTGATGTCAAGTCACAAAAAACTGAAAAACTTTTTGAGAGTGGCGTCCACACCCCATGACCGGTCTTTTGGTCGCCGGTCAAATGTACTTGGATATTAAACAGTACTTGGATATTAAACACTACTTGCATATTAAACACTACTTGCATATTAAACACTACTTGCATATTAAACACTACTTGCATATTAAACACTACTTGCATATTAAACACTACTTGCATATTAAACACTACTTACATATTAAACACTACTTACATATTAAACACTACTTACATATTAAACACTACTTACATATTAAACACTACTTACATATTAAACACTACTTACATATTAAACAGTACTTAGATATTAAACAGTACTTAGATATTAAACAGTACTTAGATATTAAACAGCACTTACATATTAAACAGTATTTACATATTAAATTCTCTCTGATGAATATAATTTTGAGAGCTGTTTTCTAGAGTAAACTATCTGTCACCATATGACCAGCGACCAAAAGACCGGCGACCAAACGTCCCAGCACCCCACACCCGCACACACCCACACGTCAAAAACGGACAGTCTCATTGGATATAATAATCATTGAATACAATTCTTGGGCCATGCTTGCCAGGTGGCGGAGGGCGAAGGGAAGCGTTAGTGCTTAAAAATGGACGTCTGCATGCGGTATAACAAGCATATGAATGTTAAAAGTTCTGCTGATGCGAGAAACTAGTATGTACTTCATGGGGTATGGGGTAAGGGATGCATTCAAGTTTCATCTAAAATAAGGGGGCGCAGGTATAAAGTACGCTAGATGGACATTTTTATCAATAGTAGCATAAATGGAAGGGACTCCATTTTGGTAAAGTATGTCCATGTAATGTACTTTTGCAGTAAGCTGCCACAAAGCAAAATTGTCAGTTTGATAAGTCCATATTTTTTCAAATGCTTATTCCAAGGAGCAAATTGTTTGCTTTTTTTGGGTCTTAGCATGAATGATTTCAATCGATTGAAATATTTGAAGCTGAAAAAGATGCTTTTGTGTTTATTTTTCCGTCTCTGGCCCAGCGGCAGCTTTTCCGCGATGGATGCTAACGAGTGCGGCAGCCGCCAAGCCGTGCAAGTGATGGTCAGCGAGCATTTTACATCAGAACAATAGACCTAATACCTCGAATCGCTGGTTGCTCACTTTCTTCCCTTTCTTGTTCCAAACGATCTTGGGGCGAGGGTCGCCCGTGGCCTGGCAGATGAAAGAGGCCACGCCCCCTTGGACGCCCGTTTGGTCATTGGGCGTTCGTAAGAACTTGGGTGGCGCTGCGAGAAATACACAAAAGAAACAAATGCCTTCATTACCATTTGTACAAATGATAAAATGCATTTTCTGTACATAAAGTTGCTTTCCCGGGAAAGTTGGAGTTATTTTGTGATACTATTATGTGTATATATGTGTGTATTTAATCATTTTTGTATGAGAGCTTCTTCAATTTGAGTAACATGTCACTGAGGGCTGTTTAGTGGAAGATAGGACTGACCTTTACCCCAGAATGCAGACCTAGAAGGACGCTTTAGTAGTTTTATTTCCAATGGAGTTGTTTTTAAGTTCCCACCTTAATTGTTATTATTAAATACCTGATATGCCATGATTTTTACAGCTGTTGTTTATGCTTACGCAATCAGATTAATCAAAAAACTTGTTATTATTTGGATTTTTGGCCTAAAATGGGCTTAAATTCCCGCTTTCCAGAATCATTTGTGACGATTACCATGTCAAAATGGATTCTTAAATGCAATTAACAACCCTAGAAGTGAAATTAATTGATGTACAAATTAAAATATGTCTCCTTGTATTGTTTTATAATATATTAAACATAACTAAAAACGAACTAAACACTAACCTTGACGCTAACAAGCTAAACTACATAAATCCAATCCTAGAGCCTCTAAAGTACTACATGTCTATCATTAGGTACACCAAAAGTCAGAAAACGACAACCCTACTAATACCCATCAACGCCACACGATAGCGGAATTGACGCAGTTTTAAGTGCGCCCTGAAAATGAAGAGTTATTTGCAGCACACTTTAATTACATCGGCTTTTTGCACAACAGGTCAGTATTATTGCTGATGATTGGCTTGCTTTAAAGTGGGCGGCCAAATTGCCCACCTTTTGTGCCATTCTTTGGCGGGAGCCACAGCGATCTATACGCCACGCCAAATGGCCTTAAATAATACACTTGGCAAAGAGGTCGGCATTCAGCGAGTTAATAACAGGCCACGCTCGGCATTTAGACATAATTGCGCAGTATGTTGTTGACGAGGGGGCGCGAGGAGGGCCCATTTCCAACAGGGCAAATCATGACCCCCCCCCCCCAACACACTCCGCCCCTGTTTTCATCGTGACAGGGTACGTCGCTAAATGTCCAATTCAATGCTCTTTCGTTCCTGCCAATCAAAGGGGATTCAAATTTCTGCATTCATCATTATGTCCATAAATATGTATATATTGTCTTTATGCGGTTTTGTTCGTTAAATTATTGAATTGGATTGGGTAACTTTATTAATCCTGTATTCGGGAAATTTCGTTGTTACAGTAGCAAGAGAATACAGACACAGTAAAAGATAATTTAGACGGAAATAGATTGGTAATAAGTAAGTTAATTAATAAATACAATAAATATTTAAATACATTAGTGTTGCTGAAATATATACACACATATACACATATATACACATATACACACATAATCACACATGTACACACATGTACACACATGTACACCCATGTACACACATGTACACACATGTACACACATGTACACACATGTACACACATGTACACACATGTACACACATGTACACCCATGTACACCCATGTACACCCATGTACACCCATGTACACCCATGTACACCCATGTACACCCAAGTACACCCATGTACACCCATGTACACCCATGTACACCCATGTACACCCATGTACACCCATGTACACCCATGTACACCCATGTACACCCATGTACACGCATGTACACCCATGTACACCCATGTACACCCATGTACACCCATGTACACCCACTTACACCCACGTACACCCACGTACACACATGTACACACATGTACACACGGGTACACACGGGTACACACGGGTACATACGGGTACACACGGGTACACACGGGTACACACATGTACACCCATGTACACCCATGTACACCCATGTACACCCATGTACACCCATGTACACACATACACATACATATATAGATATATAAATAATATATAAACAAGTCACTTCCCATTAAAAATGACACAGGTCTACACAGACTATTTAAAACTACTACTAAAATCAACAGAAATACTAGTATCAGTAAATCAGAAAATTTCATACCACTGTACTCATACATTGTTTTATTTTGCCTTTGAAGTTTGTGACTAAGGTTTTTCTACAAATAAAAAACACAAATTCTACTCCACTTGCAAAATAATGAACACATTAATTCACTATTTTCCACTTGAGTAATTGTCAGCTTATCATAAAAATGTAAAACCTTGTTTTCCAAAAATACCTACGTGTAAAGCGTTGACTGCAAAAACCGATATATATATATTTATATATATACAGTACACACTTCTAACCAAGCGTATGCAGCTGTGGCACGATGGCGTTTCTGCTGAAGCGCGAGCGCCATTTAATGAATCGTTCCATTGCCTAACATTGGATAACAAAATGAACACAAATGACTTAGCCGTGTTCCGAGCTGCCTCTGCCTATCCTATCAGATAATTAACTTTTTCTTTCCGTTTTTCGCTGTGCTGACTACCAAGTGGCCTCTACCGACTCCTCTTATTTTCCTCCGAGCTTTTCCCGGCAAAATACGGGTCTACGTTTGGCGTCCGTGTTCGGGAACGCTCGATCTGGTCCGGCGCCAAACTGTGACGCCGTTCAATATTTATGTTCCGCCGTCACGGGAGGAAGACGAGTCCTCTTTTTTCACGTCTCCTAGCAAGCTTTTAAAGCCATCTGTTTGAGTGGGCCATTTTATTAAGTGACAAACTGGATCCCACTAGCGCGCTAATGTGCCCCGCGGGAGTTTGTGATGAAGACGGGGGAGGGCGCTGACACTTTTTGCCGGCATGGAAAGACAGCTTTTTCTCTCATCCTGGAATGTGTGGTTCTTTTTGAACCAGTTAAGAACTAGTTCTTCACAGGACTCCTTAAGCTAAGAACTGAAAAAAACTGGCAAATGTCAATGGGTCAATATGACAAACTGTTATGTCTTTGGGGACGAGTGCGGTTGAGTAGTCGGAAAAAATGTAATTATTTAAGGTAGGAATCTTTAAGAAATAACAAGGACTAAATTACAAAATGAAATGGAACATGGCAATGTGACATGAAGCAAAACAAAGCAGGTGATCTGACAGTGACTTACAAACACGGGGTTTAAATAGACAGACAAGGGTTGATAACTTAGGGTGCTCGGACATTTGGTCCCGGTCAAAGGTACTTAGATATTAAACTATCTCTCATGAATATAATTTTGAGAGCTGGCTTCAACAGTAAACTCTCTGTGACCATTTGACCGGCGACCAAAAGACCGGCGACCAAAAGACCGGCGACCAAAAGACTGGCAAACAAAAGGGACCAAAAGACTGGCGACCAAAAGACCGACAACCAAAAGACCGGCAACCAAAAGACCAGTGACCAAAAGACCGGTGACCAGAAGGGACCAAAAGACTGGGGACCAAAAGACCGATGACCAAAAGACCGGTGACCAAAAGACCGGTGACCAAAAGACACCAAAAGACTGGCAACCAACTGGCACCAAAAGACCAGCGACCAAAAGACCAGCGACCAAAAGACCATCGACCAAAAGACCATCGACCAAAAGACCATCGACCAAACATCCGACCACCACCAAAACAAAGCAGATAAACTAACAAACCCAGGTCTTTAAATAGACAGACAAGGGTTAATTACTCAGCCCAAGCAGCTAGTCACAATAGGTAAGGAACCAGGAGGTTCACAAGAGGCAAAACAACCAAACAAACCAACAAACCCCCCCAAACTCTTCCTAACACAACCCTAACAAACACATTAAAACCCATCAAACTTGTCCAACTATACCAAGATTTCCACCCCAAATCTTCAAAAGCCATTCTATTATTCCGAATAATAACACCCTGGTTTTGAACTAAAAACCCTTTGAATTCCACATGTCACATGATGATTTCGAAGCAGGTAAATGACAGAGGCTCGCTAATGAACAATCGTCAAGGCGGGTAAAGGGTTCCTTTTCAAGTCGTAGCTAATTGGAATTAGCATTCGTATTTCCGGTGAGGATCGCCGCCTAACATGCCACGCCAGTCAACCAACGATTCTAATTAATCCGGCGTTCTTCTCCTTTTCTTGCGCCTCTAAACCCGCCTTTGTATTCCCTCACAATGCCGAGTTTGTTTCACCCGGCGTCACAAAAGACATTTTTTATCACAATGGCGCAGATAGCGAGCGGCGGCGGCGGAGGGGAGCCCTCAAGAAAACGTTTGTTCTTCCCGATTTATTCCGCCGCTGTTTGTTTTCTCGTATTTGTAACGGCGAGGTCATAGTGTAGCTTTTTAGCCGTTTGCTGAAACTTCATCAAAATAGCCCACCCGATACGCTAAAGTGGCTAAAGGGTGTCAACGGAGGTTAATGGCATCGCCTAAACGTTCTTTTCTTCGACTTGGGGGTGTGTGGCGGTTATTGTGCGCCGTGTGGCGGGATTAATTATCGTCCAGGCGCCACCCCCCCCTACCTCACCCTGCCCGTTAAATATTCAGAGAGGAAATGGGTCCTCTTTCATGAAAAATGAAATTAAACATGTCAGTCAAAAGGATTTGAATGGCTCTGAGGAAAGTGGATTTTAGTATAGTGCCAGTTTTGCGCTTCTGTCTGTAGCCTGGAAGACAAAATGTGGGGGTTGTTTCTACAATGGGGGCGTGGTTAAGGTGAGAGTAGGGGGTGTGGTTGAGGGTAGGGATAAGGTTAGCTTAAGGCATGTTGCGAGTTGTGTTTGTCAGTTTGTTTTCGGTAAACATGACACATTATAGTTCTGTCTATTCTTACTATAGTCCACAGGTGTCAAAGTGGTGGCCCGGGGGCCAAATCTGGCCTGGGAAAGTCAATTATGAGGGCTAACTTTCTGTTTTAGGATCAAATTAAAATGAAGAGTATAGATGCATATTAAATTTAATGATTTTCCTCCTTTTAAATCAATAATTATAATTATTTAATCCATTTTTCTGTGTTTTTAAGTTAAAAAATCATTTTGTCAAATCTAAAAATATATTTAAAAAAATCTAAAATAAACATTGTTTTAGATATATCAAAAACTGAATATTCAGGGCTTTTAATAGAGTTCTTTTAATCCATTTATATAAAAAAAATCTAAATATTACGTCTAAAAAGGTCTGGCCCACACAAAAACGGAGTAGACCCGCGAACAAAGGGGTGCTGGAGCCAATCCAATTCAACTACAGGCAGGAAGCTAGCCTTAAAAAGACCCCATAACGTTTCTATGCTCTCATATGCTACATTGTTAGCTAGCATATCTGTTAAAAAACAAATAAATAAACCCCCACAACCTTCTCACACCATCATCCCACCAAATCAATCGATCCAACAAGAATGGCGCCCCCCTGAGGAGAACAGATGTCAACCCACTCCCCATTTACCCCCAAAAAATTGACGCCGATGGCCATTTTACCCACAAATATTCTTCAAAACCACCTATGGTGTAACAACATGACGCAAAATTTCAATCCAACAACTCTGGGAATATACAGTGAGCCAAAATGGCGCCTTGTGAAAGAAGGGTGCCGTGGTGGTGTCGCTTGGCCCGAGGCTACCGCTTTGCTTTCACTCTGGGTGTCCGGAGATTGCAGCGATCTCGGCGCTACCGTGGGGGTGGAGTTAATGGTGTAAGCCATTATTTTCCACGTATGCCGCCTGGGGACTTGCCGAGGAAGTGGCGCCGCCCCTACGGGGGTTTAGCGAGAAGTGGCCGCCATTGGGAATCTTTGAAAAATCGTCTTTGGGAAAGAGCCTTATGTTCATCAATGTGTTTTATCTGACTTCATCACTAGCCGCCATCTTTCGTTAAGAGCTTTTTCTCTCTCTTCACTCGGCGTTGACGTTTTTTTGGGAGGTCTAGGCGTATTTATTATGGTTTATTGCTTAGTTGAAAGCCTTCAAGCGAGAGGTGAAAAAGCTCTCACGCCACCGATGTTTTCATTTGAATCCCTGCCAGATTTTCTAAGTGCTCGTCAGGCTCTAAAAAGAAGAAATAGACATCTACAAACATGGTGACTTTTATCGCCAGTGACATAAAGTATCTAGCAGAAAAAAACACAATTTTTATTCGCACTTTCTAATCAAATGGTATTATTGACAATCGGTTCTAATTTAGTAACCTTATTGGTCAAATTAAGGTAAAATTTAACATATTGGTCTTTCAAATGCATGAAAATCTCAAGATATTCCTCGTTTTTTACAGTTTTTTGTACTTTATTAGTGGTTAGTGGTTGAAATACTTCACTAATTGAATAACAAAAGTTTGCTTCTATGAACCTAAGATTGATAAGTCCTTCTAAAGTGCAGAAAAACACAAAAAAATACTTCTTGTAGCTTAAATGAAACAAACTACGCATTAACCAAGTAGTATCCAAGTAGTATCCAAGTTCATTTCCTACCTTTTAGGGTTTTTTAGTAGTTTTTCTCGTCAATTGGTGATTTCCACCTTTCTGGTGTACAGTTTTGATTGTTTCAAACAAATTCACATTTGTTGGCCTTTTACAGGAAGTGTAACAGAAAATTTTGACTGATTTAGGTTTATCTGCCCCCTGCTGGGCTGGAGGACGACAAGTGCACCTTACTGTCACTTTACATGACAACTATTCAACACATTCTGTCTTTTAACTGCGCCTATTGCCATAAATCAGCAAAAATAACAACTATAAAGATCATTTCATATTATATAGACATTATTTACCTTAAAATAACTTATATTTACCAATAAAAGACTCCTGGACGCCACACGATTGGACGTAAATCACCGTCAATGGCGCCGAAAGAACACCGAATCAAATTCTAGCCCCACCCACTTAGTCTAACTGGCATCCCCTATTTTGCACGGTGTCCTCTGACGGATTTGGAACCCCTTTGAATCGTTAATCTCTTATGATAGCAAACAAGCCGTCTGACATATTTAATCACAAACTTTTCCTCCCGTGTTTGACGATCCGTCCACGCAGCGCCGTTTTAATCCCCCCCCCCCCTTCTCTCCTTGCCGGGTGTCGCCAGGCGACGCCGCCTGGATTTGTGCCCACGCCACGGCGTGCTACTTTACCTCGTATAAAATAAAATAATAATTAGGTAATGGTACCATGACGTGGTACTTGTAAGAGTAAATTTCAGCCAAACATGGCAAGTGACCACTCTGCATGGCGAAGATGGAGAATTATCGATTAGGCTATAATTAAATTGTCTACTCGGCTAAATATGGATTAATAATCGGCCGGCTAATGCGCTGCTGCTCTGACATTTTGCCGCATCCACTCGATATGGCGAAGTGGCGATAAGACGGATAGTGCTGTCCAAGGTAAGGACGCGACTATTCATCGACAGCTAATCTTTGAGCCGAAAAACGGGACCGGACGTTTGGTCGCCAGTCTTTTGGTGACAGAGAGTTTACTGTTGAAACCAGCTCTGAAAATTACGTTCATGAGAGAGAGTTTAATATCTAAGAGAGAGAGTGTTTAATATCCAAGTACTGTTTAATATCTTTGTACTGTTGAAAACAGTCGATATTTAGATATTAAACTCTCTCTCCATGAATATAATTTTGAGAGCTAGTTTCAACAGTACTTCAATAATAAAAAGTACTTAGATATTAAACAGTACTTGGATATTAAACACTACTTAGATATTAAACACTACTTAGATATTCAACCCTAATTAGATATTCAACCCTACTTAGATATGCAACACTACTTAGATATGCAACACTACTTAGATATTAAACACTACTTAGATATTAAACACTACTTAGATATTAAACACTACTTAGATATTAAACACTACTTGGATATTCAACACTACTTAGATATTAAACACTACTTACATATTAAACACTACTTACATATTAAAAGCTACTTAGATATTAAACACTACTTAGATATTAATTACCACTTAGATATTAAACACTACTTAGATATTAAACAATACTTAGATATTAAACACTACTTAGATATTAAACTCTCTCTCTCTCAGATATTAAAATCTCTCATTAATATAATTTTGAGAGCTGGCGACCAAAAGACTGGCGACCAAACGTCCGAGCACCCAAAAAGCAATTGACAGCTATTTCAATAGTCAATGAAATATTTTGAGATGATATAGCAATCTCCAAATGGTCCCTATCCTATTTTGCCTAAAAATACGAAAAGGAGAAGTCTTCTGCTAGGGCGTTTTGCCACATCACCGCTTCGGCTTCCTCGCCGCCATCTGTGAGCTCTCCTTCTCTGGCATTTTCACAAAGCCCCCCCGCACCCCTTTCATTTCCTTTTGTTTGCTAGCTTTAATTAGCTTATTTTGTTGCGACTAACCTCCCGGCGCTTCATTACGGCGCCCGGCCGCGCTCGGGACTCCCAACAGGGCACGGGGCGAGATAAAAAGTTGGAACAAAAGATGATGAATGTTGCGCACAGGCGCAACGGAGAGATAGGCTAATGGCCCGGCGGCCGGAGGAGTCGGAACCGAGGCTGTCGAGATGGTGACGTGATAAATCACGCCGGGGTCCCCGGGAGGACCGGCCAGGGAGATGGGGGGAAAAAAAAGCCAAAGATGACCGCAAAATGGAGGCTAATTCATCTGGAGCCGGAGAATTCCGTGACTGGACGTTTGGTCGCCGGTCTTTTGGTCACCGGTCAAATGTACTTAGAAATTAAAGAGTACTTGGATATTAAACAGCAGATAGATATTAAACAGTACTTGTATATTAAACAGTACTTGTATATTAAACAGTACTTAGATATTAAAGAGTACTTAGATATTAAATGCTACTTAGATATTAAACAGTACTTAGATATTAAACGCTACTTAGATATTAAACGCTACTTAGATATTAAACGCTACTTGGATATTAAACACTACTTAGATTTTAAACGCTACTTGGATATTAATTAGTACTTGGATATTAAACAGTACTTGGATATTAAACAGTACTTGGATATTAAACTCTCTCTTGGATGTTAAACAGTACCTGGATATCAAACAGTACTTAGATGTTAAACAGTACTTAGATATTAAACTGTACTTAGATATTAAACAGTACTTGGATATTAAACACTACTTGGATATTAAACACTACTTGGATATTAAACACTACTTAAATATTAAACAGTACTTAGATATTAAAAGTTCTTAGATATTATCGCCAAAGTGTTTTTTGTTCCTTGACTCTGTAAAACTTCCATGAAGTCAAGCTAGCTCAAAATTTGAAGTAACGGTCGTTTCCCACATGAAACCCACTCCAAGCTTTTAAGGCCAGACATTTTTACACCGTCCCCTTTGGAAGGACGTACAATTACAAGAAGTGATGTGGCTACACGCTGTGTTCGGCTGTCAGAACGCCGCCTGAAAAGTGTTTTAATTGATTCCCACGGCCGCTCGCTTCTCTCCGAGCCGTCAATTGCCATCGATGGGTTTCCGCGTAGCCTCCGCGGGGCGTTTAGCGCTAAATTTTTCGTCCGTTACCAAGGGAGCTGCTACCAGTACTTATCTTCTACTTTCAAAAACGCCAAATTTCTCTTAACTCGGCCATGTTTCCGATACTTTGGAGGAATTTTATCAACTTTTGTGTTCAATTTAAGGCTAATAGCAAAGGTGATATATTAGCACGGCAGGCTAACCTGCCGGCTAAGTCCGAGGGCTAACGATCCTCTATCCCCCAGATGATGTCGGTGTGTAATGTGTGTGTTTTATGCATGCATAGCCTAATTTGAATTATTGTAAAGTAGTGTTGTATTTGCATATGAGCTCCAGGGCTATAGCAAAATTAGCATTTTTACAACAGCTCAAATTAAATCCCTCTGCTTAATTTGCCCGCATGCTAATTTGATTTGAGTGTATTGCCTTTTCCAACCCAACGTTAAGACTGTCTTAAGAGTAGTGTGCATACACGAAACACGCGTTTTGATACTTGCCGACTTAATGACATTAAGCCCCGAAGAGAGGATGAGATGGCGGGTCAACTACGCGTCAGGGTAAATCCCGCCACTCCGTTGAGATACTTTGTCATTTTTCGGGACGTTTGTGGTAGCGCAAGGGTGTCAAACTCGGGTTGGTAAGCGAGCCACGTTAATGTCAACTTGGGTTCATGTGGGATAGACCATTTTAGATAGAATATTTAGATTTTTTTTTAAATAAATGGATTGAAAGAAATGGATTTAAAGCTCTGAATATTTAGTTTTTCATAGATTTAAAACAATGTTTAATTTAGATTTTTTTGTATATATTTTTAGATTTTACAAAATGATTTTTGAACTAAAAATACAGAAAAAATGGATTAAAAAATTACAATTATTGTTTTAAAAAGGGGAAAAACAGGGAATTTAATATAGATCAATATTTTCAGTAAGGGAAAATCTTTTAATAATTATTTTCCGTATTAAAATGGAAAACAGAAAATATTTTTATATATTTTTAGATTTTATGAAATGATTTTTGCACCGAAAACAACGAAAAAATTGATTAAAAATGACAAATATTGATTTAAAAGGGGGGAAAATCCAGAAAATTATTATAAATCTATACTCTATTTTAATTTGATCCTAAAACAGAAATTTGGCACTCATGATTTACTTTTTCGGGCCACACAAAAAGAAGCAACGGGCCAGATTTGGCCCCCAGCCCACCACTATGACACATGGATTAAAAACCCCTGAATATTCATTTTTTATAGATTTAAAACAATGTTTATTTTAGTTTTTATTCTATATATATTTTTAGATTTCACAAAATGATTTTTGCACTAATAACGAAAAAAATGCTTAAAAATGACAATTAATGATCTAAAACATCTATACACTTCATTTTAATTTGATCCTAAAACAGAAATGATCGACTTTCCCGGGCCACACAAAATGAAGCAACGACCCAGACCTAGCCCCCGGGCCTTCACTTTGACCCCTCTCCTCTAGCAAAAATCCCATTCTCCCCCACCGTCATTCCTCAATGTTTTGCCAACAAAAACCTTCCAAAAAATACTCTTTCAAGCCCAAAAACGATAAGAGAAACACTACATTCCATGCCACGCTTCCCATTTTGCTCATGAAATTTCCCATTACCCTTTGCAGCGATTGTAGATCGGGTACCGCGGCATCCACCGAGCGGCGCCATCTGTTGAACGGACCCGACTCAGCCATTTTGTGCTCCCACGTGCCTCATCCACGACAGAACCGAAAGAACCAAAGTACCGACAGAGGGCAATACTCCCACTAACCCACAAATACACACTAAAATACACGAAGCGCTCCATCAAGGCGGGCGAATTTGAGTCCACGTGACAGAAAAGGTAGATAATTATACCTTGAGGGCTACAATAGCTTGTCACGAGGGGGGTAATTTCAAACAGGCGGCTTTTAGCTTCTCAATAATTAGCCCTTGGACAAAAAATGACTGCTGCTACTCCACTATCAAGAACGTAGCTTTTGGACAAAGATAGACGTCCAATCACAGCCTTTTACTGTGAATTTAAACTCGTTTGTCACTCGTCCAATCCTGTGAATGGACCAGGAAGATCGGGAAGCAAATTTGCAACCCGTGAAGGGCGAATTAAGCCAATCAAAAATGTCTTTTCTTATGTAAATATTAGATCAACAGGAAAAATGGCTTTTTTAGTCGGAGAAACAGACCGTTTAGTCATTTTTTGGCTTGCACAGAAATGGCTTGGCACTTTTATTTTTCATCCAAAGCAAAACGGAAAAGCTTGGACTTGATAAACTGTTCATCTTGAACATTTCCTTTTATTTTATAAGACTAAAATGTTCCAGTAAGTAATAATAAGGTTAAAAATAAACTCCTGCCAAGATTCTATTGTTGATATTTCCAGTAGACGTCAACTGGGAAGACTGGTTGTGGTTTTTTTTTCACGTTTCCGGAGAGTTTAACTCCCTGTTAGTTCAGTAAACAGTGAATATTTTTTGTGGCATGACAGGAGGTTAGAAAAATGATTTGGCTTGGCGTTTGGTGACCTTGGCTGAATGGGGCTCCTCCAATTCACTGATATTCACACTGAGGCGGGATTTCAGCGGGTGTAGAGGGAGCGATAAAACTTTTATTCATCCCGCTGTGCCTCCCGAAGCTAATGATTCATGGATGCGGCCCGCCGGGGGGGTGGGGGGGTTGCGTCACAGGGCCAGAGCTCAATGAGCTCTGAAAGCTCTTGTCACACATCGACGGGCAGGTGCCTGATGTCGCCCAGTTCCATTCCCGACACTTCTCATCATGACATTCCCCGGCTGGCCGACCGGCCCAGGCTCGGCACTTCTGTGCTTCACCTGATCGTTTCGTTTAGGCCACGCGTCGAGGGGGGGAAATGGAGACTACTGGAGACTAGAGGGAGCTCCCTTACGGCCATCCATTGAGGAAATGAAGCTATTTCATTTATGCCAGGACAGGACAATGCTAGTGTTTGGGTCCAGCCGCCAAGTGGTGGTACTCTGTATTGTGACTCATTGCATGTACATCTATATGTATGTATGTATGTATATATGTGCTTATCTATGTATGTGTATGTAAATAGGTGCATAACTATATGTATGTGTATGTATATAGGTGCATAACTATATGTATGTGTATGTATATAGGTGCATAACTATATGTATGTATATGTAGATATCTGCTTTTATGTATGTGTATGTATATATGTGCTTATATATGTGTATGTGTATGTATATATGTGCTTATATATGTATGTGTATGTATATATGTGCTTATATATGTATGTGTATGTATATATGTGCTTATATAGATGTATATGTATGTATATGTGCTTATAATAGTGTGTATGTATATGTATATATATTCAAATTTCAGCAACACACCTATTTTTTATATATTTATTCATGTATTTATTTATTAACTTACTTATTACCTATCTGTTTATATCTAAAATGTCTTTTACTGTGTCTGTATTCTCACCCTACTGTGACATTGAAATTTCCCAAATACAGGATGCATAAAGTTATCCAATCCAATCCAATTGACAAACTTTAGTAGCTTTCAAAATGAGTTAAATTACACCCACATTTTGAACCGCACTCCAACCAAGGGTTAGCATTACTTGGCTAACCAACAACGGCCACTAGGCTAGCACAACTAGGTGGATTTCCCTAATCCCAGTCCAAACACTTTGGTAGTCTAAGCCCCCTCAGTGTTCCCCGTCCCATGTACTAATCTATCATGCCAATAAAACCTTCCCGACTTCTCACAAGCAGTACATTCCATGAAAAAAAACTTACTTTGAGCGTCAGCGAGGTGGAGAAGCAGACCCAGGCTGAGAAGCAAGAGCGCTGGCCTGGCTCGGCCCACGGCGGGACAGCAGCTTGGCACCGGCATGCTTTGGCAGCCTTGGTGGCGCTGGCTCACAGAGCCCCGTGAGTCAGTCCGTTCTGATTTCTCAGATGCAACAAACGTAGTCACAGCCTACACCAAAAAAAAAAACATAGAAGAAGAAGTCAATGAAAATAAAGCTCATCCTTTTAGAAAACAAATATACAAAGAACTATAAGAATTACAGGAACAACAGGTAAAAACAGTAGCTCTGATTACATGGACTCTGACAAGATTACCCATTAAAAACGGGTTCGATCCCACCATTTTGGAATACTTTAGCTCACAAGGCATTCCTCAAACGGTGAAGGAACATTCTCAATTCTTTCCTTTGGCCACGCCCTCTCTGTTTCTCGTTTATTCTCAACAACTAAGCGGAGGTTTGGGTCCAAAATGGCGGACCGCAAGCACGCCATTGGCCAAGCCAGCTCATCAGCAGTCGGTCGGTTGGCGGGCGAAAATGTGACGCGAGGCCTTTTGGAAAACATCAGCAATCCTCCCCTCTCTCGTCTTTTGGGCGATAAGTATCAGTCTGGCACGCACTCCACCCTTTTCTAATTAACGGCGCGCATGTTGTCTGGCTTTGTTTAATAACGCACGATGGCTATCATCCTTTTTGAATAGAGGCAGCAATGAATAGAAACACAATAACAACACGGAGGGGAAGAAAGACGGCATTGTGTGGACGCCTTGTTTTTCTCCATCTTTCTCTGTATTGTCATCAATGTTCCGTGCAAAGCTCACTTTTTAAAGACCGCCCCGCGTTTGCCATGTACCCCAGTTGGTTCTAACTGTCTTATCCCTTGGTGTACTAGCGAGAAACATATTTGAGACTAGTAGATCTTGGCCAAGACCAGATTCCCAGTTGACTTAATAGAGGAGGTTTAATATCTAAGAGAGAGAGAGTTTAATATCTAAGTAGTGTTTAATATCCAAGTAGTGTTTAATATGTAATTAGTGTTTAATATCTAAGTAGTGTTTAATATCCAAGTAGTGTTTAATATGTAATTAGTGTTTAATATCTAAGTAGTGTTTAATATCCAAGTAGTGTTTAATATCCAAGTAGTGTTTAATATCTAAGTAGTGTTTAATATCCAAGTAGTGTTTAATATCTAAGTAGTGTTTAATATCTAAGTACAGTTTAATATCTAAGTAGTGTTTAATATCTAAGTACTGTTTAATATCTAAGTAGGGTTTCATATCTAAGTATTGTTTAATATCTAAGTAGTGTTTAATATCTAAGTAGTGTTTAATATCTAAGTACTGTTTAATATCCAAGTATACTGTTTAATATCTAGGTACTGTTTAATATCTAAGTATACTGTTTAATATCTAAGTATACTGTTTAATCTCTAAGTGCTGTTTAATATCTAAGTACTGTTCAATATCTAAGTACTGGTCAATATCTAAGTACTGTTTAATATCTAAGTACTGTTTAATATCTAAGTACATTTGACCGGCGACCAAAAGACCGGCGACCAAACGACCGGTTACGAATAGAAGAAGACAATAAAAAGGGGGAACATATCAGCATTTGGCTTTTGCCATCATCACAAACGACAAGAACATTTTCCCTCCATTAAATATCTCTCCAGGACAATTTTTCTCAGCGTTCTAGTAAGCTACGGCCGTCAAAAGTGGAGATGCTGCTGACAGGTGCGGGACAGGGAGTTGATTTACGGGGCTTATTTGCTTCCAAGGGGGCCTCCACACACTCGCAAAGAAGGCTTCTTTTATGATAAACTGATATTGTCAACAACTCATCCCTTATCATTCCTCCCGTGGGATCCAACACAAGAAGCTAATTGGGTCTAATGACCTTTGCTCGTTTGATAATTGCTCCGGAGGCACCTGCTGGTATTGCGAGTGCAGGAATGCAGCAACATATCAACTCGTTATTATTTATTTTTTTATTTTTGTATGATTCCTTCTCCCTTTAGAGCAGGTGATGATAACAAAAATAAGTTTTGTTTTAAAAGGCTAACATGATAAGCTAATTAAAGCTAATTTCCAGGCAGAAACGGCGCCGTTCTACCGTTTTTTCACAAAGTAGCCTCGGTTTGTTTGTTTTTGTTTATTTCTCCAACCTATCCTTGACTCCTCCCCCCTCCCCAGACTTTATTTCGGTTCCCCAACAGCTGTCGGCTTCAGATGGACGGTCACCAAAAGTGCAAGACCCCGACCTACGGCGGATTGACTGATGATGTCTCGCGCAAGGTTACGGCGAGCCTCGGTTGACGCCATTTGTCGGAGTATTTCATCTTTGTCTACACGCGCCGACCTTGTTTGGCTTTGTAATGGTGGCGGTTAACGTCTTTTCAACGGCCGTGGTGAATGATTGTCGGTTATGTTATGGCGTCGTATAGGGTCACGCTCGACCTTGCGTGTTAGCATTAGCGCTGGCTAAAGAAAATAGTGTTATCATGCAAACAGGGCAGCTGCCAGAAGAGTCTATTGTGTGTCGGGATTGGGCACGGGTGAGAGAAATGCGAGGCGTGGCGGCGGTCGACCCGCGAAGGCTCCGATTAAATTTACGCTGCGGGAATTCGGTGGCGGTTCCGGTTCCGTCGCGTTAGAGGGAAGCGGCGCGGATTAAATGGCTAAGTGGAACAAGCTAGGGAAGGGAAGCAACTCATAAAGGGAAAGAAACATTCATGCTTATTTTACTGATGGCTATATTATTTTTGAAGGTCCGTTATGTATTGTCAATGGGAGACAATGGGTTAACTGTACAGGGGAAGGGACCCTTTTTGACAGAGAGAGTCATAAACAATACATGTTTTATATATGTTATATTTTTAGAGCCTTTTTTAGAATAGAAAAGTAAAAATATATGAAAATGAGTGATTTTTTTGGTCATTTTACCACTTTTAAAGTACAATAAGTCGCTGAATTCTTTTGAAAACATTGTTATGCTGTTGCTAATAAATTAATATTAATGAGATTATGCACGTGGAAGTGTAATGAAAAACAAAATTAGGATTAAAGGGGTGCTAGAGCTAGGTCAAAGCCAGTTTTGCACTATTCGTGCATTTGGGACTCACTTCTCACCAATAATTTGCATATTTTAACTCTCAGGTTAATGGAGAGCCATAGGCACCCATGGAAAGAGCCATATATGGCTCCTGAGCCATATGCACTCATGGAAAGAGCCATATTTTGCTCCCAAGCCATAGGTTCCCTACCCCTGACTCCATTCTCTCACCAGTAATCTGCATATTTTACCTCTCAGGTCCGTAAAGAGCCATATTTACCCATGGAAAGAGCCATATATGGCTCCCGAGCCCAGAATTAACAGCATACACAGGTTCCACCCCCACCCCAAACACAGAGGCTCTGTGCTGAGATGAAAGATGAGACTCGGAGGGTGCTGCAGCGTTTAGAACAACTAAATGATTAGGATTAAAAACATTTTTTGGGGGTAAACAATAGAACGCGAGGCTGTTGACATTTGAGTTCTTCTTGAAGCGCCGCCAAGCCGTTTGCTATGTAAATGCGCTACAGTGGAGGACGCCAAAAGAGGCGCGGAGGTGACTCGGGGGGGGCCTGAATGCTACATTCAGAGGGCAGCAAAATCATCAAAATGCCAAGTGTCTCCTATTATCTAAATGCTAATTTGCTTGGCTGAAAGTTATGCCACATTAAGGCGTACTTGGAGTTCCCTTAAATCACACAAAGCGGTACAATGTGTCCAAAGTGATGTACTGTTGGACAACAGTGTCAAAATGTAGTAGTACATAGCCGCTGTTGTTGTAGTACATCTGCTGCCAAGATGGTTTAATATAGGAGGACTTGGTCCCTGCTTGGATGGGTCCAAATCCATCAAAAATGGCTTCCCAGTGGAGTGTTCCGTGTTTTTTTGTAGAGTGATAAGAACACAAGGCTTTTTTTGCATGGGAATAAATCAGCCAGGGCGACGGGATGAAAATATGATAACAGATATGAGATGCTTATTTGCTGACTACACAGATGTGGGTACATTTTTGTTGTTGTTGTTCTTGTTGTTGTCCTTCTTTCCATCACGATAAGAACGTTAGAGGACACCTTGGTGGGTTAGACGGTAGCTTTTAAAGTCCTTTAAATATTAAGTGCTAAAGAATTCTTTTTGCAGCCGCCCGAATTGCTGATTAAAAGATATTTGGGCTGCCCTTGAAAACGTTTTAACACTTGTCAGGGCTAAATCAACTCCGGGAGTAGATAACCCGTCGTGTGTAGCCAGTGATTTTAAAGCGCCAACCCTGCAGGCAAATTCCCGGAAGCTACAGCCACGCCAAGAAGGATCTTGTCTAGGTTAGTGAGTGAAATTTCAAATGCCATCGCCCAAACAGATGTCAGAACAGCAAATGAAAAGCATTTAACGCGCCCTGTTTGACATTTTAAGGAGATTTGATTTTCCTACTCGCAGATAAATGCCATAAATTACAGCAAAGATGATTTGTCAGATTTTAGCGTGTTTATCGGTGACACAGAGTGGAACCGACTACCTCCTATGGCGCCCAAAATCCACCACAAGGGTGTTGACAGTGGTTAAGGTCTAAATAAGGGGAGGAGCTACTTCATAATTAGCTAAAAAGCTCCTAAATGGGCATTTAGGCTATTTGGAGGAAGAGTATATACGTAGTGGAGCTTGGGAAACATTATCAGGTACGTTTTGGGGGCGGAGTTGTAGTTACAAAGCACCTAAAGGGATGACGAACTGATTGGCTGTTGGTTAAATTCAAATCAAATGCTTTGGAATTGGCAATTTTCGTCCTATGGAGCTTATGAATCTGCGACATGATCGTCAGGTGAGACAGTTTGCCCACCGATCTGGATTTTTAAGCAGCTTTTATACCTCGACGGCAGCCGTTTGACAGTATGGCCTCCCATCTGTCTAAAAACACGGACAAGCAGCTACGAACGGTGCCGCACCGCGGGAGGTTCAACGTGGAGGCTTTTGGTAGCCGCTTGAGGATTAGAAAAGCAAACAAATCGGAAAGATTCACCCAACAGCTTGTAAGCCACAACAGGTGAAGTCTGCGACTAACAGAGACATAAAAGTGGACTCCATGTGACACTAGGGGCCCGGGTGGTCTTTTGTCACTGAATTTTTGAATGGAGACGACAACTAGAGCAGAATGATGACTCTAGATAGCTTCCCGATGAGCAAACGTGTCCCAAATCCCGCCCACAAGTTAGGGGTAACCCCCCAAACCCTAACACACATGAACATATCACACATAAACTAACCAAAAGCCTAACACTTACCCTAACCCTAACCTTAACCTTAACCCCTACCCTGACCCTAACCCCCTATCCCTAACCCTAGCCTTTACCCTTACCCTAACCCTTACTCTAACCCCTACCCTTACCCTGACCCTGACCCTAACCCTAACCCTAACCCTTACCCTAACCATAACCTTAACCCTAACCCTAACCTTAAACCTAACCCATACAGAGGATGGTCAGGGATATCGGCCATATTTCTCTAAAATACCAGTGCGCAAAGTGGCCTCCCTTTCTCCAGGGGGCAGCTGTTGGCCAGACACCAGCTGCTATCTGCCCCAGATAAACTCTACAGCCCTTGGGGTGAAATCATCCTAACACTCCGCCCTGGAACGCGCAAATTGCTAAAGGCTACAATGACACCAGATATCACATGACACCAAACCATTTAGGATCAGAAAAAAATGGCTACTCTCAAGGTCGCAAGCAGCAACTAATCAACCAACCAGTTTAGCCTCGAACCAACGGCTAATTTGTTTCAAGTTCTTGGTGGAACCATGACCAAAAAACAAAAGGACAACAGAAGAGGGATGGAGACGAGATAAAGGGGAGTGGCCTCTGCCTGCCACATAGAAGAACTTCATCTTTGTGTAATTATCTCAGGGGCCGTTACGCCAAGCCGGATGGCCGGGTGTTTATTGCGGCCTGGTCGTCATCCACTTTACGAGCATCCTCCGGCTCGCACACACCCAAGCGATGATTAACATTCACACGGCGACGCACACAAAACCCATATGAGACCCGAGTGCCATAACAGCCCAATGAAATATATTCAGATTAGAAAAGTGTCGCATAACTCTCAAACCCGATGATAAATACCCGGTTAGCTCCGTCATTAATCTTGTACGCCCCCTTACTCATTGCTCCCCCTACTAAGGGAGAAGGGCAGCAAACAAGAGTTGTGTCGGCGGCTCATTTTCCTTCCAAATTCTTTGTCAAAAGAGTTATTGACATCTAGAATCGCCTTCAAAACCGAGGGAACTCAAAAACTCACTATGTCCTCAAAAACGTCCCTCATAATTGAACATTTGCCATCAAAAACGGGCTATTTATGTCCGTTACTCCCCCTACTAAGGGAGAAGGGCGGCAAACAAGTGTTGTGTCGCAGTTATTGACGTCTATGATCGCCTTCAAAACCGAGGTAGCTCACTATATCCTCAAAAATGTCCTCATAATTGAACTTCTGCTATCAAAGACAGAGGCTATTTTAGTCTGTTCCTCCCCCTACTATGGAAGAAGGGTGACAAACAAGTGTTATGTCGATTTCCATCCAAATTATTTGTCAACAGCGCTAAAATAGTTATTGACATCTATGATCGCCTTCAAAACCGAGGAAGCTCACTATGTCCTCAAAAATGTCCTCATAATTGAACTTCTGCCATCCAAAACTGAAGCTATTTTAGTCCGTTCCTCCCCCTACTAAGGGAGAAGGGCGGCAAACAGCGCTAAAAGAGTTATTGACGTCTATGATCGCTTTCAAAACCGAAGAAACTCACTCTGTCCTCATGATTGAACGTTTTCTGTCCAAAACGGGCTATTTTTGTCCATCCGGATCACCTAGATGGACTCTGCCGGCTCTCAACCACCCTATCCCGCCCCTAGAACTCGAAACTTTAGGTTTTCCTTGATATAAACTCTGCACCGTTCCTGATTAGCTCTAACGGGGCCCGCAAAAAACGGGATGCCATTGTTTGGCTTGTAAAAAAAAGACGCCGTACATGCCTGGGAATTTCAAATGATAGAAGGTATAATCAAGCAGAGATTCCAAGGCCAAATTGTCACGCTCACACAAGTTATCTTGTGTCGAGCCAATTGTGATAGCACAATTTTATGGAATCTCTCAGTCGCCCCCGATTGCTCTGCGCTCCATAAAATGCCGGCGAGTGGATCCAGGCTACTATATTGATGGCCCGGGACAGGAATAAACTTGTTTTACAGCTGCAAACAGAATGAAGTGACCTGGAAAGGTTGTTTTTTTCTTTTTTTCTTGCCAGGATAATGACTATATTTTAAAGTCGGGCTTGGGTGTGAACTTTAATTACTTGTCTGGGCCTTCTGAGCTACACCAGTCTCGAGTACTTCGTAATAAAGTCCATACTGGCACCTTGTTTATTAAACCTAACGTGAATATCCGCCAGAATTTTGACTTTATCCCAATTTTAAGACTACCGTATTTTCACGACTATAAGGTGCACCGGATTATAAGGCGCACCCTCAATGAATGACATTTTTTCCATATATAAGGCGCACTGTATTCTAAGGCACACTGTCTATTTTGGAGAAAATGTAAGCCTTAAGTGCGACTTATAGTCGTGAAAATACGGTAATTGCTATTGACTTCCAGGTATGAAGCACTCACTACTACACAGTCACCTCTAGGGCCAGCCATTGTTGATGTTTTGGATTTTTTTGTATAAAATCTTGCAGTGGGGGAGGAGCTATATGATGGAATATTTTGTAAACTAAGATGGCTAACAGTATTGTTTCAGTTCAGGCGTTTGCGTTTTTTTAATATCAGACAGTGGTGGTTTTTCGTTTTTGGTTTTCAGTTTTGGTCCATATATAAGGCGCACTGGATCATAAGGCGCACTGTCTATTTTGGAGAAAATTTAAGACTTTTAAGTGCGCCTTACAGTCGTGAAAATACGGTATTTATAAGGAAACAACCTATCAAATTAGCCCTAGTGGTGATTAAAGCTAAAAAAAAACAAATAAGAAAACATGGTCTTACTGTTTAAAATCTCATTTCTCTTGTAAAATAATTCGCCACCGGCTCAGAAGCCGTGTGGGGCATTTGGGAAAATAAAAAGGAAGCTAAAGAAGAGGATTTGTAGGAATGTTACAGAAGCGCGTACTTGCTAACTTGCGGTTTATCCGCCCTACAACAGCGTACTTGATTTTCTCGCTCCAGTCTCGCTGGGATTCACCGCCTCGTTGACATGAGGCCAAAGCATGCAGACTAACAGCTGGGAAATCTGCGCCCCCGTACTGCCCTCGCACTCCCCCTTACGCCACCCACTCTTTCTTCCCTTCTTCGGCCCAGTGGGGTCGGCGCACCGGCGGCTAATAAAAGCAGTGGCTCTTGACTGCCAACAGCTGGGCCTCTGTAATCCTTCTCCGTGGAAGTTTTCTGACTCTAAAGATGGCGTAGGGGGAGAACTGGGGTAAATTTGCGGGGTACAAAGTGTTACAAGTGTGGAGGCTTAATCGGCAAATAGATACCAAGAGTCCCTTGGTGTTTTATTCATTTGTTTTGACTAAAAAATATTGTTGAAATGACGGGTTTTATGTAAAATGCCTGGATTTTTGAGGTCTGTATTTTTTCTCAGGTTTGGCGTAGGTCCTGGTAAATTCTTTTGGTCATTTTCAATGGCTTTAATTTTGTGGGAAATGGTCGGGGAAGGCCCTGGTCTGTTCCAAAACCCTAAAAAAAGTTATTTAAGTGGTTAGAAGATGATACAATGTCTGAGTCATTTGCTAGTAGACGTCCAATCTATTTGGGAAGATGGAAACAAATCAAGACTACCGATTGGTCACTATTTAAGATATTCAGGATGTTTAAAAAGGACTACAAATTAGCATAGAAGCAAAATAACAAGGTTTCTTCAAGACAAATATCTGGACAACGTTATGAGTGGAACTTAGTTATTTTATTAACATAAACGTAGCAACTGTTAGCTTCAAATGCCGAGGAATGTAGGGAGCAATTATGGGAATGTGCGGGACTAAAATAGCTCAACGTATGACCCCGTCACGCCTGACCTACGCTCCTTTATCATAACGCTAGATATATTTTCAAAACGTGAGTGTATGTGTGTAAAAGATGAGCCCAGATGCTCCCAGCTGGCCAATCCCCAGTGAGGCTAACGCACTTAATTAGACACAACTACGGCACCCCCGCCCCCCAGGCTGCTGTTTTTCCCAGAGACGGAACCTCTGCCCCGACCTCTTGCCGACAGCTAAACGAAGGATTCGGAGTATAGCCGGGAGGAGGCCGAGAAAGTGGGCGTTATGTAAATTGGCGCGCTAAATGGAACCAAATTGTTGATTCAGAATCAAGTGGTGACTCAGAATTCAAAAAGACGACGTGGGAGTGATTCAGTTGTGTGGCTAGAGCCGGGGAAATCGCCGGAACGTCTTCTTTGTGTCGTTAGCGTGGCATTTTTTTACTATTCGATCACCTCAACTCGGCTATGGAATCAAACTGGCCTGACGGGAGGAGCGTTCCACTGAATCGGAGCAGTCGATGGCGGACAATTTACAGACGCTACCTGACTTATGAACAAGTTAGGTTCCAAGCGCTTGTTCATAAGTTGAAATAGTTCAAATTGAAGTTGATTCAGTGCTATATTTTGTATTTAAATATATGTTTAAGGCCTATATAAGTATATTGAAGGTTTATATAAGTGCATTTGTATGTTTAAGGCTTGTATAAGTAACCAGCATTGGGCTACATACATATACTACATAAGCCTACATACATATACTAAATAGGGCTACATACATATACTACATAGGGCTACATACATATTCTACATAGGCCTACATACATATTCTACATAGGCCTACATACATATACTACATAGGCCTACATACATATACTACATAGGCCTACATACATATACTACATAGGCCTACATACATATACTACATAAGCCTACATACATATACTACATAGGCCTACATACATATACTACATAGGCCTACATACATATACTACATAGGGCTACATACATATACTACATAGGGCTACATACATATACTACATATGCCTACATACATATACTACATAGGCCTACATACATATACTACATAGGCCTACATACATATACTACATAGGGCTACATACATATACTACATAGGCCTACATACATATTCTACATAGGGCTACATACATACACTACATAGGCCTACATACATATACTACATAGGCCTACATACATATACTACATATAGCTACATACATATACTACATAGGCCTACATACATATACTTCATCAGCCTACATACATATACTACATAGGCCTACATACATATACTACATAGGGCTACATACATATACTACATAGGGCTACATACATATACTACATAGGCCTACATACATATACTACATATAGCTACATACATATACTACATAGGGCTACATACATATACTACATATGCCTACATACATATACTACATAGGCCTACATACATATACTACATAGGGCTACATACATATACTACATAGGCCTACATACATATTCTACATAGGCCTACATACATATACTACATAGGGCTACATACATATACTACATAGGGCTACATACATATACTACATAGGGCTACATACATATACTACATAGGGCTACATACATATACTACATAGGGCTACATACATATACTACATAGGGCTACATATACTACATATGCCTACATACATATACTACATAGGGCTACATACATATACTACATAGGGCTACATACATATACTACATATGCCTACATACATATACTACATATGCCTACTTCAACGAACTGGGTAGAGGAAGGTAAATGCTGGGTGAAATGAGTTCTCACAGCGCCAGGCGTCGATATATGCAATACAAAATACATTTTACCAACATTTTTGGACAAAAACACAGTTTACAGACATTCGTATATACCGTTTATTCGTAAGTTGAAAGTTCGTATGTAGGGGAGCGTCTCTGTACGTCTAAGTAAGAGTTTGACAACCCTTTGCCGGGTGCGGAACGGTGAACGACTTTAAACTGGGCGCAAAAATACTCCTAATGAAAGACGGACTTGAAAGCCAGCAAAAAAAAATAAAGGTCACACTTGTCCGTACAAGAGAGAGAGAGGGGAGGGCGGAGTTTTGACGGCGTAGACAGATGTCAACAGCGATAAGCATCTGGCGTGACGAGCTCCAACTCGGCTATCGCTTACTAGCCCGAGCCGGGGGGTTCGCGAGCTGCCAAGACGAAGCTCGCGCCTCTCTGTGACGATCAGTGCCTCCGGAGCTCGTGCAAAATGGCCGCCGACTTGCCAACGCGTTATAACGCGCCACTGGCTCGGCTTTTTCACCCCTCCCCTCGATGGAAACGCCATCTGTGAGTGACAGCGGGTCCTCGGCCATTTATTAAGAAGGCGGTAAACAAACTGCCTTTTTTTAAAAAGGAGCGCGGGGGTGATATAAAGCCACGTGATGGATATAATTGAGTTCGTCTTCATTCGTCTTGTGGATTGGCTCAACTATAAATACTTATTTTCACAATTCTGATAAAAGGACAAACATAAATTCAATACGTGGGGGTGCCGGGTTCTGTTTTTTTTAAGTAGAATTGTTCAGCAGATCAGAAAAAAATAGGGAAGATCGATTTAGGACCATTTACCATCATACTCAGAAAAAATTGACGATCTGTCAGGACATTTATTTTGCGGTCTGAACGGCACAAAAAAATCAAAATCATTTTCCAAAGAACTCGCGCCCTACGTCCCAAACAAATAATGGCTAACTTAGCAAATAGCTAATCAATACAGTGTGCTTTAGTAAGCTGACACGCTTGACTAGTTTTTGGCAGCTAGCCCAAGTTTTTTAGCCGTTTTCAGTCCGTGTCAAAACAGCTAAACTGTGTAGAACATGACAACAAAAAGCAGTTGGAATCCCGTTTCCGGGCAAATGGATTGGAAAGACGACTAGTGTCCGGCACCCTCGGTGTGAGCTTGAATGAATGGTCGCATCCGGCTCAGTCCCTCCCTGCTGATTGGCTCAATGGTGGAAAGATGACTTTGCATCCCAAATTCTCTTATGAGAGGCAACAAAGTTCTGCATACCAAAATCTAGGAGTCTGGTATTTTGCATTTTTGAGGGAATACAATCTACAGGAGTTAAAGTGGCGGTTTGGGGGCCAAATCTGGCCCACTGCATCATTTTATGTGGCCCGGGAAAGTCAATCATGAGTGCTGATTTTCTGTTTTAGATCAAATTAAAATTAAAAGTATAGATGTATATTAAAAGTCCTGTTTTCCCGTTTTAAATCAATAATTGCACTTTTCTATTCTGTTTTTTCGTTATTTTTGGTGCAAAAAATCTAAAAATATATGCAAAAAAAATCTAAATTAAACATTGTTTTAGATCCATAAAAAACTGAATATTTATGGCTTTTTATCCCAGTTCATTTAATCCATTTATTAAAAAAATAATCAAAAGATTATATCTAAAATGGTCCAGCCTGTACAATACTTTTATCAGCCATATTATATTACTTCTAGTTGAACTTGTACTAGCAACCTCAATAAAATCTGCCTTGAAATCCTCCCCAACACCAAAACATTAAAAAAACATTCTATAAAACACCCTATACTCCCAAAACAAACTATATACATCTATTCCCCTCATATCCGTACATTTTGTATCAATTTTTATCTACCTACAACACGTCTCTACCCTTATTGGCCTCCATACCCACATCAGACTCTTAGATATACTCCCTAATCCCCCTAAACTTTACTTAAACCCCCCTTTTCCACCCAAAAAAACACCCTTTCCTACCAAAACAAACTATATACATCAATTCCCCTCATATCCGTACATTTTGTATCAATTTTTATCTACCTACAACACTTCTCTACCCTTATTGGCCTCCCTACCCACATTAGACTCTTAGATATACTCCCTAATCCCTCCCAAACTTTACCTACACCCCCATTTTCCACCCAAAAAACACCCTTTCCTACCAAAACAAACTATATACATCTATTCCCATCATATCCGTACATTTTGTATCAATTTTTATCTACCTACAACACGTCTCTACCCTTATTGGCCTCCCTACCCACATTAGACTCTTAGATATACCCCCAAATCCCCCCAAACTTTACCTAAACCCCCCTTTTTCACCCAAAAAAAACACCCTTTCCTACCAAAACAAACTATATACATCAATTCCCCTCATATCCGTACATTTTGTATCAATTTTTATCTATCTACAACACGTCTCTACCCTTATTGCACTCCCTACCCACATTAGACTCTTAGATATACTCCCTAATCCCCCCAAACTTTACCTAAACCCCCCTTTTCCACCCAAAAAACACCCTTTCCTACCAAAACAAACTATATACATCAATTCCCATCATATCCGTACATTTTGTATCAATTTTTATCTACCTACAACACGTCTCTACCCTTATTGAACTCCCTACCCACATTACACTCTTAGATATACTCCCTAATCCCCCCCAAACTTTACCTACACCCCCATTTTCACCCAAAAAACACCCTTTCCTACCAAAACAAACTATATACATCAATTCCCCTCATATCCGTACATTTTGTATCAATTTTTATCGCCCTACAACCCATCTCTACCCTTATTGGCCTCCCTACCCACATTAGACTCTTAGATATACTCCCTAATGCCCCCCAAACTTTACCTAAACCCCCCTTTTCCACCCCAAAAACACCGTTTCCTACCAAAACAAACTATATACATCAATTTCCCATCATATCCGTACATTTTGTATCAATTTTTATCGCCCTACAACCCATCTCTACCCTTATTGGCCTCCCTACCCACATTACACTCTTAGATATACTCCCTAATCCCCCCCCAACTTTACCTACACCCCCATTTCCCCCCCAAAAAACCCACAGATACCAGCATACGAATGCCATCTACCATGGCGGCATTCATAAAAGACCCCGGGGCGCACCTGCTATTTTTTACCGGGCCGTGTTATCATTCAGGGATGGCGGGTGGGTAAAAATGGGCTGAAATGTGATGGGCGCCCCCGTGTCAGCGCTTGGTTAATCGAAAATAATGGCCGGCAATTTATAGCGGGGCCGTCCAGGCTGGTACTGAATGTACTGATGCGGGAGATGGAATTTTAATGTAGACGTTCCATCACTGGCAAGTAGATGTTTCAGGCGGTGGCCAAACAGCATATGAAAGTGGAGAGGTTATCATATGGCGCTAATAAAATGGCCCACACTTGAAAAACGCTACATATTGCAGTAACTGGCTCATTTTTTTTTAGCTTATCGGGAGTTTACGAGTAAATCGAGTCGTGGGAATCAGAATTATGTCAATCCTGACGTGCGTGGCGACCATTTTTTTTCGTAGTAGCGTTAAGGGATTGAGCCAATGCAAATCCCGTTTGAGCCAGTTGTTCACAGTCCACAATTGTTTATTTTTTTTCAGTGTACTGTAGTGTTTTTTCTGGTTGTAAATCCCATTTTCTTAAGCTGCATTGACTTGGCTTTCTGTGTATTTGTACCTTGTTTTCTTTTTTTAAGAAAACATTGCTTTGAGACCTAGTAAATGATTGCCAAACGTTTTTTATGGAATTTACTGGACGAAACTATTCAAAACTGACTTGAGAATATAGCAGTTTTTTTGGCTGACTTTACACAACATGAGTATAAGTAAAGTACCACCGTAAAATACGCTATATTTAATAGGTATTTCAATGATTTACATCCGTCGGGACTCTAAACTTTCGGTAGCAAGACATATGGTCCCTTCTGTGTAATAACTTTGGGGCCTCCTATTGGCTAACTGAAGGTAAGTGTTATATTATGATATGTCACTTAATATGTCACTTCACATGTCATTTCATATGTCCTATGTCCTTTAATGTCACCCCAAATGTCCTATGCCCTATGTCCCATGTCACTTCATATGTCCTAAGTCCTTTAATGTCACTCCATATGTCCTATGTCCTTTAATGTCACTCCATATG
The DNA here is from genome assembly GCF_051989575.1 of Stigmatopora nigra. Taxonomy (NCBI): domain Eukaryota; kingdom Metazoa; phylum Chordata; class Actinopteri; order Syngnathiformes; family Syngnathidae; genus Stigmatopora; species Stigmatopora nigra. The sequence continues at coordinate 8,136,344 of NC_135527.1, read as the reverse complement.
TCCTATGTCACTTCACATTTCACTTCATATGTCCTATGTCCTTTAATGTCACTCGATATTTCCTATGTCCTATGACCGATCTCACTTCATATGTCCTATGTCCATTAATGTCACCCCATATGTCCTATGTCACTTCATTTGTCCTATTTCCTTTAATGTCACTCCAACTGTCCTATGTCCTATGTCACTTCATATGTCCTATGTCACTTCATATGTCCTATGTCACTTCATTTGTCCTATGTCCTTTAATGTCACTCATGTCCTATGTCCTATGTCACTTCATATGTCCTATGTCCTTTAATGTCACTCATGTCCTATGTCCTATCTCACTTCATATGTCCTATGTCCTTTAATGTCACTCCATATGTTCTATGTCCTATGTCCTATTTCACTTTATATGTCCTATGTCACATTTTATTATTATAATTATTTCATACCAACATTCATACGTTCGAGTGTTACTACTACGAATTATCGATCAAAAAACTGCAATAATTCCTCACAGTTAGACCAATAAAAACCGGGCTAAAGTCAACATCCCTATCAGTAAAAACAGATTGACAAGAGCAATTTAACTCCGTTATGCACAGTTCGATTCACGGATTGAAATGACACAGCCACTCTGACTCATCCTTTCCCATTTTAAGTATTTTAATAGACCCGATCATTAAGATCAGACTGTATTGTTCGCGTCCTCGGTTGGGAAAAGCAAATACTCCATCACCCCTTTTCAAGAGCTTTTCCACAAGTTTCCCTTTCACCGATTCGGGAACGCGTGGCTCCCTGACGTCAATGGCGGCGTTAATGAAGACGGCGTCGTTAGCGAGTTCCGCACAGCCGCTCTAAAGATTTTATTTCGCCGCTTCCCCCAGCTTGCTTTATTTCACGACGCCTTAATGAGAGTCGTTTGGAATAATAGGCTGGCATTGAACGGCGGCATCTGCATCTCCGCTTTAAATGACTGACTTCATTTCGGGGGAAGATAATCGTCTTTTCCCGCCGAGTTACTTTTTGGGATGTCGTCGTCTTTTCAGGGAATTTAACGACGGGAGAAATTAGCGTTTGTTTTAGGCGGAGGGAGAAAAGCGGGAGAATTATGGCTGTAAAATCGTAATTAGGACAATTGGGGGAAACAATTTGAGGGGTCGCTACACTAAAATTGATAGGTGGGAGGAAGATATCCTAGATATTAGTTCAATTATTTTTATTTTGATAGAAATTTGGACTGATAGAACTAATTAATGGAGATTAGATAATATGATTTAGGATCAAATTAAAATGAAGAGTATAGATGCATATTAAATTTCCTGATTTTCTCCCTTTTTAAATCAATAATTGTATTTTTTTAATCAATTTTTTTGGGGCGGAGTTAGTTCAAAAATATAGTTTTTAAATCTAAAAATATATAAAAATATTTTGTTTTAAATTTTAGGATGGAACAATGATTAAAAAATATGTTCCCTTACAAAGAAAAAAGCTTAAAAAACACTTATTAGATCTATAAAAAATGAATATTCAGGGATTTTAATTCATTAAAAAAATCGAAATATTACATCTAAAATAGTCCAGCCGACAAGTATAGATGTATATTAAATTTCCTGATATTCCCCCTTTTTAAATCAATAATTGTCATTTTTTAATCCATTATTTTCTGGGTTTTTAGTTGAAAAATCATTTTGTAAAATCTAAAAATATCTTTAAAAAAATCTAAAATATTTTTTGTTTTAAATCTCTAAAAAACGGAATATTCAGGGCTTTTAATCCAGTTCTTTTAATCCATTTATTAAATTAAAAAATCTAAATATTATATCTAAAATGGTCCGGCCCACATGACATTAAAGCGGCCCGTAAACCAACCCGAGTCTGACATAATATCATTTTAAAAAGCGATATCCAACCCCAACAGTGATGACGACACAGTAGCTACGGTATCATGCGGTTGCTACAGATGGCGGCTACAATAACACCCCCAAAAAAAGGAACAGGAAGAGAAGAAAAAGAACAACTTGGCCCGTCCCGTTAGACATTTTTCCAAATGACTGCGGCGGCTTTATAAAACGGGATGAAACATTGCTTTTTAAACGGAATGTTTTTGCACTAAAAAAACGGTCTCACGCGGAAAAGTAAAGCGGCAATGACAAAGGTGGAGGCGCGTTTTTTTTTGCGTGATCTATAACACTTAACAACAGGAGTTCATATTTTAAAATAAACCCAGGCAATTTCCATCTTTCTGCCCCGAGGCAAGGCATCAGACGTGAATGCGAGTGTGAATTTCCATGTAAAAAAACTCTTGTTTTGACTTGGTGATGTTACAAAGCCAATGGGGAGTGGGGGTGCTTTAACTCAAGGGTGTCAGACTTTGTGGACCATTTTAGATATAATATTTAGATTTATTTTTTTTATAAATGGATTAAAAGAACTGGATTAAAAGCCCTGAATATTCTGTTTTTTTATAGATTTAAAACAAAAAATATTTTAGATTTTTTTAAATATATTTTTAGATTTTACAAAATAGTTTTTGAAGTAAAAACACAGAAAATAATGGATTAAAAACTACAATTATTGATTTAAAAAGGGGGAAAATCTGGAAATATAATATACATCTATACTCTTCATTTGAATTTGATCCTAAAACCCGGGCCACACAAAATGATGCACAGGGCCAGATTTGGCCCCCAAACCGCCGCTTTGACAAGTCATTTAACTCTGAGGGACAACCAGTCCATTCCAAAGTTGTCTTGTCCAATATTAATGCTTAAATAGTAGCCAAATATTGCTATGCAAAACCGTGTTAGTAGTAAAATTGCAAGCTAACATTTAAGTCTTTCTAGTTGGGGTCCTCGACCTTATTTTGAAAGGGCCTTAGCGTCAATCGGGCAGCCTGCCATTCCGGTGTCCGATTTCCACGGCACGCACGGAATCTTCCGCCATCCAAACTCGCCAGAACAAGATCGGCACCACCTCAAAACCTCCTCTTTATATCACATGACCTCAGAAGATAACCCGAAGCTTTACCGATAAGTAACCCAAGCGTAAGTGGAAAAAACTCGGCTCTATCTTTAACCGTTGTCATCCTGGAGTAGTCCCTTAATATAGTTCCTCGCAAAAGGCCAAATAATTCAACAAGACTGTCCTTCGGAAAGCTAAAATGACACTCCGCCATCCTATAAATACAACGAATGGAGGACTAAATTTAAAATGGTGTCGTCTGGACGTGATGCAACCTGACGAAATGCCTCCTAAAATATAAACGAAGGGAGAAAACATCATAGTGGCATTTTAAGGCGAACATTTCTGCTAAAAAGCATACTCCGACACCCCCATTTCAACTGGTAATGACTCCGTTCCAAAACAGGGCTGTAGTCCAATTCTAGGGAAGCTCAAACAGGGCTAGTCGAATTAACGTCTATTAGTCGCTCATTTCTTTCATAAACAGAGCTTTGGGGAGCGTCTCCTGGGGGGTTGGGGGGGGCAAATGCACAGCCCTTGCCAAATAAATGAGCGAAATTCCTGGGATTGGACCCCCGCCCGGTTGGCCCAAATAATTGATGAGCATTGATGGCCTTGAGAGACTACATGGAGGACGTTGTTGTGGGGAAAAATGGGGTGGAATTCAAAGTTAGGGTTCAGAGAAGGGTAACATGTGACCTTAAGAAGGTAAGTGAAGGGTTAGAACAGGGGTGGGCAAACTTTTGGGCCTGGCGTGGGCGATATTGGCTTTAAAAATGGGACAGATGGGCGGGGTCAGCATAAGATAGGATACATATAAAAAAGTGCATTCGTTAACAGTACATATGAAACATAAATAGGAAAAAAGGACTAAAGTATTAATATACTCATCATTAAAGTCAAAAGTATAAAGTACAAAGTAAAGTAAGTAAAGGAATGTATTAGGAAGTATTAAAATGTATACAATACATATAAAAAGTGCATCCGTTAACAGTACATATGAAACATAAATAGAAAAAAGGAGTAAAGTATTAACATACTCATCATTAAAGTCAAAAGTATAAAGTACAAGGTAAAGTAAGTAAAGGAATGTATTAAGAAATATTAAAATGTATACGATGCATATAAAAAAGTGCATCCGTTAACAGTACATATGAAACATAAACAGTAAAAAACGGACTAAAGTATTAACATACTCATCGCTCATCATTAAAGTATAAAGTACAAAGTAAAGTAAGTAAAGGGAATGTATTAAGAAATATTAAAATGTCATTTAAAAAAGATAGAAGGGCTGTAAAACACCAAATAATAATAAGAGTGGACAAAGCTACTGCCACTGGCTTCCGAATTAAAAGGCATAGTGGGCCGTATGTGGCCCGCGGGCCGTAGTTTGCCCAAGTCTGGGCTCAGATATATAAAAAAAACACAAATATAGTCTCACTAAGCTTTCGTGTTCATAAAGGGAACAACTGCATATTTAGTCTATTCCAGTTCTTCCATTTAATCCTTCTAACCTTGCAGTCCGAAATCCATATTCATTGTTTATTTTTTGCGGCTCCCAGAGGCGTCCCAATACATTTGGAGGTGACCTGATCTTTTCAACTGTCCCCCCCTGCCCTGTCCCCCTTCTACCGCTACATTCTCGCATCTACCGGACACAAAAAGACAATTTTAGTTCCGCTTTGGCTTCTTCAAAGCTTGCTATTATTACAGATCAAACGGGAGGGACGACGTAAATGATGGACGGTCTCCGTTGAATTTATTTTGTCTCGACGTACGACCGTCTACGAGCTCGCCATCAAACGCAGTGAAACCCGAGCGTGGGGGACAGCTGCGAGACCCCGTGGGAGACGTGGACGTAACATCGGGGCTTTTCTCGGGGACGCTACATTTGTGGAATGCCTACAAGAGTCCTGTTTTGTAGTACCCGCAATTTCTGATGTAGTACGGAAAACTTCTTATATTTTTTGACCGTATTGGAGACATTTTTTTAACAAAAAAAGAAAAATAAGACGCAAAAACAAGTGATTAGTGTCAAGAATAATGAAATTAGAGAAATAATAAGCCTGCAAAAATACACTATGTACTAAAATTGCGGCCAGAATTATCTTTTAAAAAATGTCTTTACATTAACTACAAAATAACCTTGCCAAAAACAACACCAAAACAAATAGTAGACGCCCAATCTAAGCTCCTCCCTCCAATTATTAGGGGAAATAAAATTTGAGAATTCATAAGCAAGTAAAAAATACACTCCTAATAAAAACTGCTACCAGAATTATCTTTAAAAAATGTCTTTACATTAACTACAAAACAACCTTACCAAAAAACACCAAAACAAATGGTAGACGCCCAATTTAAGCTCCTCCCTCTTATTGTCTAACCTTAACTAATCAACCAAATTCAATCCTACACAAAAAACAAACCCGCTGATGGCAAAAAATGAGCATTTTCTATTAATACTTCAAAAATACAGCCTTTCCAATTCTATTTCCCAAATTTAAAGTATAAACAAATGGAATTTAAGCACAAAATAAGCACAAATGATCCCTAAAACTATATTTTTAACGTCCAATTTTAGAGGTCAGATCAGTTCTACCAGCCCAAACTGGTTTCCAGTCACACCCAAAGATATTCCACCCATTCAAGAATGAATCATGAATTTTTCCGTGCACTAAATTTTCATAACGGCGTCCGTTCTAAATCAAACGATGGCATACGTGACAGAAAATTGGAGTGTGATCTCTCCACGCCGCCGAAACCGCCGTGTGTCTTCTGCCATCTCAACATTTAAACCACATGTGTCATGGCGGATTAAACAAAAATAATAATAAACTAAAAAAGACATCTGAAAGACATAAAAACGGCGTCCAACATTCCTCTATCACTCTCTCCAGACACCACGTGAGCTCACCAGTTCTTCATAAACGTGTTTCTTGGTTTTTTTTACGTCATACCATACCACAGCGTCACAGAATCGCCCCCTGGTGGTGACGAAAAATCCCATTTCCCCTTCTTAACCCGAGATTAGAAGCATTTTAACTCCTTTAACATCCATAGATGTCCAATTTGGACAAAATTAGACGTCTCCTCCAACGAAACTAGTTTCGATTCCCATCCGTCATCATCACAGGCAATAAAAGAGTTGAAAATAGCCGAGCCGCTACACTAAGAATAACACAAACATCTCTGGAGAACTGTCAACTTGTCAAAAATAGTTACACCGAGTCGACATTTGACCCTTCCTTGCCAAAAAAAACATTTTAAACAAAGTTCTCGGTCTATTTGATCACTTTTTATCATTTAAAGTACAACCCGTGGCTGTTTAAAGTTCAAATACTTTACCACGGGTTGTCAATGATTCATTTCTGAACCGTCATAATTGTGTAGAAGACCTTGGATGTGAATTACGAAAAAACAACAAACCCAGGCCGGGTACCCTGAGCCCTCCCGCGGGGGGTGTTTTTTGGCGTTTGACAGCCAAGCACACCTGAAATCACTGCGGCAGCCCCTTGCCGGTACCCCCCCACCACCACTACCACCACAACACCCGTCCTCGGACTCTTACCTTAAGAGCATTGTTGCGATCACTTTCGAACCCGTCTTTGGAGCAAAAAGCAATGGCTATTTCTAGCTTTTTCTATTTTTTTGGTTTTTGTTTTTAATCCAGCAACGGCAGTCCGGCAGAGGGGGACGAAATTAAGGTGAGAGAAGGGGGGGGTGACGTGGAAAGAAAAGCAAGAATCCTTCTCGGTACTAAGGCGGTATTTACAGTGGGAACAAGCTCTGGTTTTGTGGGTTCCGTCTATGTTCCGCTCTCCATTGGCGTGAAGGGGTGGCGAGACTGTGGCTTGCGAGAAGCGCTGCTCACGTCTCAGCTTCGCTCTCTCTCTATTTCTCTCTCTCTCTCTTGCCTCGCTCACCCTCTCTCTCTCACTGTAGGGAGCGACATGGAAGTGTTTGTCCATGTGTGTAAAAATGGAATCCCTAAAGGAATGCCCTTTTTTCTATTGGTTTGCCATTGCATTTGTTTTCATTAGTAAGAAATTATTGGAAATGGCGTATGGAAAAGTACATCTAATTGGAAATATTGTGTTTAAAGTGAGGTATACAATCCATTTTGACTGGGATGTTGGCTCATTCCCAGTATAAATGGATTGGACGCCAAACGGCTTAATATATAAGAGAGAGTTTTATATCTAAAAGACAGAGTTTAATATCTAAGAGACAGAGTTTGATATCTAAGTACTGTGTAATATCTAAGAGGGTATAATATCTAAGTACTGTGTAATATCTAAGAGGGTTTAATATCTAAGTACTGTGTAATATCTAAGAGAGGGTTTAATATCTAAGAGAGGGTTTAATATCTAAGTACTGTTTAATATCTAAGAGAGGGTTTAATATCTAAGAGAGGGTTTAATATCTAAGAGAGGGTTTAATATCTAAGAGAGGGTTTAATATCTAAGTACTGTTTAATATCTAAGAGAGTTTAATATCTAAGTACTGTTTAATATTTAAGTACTGTTTAATATCTAAGTACTGTTTAATATCTAATTACTGTTGAATATCTAAGTATTGTTGAATATCCAAGTACTGTTTAATATCCAAGTACTGTTTAATATCCAAGTACTGTTTAATATCCAAGTACACTTTAATATCCAAGTACTGTTTAATATCCAAGTACTGTTTAATATCCAAGTACACTTTAATATCCAAGTACTGTTTAATATTCAAGTACTGTTTAATATCTAAGTACTGTTTAATATCTAAGTACTGTTTAATATCTAAGTACTGTTAAATATCTAAGTACTGTTTCATATCCAAGTTCTGTTTAATATCCAAATACTGTTTAATATCTAAGTACTGTTTAATATCCAAATACTGTTTAATATCCAAGTACTGTTTAATATCTAAGTACATTTGACCGGGGACCAAAAGACCGGCGACCAAAAGTCCAAAATTCCAATCGGGGGTAATTGTAAAATTCAGAGAGCCGCCTCGTCGGATTAAACTGGCCGAGATCGGATTGGAACATCACCCTAACCGTTTCGAATAAACGAGCTATCGTCAAATTAATTCCCTCGCCGAGCCTCCCCCGCGATAACCAACGTTCCCGAGCGGATAAATCTAACCCCGCCGTTTCGGGAGAATGACTTGTTTACGGCGGCGAGCTCCGGCGAGTCAAGAGCGGGCGAGGAAGGGGTCTCCGGCACCAAGGTGATGTTGTTTTTTGGGCCGTCATAAAAGACGCGCAAGTCCGCGGCGGTCCTTGGCCGAGACGTTCTCATCTGGGAATCTGTCAAGGGTGATAGACGAGCGGTCGCTGGCTTTCTGGAGCAATTAACGCTCCGCCATAATTTGAGGTCTCGGGAGTTTGCGGCGTTGAAGAGAATGCGCCGTTTTTATGATGAAAATTATTGTAAAGATGGATTAGTGTTATTATGTAGGTGATAGGGAAGATGTGCTTTATGGCTTGGCCACATGCCACTTGGCTTTATGTCAGATCGTAAATCACACAGAAGACCAAAAATACGCTCCCTGGGGGTGAAGGATCATTTCAAATTGGTGGCTGTAAAAAGACAGTCATTTTAAATTGATTGGACGTCCATAATTGACGAATATATTCATATTTTTTGACGAAAAACAAGTTCGGAAGACTTCAATTGAGAGTATTTTCCAAATTCCATGGTTTGTTGGCGTCCAATGACGTAGCTTATTCACTCCAAGGCCATTTCAAATTGATTGGACGTCTAAATTTGACAAACGTATTCAGATTTTTTGACGAAAAACAAGTTCGGAAGACAATGATTTCAATTGAGAAGGTTTTTTGATTGATTTATACTCTAAATTCTAAGGTTTGTTGGCGTCCAATGACGTGGCTAATTCACTCCAAGTCTAGCGACCATTCTAACCAATCGTAGCGTCGAGGATGACAGTATTTTGACATGAGCGTTCATACGAAAAGTCAGCATGGCTTTCCTGGCGTCTCCCGCGATTAAACGAGCGTTACGCGCACTTAAATCACGCTAATTATGCCAGCGGTTGTCGGAAAATTAATGAACAACAAATGTGGTCGTCAACTTATTTAATATGGCGGGCGGGTTGAAGGTTCTGCGGGCAGTTAAAACAGGAAGATTAGGAGAATTTGCTCATCGTAAACAAATAAATGAGATCACTGCACTTTAAGAGCGGGGGAAAAAGTCACAAAGCTTTAGCCAGTTACAAGTTCTGCGCTATTCCGGAACTGATACAGTCCTGTTGTACTTTCTGGGGTGGCTGTTCATGACAAGAAGCTCTTTGCTAGCTAGCTTTGATAGATAGAGAGAGAGTGAGAGAGTGAGAGAGAGAGTGAGTGGGAGAGAGTGGGAGAGAGTGGGAGAGAGTGAGAGAGAGTGAGAGAGAGTGAGAGAGAGTGAGAGAGAGTGAGAGAGAGTGAGAGAGAGTGAGAGAGAGTGAGAGAGAGTGGGAGAGAGTGAGAGAGAGTGAGAGAGAGTGGGAGAGAGTGAGAGGGAGTGATAGTGGGAGAGAGTGAGAGGGGGAGAGGGAGTGAGAGAGAGTAAGAGAGTGAGTGAGAGAGAGTGAGAGAGAGAGTGAGAGAGAGAGAGTGAGAGGAAGTGAGAGGAAGTGAGAGGGAGTGAGAGGGAGTGAGAGAGAGTGAGAGGGAGTGAGAGGGAGTGAGAGGGAGTGAGAGGGAGTGAGAGGGAGTGAGAGGGAGTGAGAGGGAGTGAGAGGGAGTGAGAGGGAGTGAGAGGGAGTGAGAGTGAGAGGGAGAGGGAGTGAGAGTGTGAGAGTGAGAGAGTGGGTGAGAGTGAGAGAGTGAGAAAGAGTGTGAGAGAGTGAGAGAGTGAGAGTGTGAGGGAGTGAGAGGGAGTGAGAGGGAGTGAGAGGGAGAGGGAGAGGGAGATGGGGTGAGAGTGTGAGAGTGAGAAAGTATGTGAGAGTGAGAGAGTGAGAGAGTGAGAGAGTGAGAGAGTGAGAGAGTGAGAGAGTGAGAGAGTGAGAGTGTGAGAGGGAGAGTGTGAGAGAGTGAGAGTGAGAGAGTGAGAGAGTGAGAGTGAATATAAAATAATAATAATAAAATAATTCAATGTAATTTCCCAAATTGGGGATGAATAAAGTTATCCAATTCAATCCAATCCAATAACTTTGGGGTGATGTAATATGAAAAGATGTTGGGCAGTGATCTGCCTCCTACTGGCTGACTGGAGGTAAGCAAGAGTCAAATTTGCATGGTTGGAATGGTGGTATTTTCGCAAAGGTACCTCGTTCACCAGCTCCCAAGTTTATGGGATGCCTCCCGGCCGTCATTCTCCTGTTGTGAATATGTGGCGCCGTAATATCTTAATTGTATCAAATTAAATGCTCGTAAAAAAACGCAAACGCAAATTAGTTTGCTCTCGTCCACCCTCTGGCTTATCCTAAATGGTCCCTCGACTTGCCACGGCTCCGATGGAAGATCTTGTTGTTGTTAGCTGTCGACCAATCGGATTTCAAGAATCCATTTTCGTCCCGGTTTGCGCTCACGGACAAAACTATCCTGTGGGTATTTGTATATTTCTTGGCCGTCTATCTCCAAAATAAAACACAGCGCTAAAGTTATTTTCGCTAGCAAATACGTATGTCAAACGTCTCCAAGAATAATCACACAGTTCCCAATTATTCTTCCCCTCTGCGAGGCTCTTTTAAACACAATTCTCAGTCTGAATGGATATCAGCGTTTCCATTTAGCCGCGGTTAACTCGACACCCTCCGCTCGGCTCCCGCGCTGAAAAAAAAAGACCGTCTACGAAACGAAGGCCCCACCGGGCGACTCGAGAAGGCAATTACGCCGCATTACATGTTGCAAAGTGGTTCCGTGGCAGGGGCGGACGGGGTGATTATCGTCAACATAAAACCCCGCCGTCCGAACGCCGTCAAAAAATGGCGTCCTCCGGCGAAGACTGGGGAATTCTTGGCGCTGATTTCAATTAAATCGCTGACCCGCAGCTGGATTTTTTGGAGATGGCGGGACTGAACCGGAGCGTAAAAACGGTATGTCTTGATTTTGGTGAGTGGCGCCTTCTGTGATATATCCCTGAATATGACTACACTACATACTACCGAACTGAAGTGTCTTGTAGTGAGGTTTAGATCAGGGGTGGGCAAAGTTTTGGGCCTGGGGTGGGCTACTTTGACTTTAAAAATTTGACAGATGGGCAGGGTCAGGACAAGATAGGATACATATAAAAAAGTGCATCCGTTAACAGTACATATGAAACGTAAAGGGAAGAAAAGGACTAAAGTATTAACATACTCATCACTCATCATTAAAGTATAAAGTACAAAGTAAAGTAAGTAAAGGAATATATTAAGAAATATTAAAATGTAGAAGATACATATAAAAAAGTGCATCCGTTAACAGTACATATGAAACATAAAGAGAAAAAAAATGACTAAAGTATTAACTTACTTATCACTCATCATTAAAGTATAAAGTATAGAGTAAAGTAAGTAAAGGAATGTATTAAGAAATATTAAAATGTCATTTAAAAAAGAGGGAGGGGCTGTAAAACACAAAAAAACAAATAAGAGTGGACAGAGCTACTGCCACTGGCGCCATCTAGGGGGGGGGGACATTATTTGGACAATGTCCGCGAGCCGGATGTGGCCCGTGGGCCGTAGTTTGCCCAAGCCTGCTTTAGATCGCCAATTAAAAAAAGAAAATAAATAAATGGTGGAGTTAAGCTGTCGCCTAACCAAAGCAAAGACGAAAACTTGGCTAAAAAGTGGAAAAAGTACTTCAATTTCGTTAACTTTAGTAGTTAGTAGTCACCTGGGAGTTTTGTTCCCGCGCCGCAGCGACAAACTTAACAACAAATATTCTATTGATCCTAAAACTGGAAAAAGTTTGAAATTGGAATATCAGGTGTATCCGTCTGTTCCTGTGTACACTTCAAAGTACTCATCTTAGTCCTCTGATGCAGTATTAAGAAAGCCTACAAGCTAACAAGAACTACTCCAAACTTTACTTTCCTAACATAACTACCTCAACATGTACTTGGCTACTACAATACTCTATTTACATCCGCCAAATAATACCAAGTGTGGATAGGGAGGACACTTTTATAGCCTTCCTACTCTGAATAAATTGGACATTATCACCTTCTACAGTAGCCAATAAGCTCATCAAGTACTAACTGGGATGTAAAAAATCTGGGCAACGCTATTTTATTTGTATAAACCTTAAATTAATTGGACTTAGTATAAATTCTGTTATTCCTAAAGCCGTAATAATGTTATTTAGGTCAATTTGACCTGTTAAAAGACGTAAAACTTTCATTTATAAGCCATTTTTTACATCAAAACTAGCCATAGCATAACATTTTTCCCCCTAAATGCATTATTTTTTCATTATTTGTAGTAGCTAGCTAGCAAACGTGGACAAATGGACCACTATATCGCAATTAATTGGACTTAGTATACATTTTGTTACACCCAAAGCCGTAATAATGTTATTTCGGTCAATTTGACCCATGAAAAGACGTAAAACCTTTGTTTTCAAGCTATTTTTTACATAAAAGCTAGCCATAACGTAGCTTTTTTCCCTCCAAATCCTTTATTTTTCTGTTATTTGCAGTAGCTAGCTAGCAAACGTGGACAAATGGACCACTATATTGCAATTAATAGGACTTAGTTTAAATTATGTTACACCCAAAGTCGTAATAATGTTATTTAGGTTAATTTGACCCATGAAAAGAGGTAAAACCTTTGTTTACAAGCTATGTTTTACATAAAAACTAGCCATAACGTAGCTTTTTTCCCTCCAAATCCTTTATTTTTCCGTTATTTGTAGTAGCCAGCTAGCAAACATGGACAAATGGACCACCATATTGCAATATGGCGGCGCCTAGGCAGAGGTCTTTTGTCCAGCAGGGTGAGCTTTGGCCTCAGCCTGAGATTCGCGGGATTGTGGCGGGTTTTTAACCGACCTAGTGGGAAAAAAGGGGGCGACGTGAGATTGCTTTAACCCCTGACGCCGATAACCCCGGCCGAGGCTTTTGGGCCAAGTTACGGCAAGTCAACTTGAAGAACATTTTTAATTACTGGGCCTTTTGAAAAGGGGATAACCGAAGGGAAGAGAAGACTAGCTGAATGCTTTCCAAGGAGATTAAGCTACGATAGGGAAAGGGATAAGATTGTCATTTTTTTCATCAAGAAAAGCATGTTGCCGCCCGGCTGGATGAAGATGACAATCGGAGAAAAGGACCTACACTTTTATTTTGCGCCCTAAAGCGGATAAAATGCGGGATTTGTTTGTCAGGGAATAAGAACGCGTAATATTCTTTTATATACCGTATTTTCACGACTATAAGGCGCACCCTCAATGAATGACATGTTTCCTTATATAAGGCACACTGTATTACAAGGCGCCCTGTCTATTTTGGAGGGAATGTAAGACTTGTAAGTGCGCCTTATAGTGGTGAAAATACGGTAATTGCTATTGACTTCCAGGTATGAAGTACTCACTGACTACACAGTGACCTCTAGAGCCAGCCATTGTTGATGTTTTTGTATAAAATCTTGCAGTGGGGGAGGAGCTATATGATGGAAGCTGTTATAAACAAAGATGGCTGATCTGCATATTTATCAGTATTGTTTCAGTTCAGGTGTTTGTGTTTTTTTTTTTTTAATATCAGACAGTGGTGGTTTTTCGTTTTCTGTTTTTTATTCCATATATAAGGCGCACTGGATTATAAGGCGCACTGTCTATTTTGGAGAAAATTTAAGACTTTTAAGTGCACCTTATAGTGGTGAAAATACAGTACTGCTTTTTTTTACAATGTATTTATGAAAGATAACCATTTTTTCTAACCAAATTAATTATGACATCTTCATATTTCTAGCTAGTTGGAAGTCCAGTCCCTTTAGATTGACTGTACTGGACCAAAGACCTCCAGAACCAATGGATTTAATGTCAATTACTGTCAATAGCGATTCGGTATGGGTTAAAAATTCAATAAAGTATTCTTTTCAATCTTTATCTTGCAACTTTCTAAACCAGTAATAAAAAAATCTGAAAAAATGATCTAAATAAACATAAAAATGTCTTTTCTTCAAAGCTAACTTGCCTCAAAATCCCCCAAACACCATTTTTACTGATGCCCAAATTGCATATTGGCTGACAAGACCACTTTTCCTAAGAATCCGTTTTATCTTCACCAGCAAACATGCTTTCACGATTGGAAAAATATATCTATTTATTCAGCGCAAAGAACAAACCCTCCACAAACTCATTGAGCTGCACAATTAGCCGCCACAACCAGATTCAATACTTCTTTCTCCGTCTACTCGGAGAAAAATGCTGCGTTGTTCAATAGGTAAGTAAAACACGTCAGTGAAATTGCCACTTTTGCACTTGTGAAATAATAGTCTTGTCAAAATTCCTACCGGAGCAAAAAAACCTAGAAACGCAACGCTAACCTTCCACGGAAAGACGTGACCTTATTCCAGTTCTGAGGAATAAGACGTCCAATCCATTTGGACTGGACGTCAACCCCCGTTCCCAAAACGAAATGCACATAGAGGGACAGGAACAGGCGGAATAAACTGGTCAGGAGGACCAGGTCTGTTCTGGGCTGTCCTTTGGACTCTGTGGAGGGAGTAGGAGGGCAGAAGATGCTAACCAGGATGATGTCCATCATGGACAGCACCTCACACTCCCTGCATGAGTCTGTGGAGGCCCTCCAAAGCTCTTTCAGCAATAGACTGCTGCATCCTTCCTCCCATCAGCTGTCAGGCTCTTTAATAAAAAAATGGCTGTGGACCTACTGTATGCATGCATGTACATCTATGTGTATGTATATATGTGCTTATATATGTGTGTATGTATATATGTGCTTATATATGTATGTGTATGTATATATGTGCTTATATATGTATATGTGTATGTATATAGGTGCTTATATATGTATGTATATGTATATATGTGCTTATATATGTATGTATATGTATATATGTGCTTATATATGTATGTATATGTATATATGTGCTTATATATGTATGTATATGTATATGTGCTTATATATTTGTATAAGTATGTATATGTATATATGTGTATGTATATATGTGCTTATATATGTATGAGTATGAATATATGTGCTTATATATGTATGAATATGAATATATGTGCTCATATATGTATGTGTATGGAAGTATGTGCTTATGTGTATGTATATGTATATACATTTCAGCTTACACCCTTATTTATTCATATATTTATTCCTGTACCTACTTATAAACGTACTTATTACCTATCTATGTCTAAAATGTATTTTACCGTGTCTATATTCTCACTCTCTAGCTACCGTGACAGCAAAATTTCCCAAAGTTATCCAATCCAATCCAGAAAAAGAAATAGCTAGGACGGCTACAAAAAGAGCCACAAGATTGGCCGTAATCTGACATTTCAAGTTTAAAATCCTTCCTTTTCCACACGCTAGACACGCCGCCATGTCAGAGCAGAAGCACGCCAGCCGAGGTGCCATGTGCTACGGCGCAAGACGGCCCGAAGAACAGCTCGGGGCGCACACCTGAGCCCCTCTGTGGCGAGCGCAAACCATCATCTTGACGCGAGCAGACAGTCGCCACCGTTAGCCACGGCCGGCCTCAAATGAGGATGCAGGTGAACGCAGGAGGGGGCGGGGTTTGTTTTTTGTCTCTTTTCGTAAAAAAGCTTCCCGAACCCTGTAGAAAACCAATAAATTTCTCCAAACTTCACTTCAATTCACATCCGGGCCAGGCGCTAATTATACCACGTCACCCTCGGTGTGCTGATTTACTTCCCTAGCCATCTAAATGAATATTTCTCCAAACGAGAACCCAGAAAATGATTCACACTGCCCAGACAGCGTACAAATGCGGATCTAATTGCAACGAACCAGAGGGAAACAAGTCCTTGTTTTTGTGTTACCGGGCGGAAAACAGCGCTTCACTGATTTGTCCAAAACAGTTGAAACCATCCCATACAAGTTTGTGACAGTAAATCCTACTTTTCTGTATTTTTCAGGTGATTTCAATGACTAAAAACAATCAAACATACCTTTTAGTACTCAAGCAGACTTGCCAAGACTTTGAGAGCTGCAAAAAAACAACAAAAGACATCATTAAAGACCATCTAAGTCCAAAAATTCTTTATAAACTGATTATATTTGACAAGGTTAGACACCGAAACACTCTCTAGCGTGTACTAATAACTCCACGTAGTTTCCATTTAGGTACAACGCCGGTGAAAAGGTTAAGCTAGAGAGTCGAGGGGGGGTTAGCATGTCACCATTCGAGGTCTTGTAGATGAATTTCAAGCCGAGACTTTCAAAAAGCGACGAGGGAGAATTAATCATGTGATTGATGGCCGGCATGTCTCGGCAACCGTGCCCCCAACCCTTGTTTTCCCGCTGTGAGATAAAAATTCACGCATGGCAATAGTCGGCGGCCGCCGCAATTGATTCTGGCAGGCGGTGCCGGAGCGCTAAGCGTGTGAATAGCTCCCGTCAAAAAAAAATCTGAAGGGAGGGGTGGTTGCTGGATTTATTCCGAGTCCATACGCTAGGCATATCGTGGAATTGCTGAGACGACTGTTGCTCGGACGTGACAAATCCTTTACAATTTCAAAATCATCTCCATGTAATTATCGGCGACTGGAAATGTGTCGACGGGTCGGCTTATCTGCGCAACGTGACGTTCTTTGGGTGAGATTTTATGGCCGAGCGGAAGTTAATTGCTCCGATTCAAAACAAGTGCGTCTGAGGAGTGGTGCAAATGATTAACCCGTATTCTTAAGACTTATCTGCGGGTCATGAGGTAGCCACCTGTCTGCCTTTATGCTGCCTTACATAGATTTATGGCTCATAAATGGCTTGTAGGAAAGCCACTTGGCTACGTGCGAGTCCACACAGGATCAGATAGTAGGATATACGGTGCTCGGACGTTTGGTCGCCGGTCAAATGGCATTTACTGTTGAAAACAGCTCTCAAAATTATATTCATGAGAGAGAGTATATAGAGAATATCTATGTAGTGTTTAATATCTAAGTAATGCTTAATATCTAAGTAGTGTTTAATATGTAAGTAGTGTTGAATATCTAAGTAGTGTTGAATATGTAAGTAGTGTTGAATATGTAAGTAGTGTTGAATATGTAAGTAGTGTTGAATATCTAAATAGTGTTGAATATCTAAGTAGTGTTTAATATGTAAGTAGTGTTTAATATGTAAGTACTGTTTAATATGTAAGTAGTGTTTAATATCTAAGTATTGTTTAATATGTAAGTAGTGTTTAATATGTAAGTAGTGTTTAATATGTAAGTAGTGTTTAATATGTAAGTAGTGTTTAATATGTAAGTAGTGTTTAATATCTAAGTAGTGTTTAATATCTAAGTAGTGTTTAACATCTAAGTAGTGTTGAATATCTAAGTACTGTTTAATATCTAAGTACTGTTTAATATCCAAGTAGTGTTTAATATCTAAGTACATTTGACCGGCAACCAAAAGGGACCAAAAGACCAGCGACCAAACGTCCAGTCACAGCACCATCAAGTCCTCCCACAAGTTCTTTTTACGCCTCAAAACCAACACACGTAATTCAGAGCATGGAATACTGGGGACGCCTCTCCTATGTGATACGGCGCCCCCCTTGCTAGCGCCCTCGCCACGATAACATCTGCACCTTTTGTCACCAATGTTCGCCGGGCGGATAAAAACAAGAGGCAACGTAATTGAAACGCCGCCACGTTTTAGCGCAAAGTGTTCTGCCGCCATCCGTAATTACAGAAACGTATGGCCGACCGGGCCGTCTTTTAACCCTTTTGTTAATGACATTTTGCAGCAAGGTAAAGGACAGAGGAAGGACGATAGGACCATTAAGGACAACCTAAGAAATCTCGTATGGCATTTTTAACTGGCTTGTCTTTAGTTTTTGTCGCCGTCTGATGTTTACGGTTGACTTATACCCGTTGAAGTCACCGTTCCTGTGCGATGGCACACTTTGGACTTTGCGTATAGTACTACAGCAATAGCTTAATGGTGGTTACTTCAAAGCTTTTTCCATTTGGCGTCTTCATTTTAACTCCAGACGACCCACTTTGACTCCATTAGCATTCCGGCCTGAATGGGATCGGGGACGAGATGCGTCCCCATAATGTCGGACCACCTCGGGCAATGTTGTTCCCTCCATGTGGGGGGCACGGCGTTCTTTCCCTTACATGCTAATGGAGAGCAAAATGAGTGTTCGGCGGTGGGTCCATGCAAAAAACAGCCTTCAGGTAAATCATAGCGTGACCCAGCCAACTGTGGCTTTTGTTCCATTTGCTCTGGCGGCTGCCGGTAAAAGAGCCGCCAGCGCCGCTGTTGCGACTCGACCGTAAACTAAAGGCTTTGTCGACCTGAACAAGAAGCTAGCGTCTGTCCGCAAGCGCTTGGTGAAAATACGGCAATTTGCTGGAGCGCGTCAGGCTGATAAATAAGTTCAACTAACGGCTGGACTGAGTTGCGTTTTTTTTAATTGTTTATGTTAACTCGTAGGTTGCCTTTCATGGAATTTGGCCTCTGATCTGGTGAGTTTTTAGAGAAGGGAATGATGTCCATCACTTCTAAAGGGATTGGACATCTTCTTGTGATTAATTAGGGGAAAGGACCATCTTTGGCGGCCATTGAAACTGTAACTAGAGCTCAAAGGCTTCAGTTATCATCCTGTCTTAACTAGTTCTTTTGGTCCATAATATAAGGTGCTTGGACGTTTGGTTGCTGGTCTTTTGGTAGTTGGTCTTTTGGTCTCCTGTCTTTTGGTCGCCGGTAAAATGGTGACAGAGAGTTTACTGTTAAAAACATTGTTGAAAATTATATTCGTGAGAGAGAGTTTAATATCTAAAAGAAAGAGTTTAGTATCTAAGTACTGTTTAATATCTAAGTATACTGCTTAATATCTGAGTATACTGTTTAATATCTAAGTATACTGTTTAATATCCAAGTAGCGTTTAATATCCAAGTAGCGTTTAATAGCCAAGTAGCGTTTAATATCCAAGTACTGTTTAATATCCAAGTACATTTTAATATCCAATTACTGTTTAATATGTAAGTAATGTTTAATATCTAAGTACTGTTCAATATCTAAGTACTGTTTAATATCGAAGTATACTGTTTAATATCCAAGTAGCGTTTAATATCCAAGTAGCGTTTAATAGCCAAGTAGCGTTTAATATCCAAGTACTGTTTAATATCCAAGTACATTTTAATATCCAATTACTGTTTAATATGTAAGTAATGTTTAATATCTAAGTACTGTTCAATATCTAAGTACTGTTTAATATCGAAGTACATTTGACTGGCGACCAAAAGATAACCAAAGAACATATTTACCATTGAGAGAGTAGAAAAAAGTAGACAGCTATTCTTGTCCTTGCTAAATGACGATTAGACACCAGATGGGCCATCTTTCCATGCAACGGTAGGTCAGTTGTTCCGTTCCATGTCAATCTGCAAAGAATCTTGCCAACTGGGGACTGATTCTCTTTTCCCAAACTGGCATCCAATGAATATTTCTGACAGACATACGGCGGGGACGACTGGGGGCTTTTTGCTGGGTTGTCGAGAAGAACACGTGCGCCCTTCGGGCGTAAAGGAAGAAAAAAACGCCACGCTGACACCAACGCGTTCTGTCATTTGCCTAACTCGGAATTTTTACGCGGTCTAGCTGACGTTCAGAGCTCAGTGGCGCTATGGCAGCTAGGCTAATAGGCGGCCCCGTAGACTGGCAGGCTTTTTAAATTGCCTACGGCTTGACGGCCAGTTGTCGGGGGGGGGGGGGGGGGGGGGATTTCGAAAGCCATAAGAAATACTAGTGAATGGACGCTGACCCCCCAATAGACATCTGTCTGATCTTGATCAATTTAAGGCTTATAAACTCGGGCAATTCCAAGAAATTCACATAGTCAGTACTTTGCCCATTTTATCACCTTGATAGAGCTAATAGATCAAATGTTCTATTAGGTTTATCCCTGGTCTTAGATTATTTTAATTAAAGTCTTGACAACTATAGGCATCTTATCTGGAGGCTTGCCAGCGATCGAACCCAAACAGATTGGACTCGTATCGAAAGATGATCATTCAGAGAGGCCAAAAATATTTGCTCACATTGTAAACAATTTGGAAAATTGTGCATGCGTTCGGATCGGAAACCGTGGCGTTTTTCCTTGGTAAACCCCACAAAATATGCTCCTTTGTATCCTACCGTGACCGGACATTTGGTCGCCGGTCTTTTGGTCCCTTGTCAAATGTAATTAGATATTAAACAGCACTTAGATATTAAACACTACTTGGATGTTAAACAGTACTTGGATATGAAACGCTACTTGGATATTAAACGCTACTTAGATATTAAACTCTCTCTCTTAGATATTAAACAGGACTTGGATATTAAACAGCACTTGGATATTAAACAGAATACTTAGATATTAAACAGTATACTTAGATATTAAACAGTATACTTAGATATTAAACAGTACTTCAATATTAAACTCTCTCTCTTAGATATTAAACAGTACTTCAATATTAAACTCTCTCTCTTAGATATTAAACAGTACTTCAATATTAAACTCTCTCTCTTAGATATTAAACAGTACTTCAATATTAAACTCTCTCTCTTAGATATTAAACAGTATACTTAGATATTAAACAGTACTTGGATATTAAACTCTCTCTCTTAGATATTAAACTCTCTTTCTTAGATATTAAACTCTCTCTCATGAATAGAAATTTAAGAGCTGGTTTCAACAGTAAACTCTCTGTCATCATTTGACTGGCGATCAAAAAGACCGGCGACCAAACGTCCAAGCACCAAAAATGCGGTCATTCACTCCCGAGCCTCTCAATTCAAAGAGATCGAACGTCAACAGGAGAGCCAATCAAAACGGGCGAGTGAAACATTTGGCTACAGCTCCTTGCGCAAAGTGAAGAGACATGGGCAGATTTTCACGGCCTGGCGCCCGAGAGCGAGGAAAGGTAAGGGCGGAAAATGCGGCGTGACAAGCCACGCCGCCGCACACTTTAGCGTCTCACTGGGCGTCACACTGTGCCAAGAAAAGTGCAGACGTGGTCCACGTTTCCAAGACCCTACCGCCATGAAAACAAATGGCTCAAGGGACATTTGACCTTGGCATAATAACCGCCAGGACTCGGCCATCTAACTGTTGATCCGAGCTAAAAAAACAAGGGAATTTCAGGCCGATTTCTCGGGATTGTTCCGATTTAGCGCCTTGCTCAAGCCCTTCCGGCGGCGTGCGTGAGGAAAGGCTTCAAAGACGGAAATCAATCTCCTTAATTAATAATGCAAGCCGCTTGTCTTATCCATTAACTCCAGTTGGTCGTAGTAACGTCAAATTGGGCCGTAGAATCCGACATTTAAATCACGGAGTAATGGAAGTCAGCCCCGAGGGGGGACACGTGTAGCGCAAAGAGACTCATTGATTTTTTTATTCAATGCCGGTGTAAAATGTCTGATGTCCGGGGTTGCCAGATTGTGCTTGGACGTTTGGTCGCTGGTCTTTTGGTCACCGGTCTTTTGGTGACAGAGTTTACTGTTGAAACCACCTCTCAAAATTATATTCATGAGTGAGAGTGTTTAATATCTAAGAAAGATAATTTAATATCTAAGAGTTTAATATCTAAGAGACAGAGTTTAATATCTAAAAGAGAGAATTTAATATCTAAGAGTTTAATATCTAAGAGATAGTTCATTATTTAAGAGATAGTTTATTATTTAAGAGATAGTTTTATATCTAAGAGAGAGTTTAATATCTAAGTACTGTTTAATATCTAAGTACTGTTTAATATCTAAGTAGTGTTTAATATCTAAGAGATAGTTTATTATTTAATAGTTTTATATCTAAGAGAAAGTTCAATATCTAAGTACTGTTTAACATCTAAGTAGTGTTTAATATCTAAGTACTGTTTAATATCCAAGTACTGTTTAATATGCAAGTACTGTTTAATATGCAAGTACTGTTTAATATCCAAGTACAGTTTAATATCTAAGTACAATTGACCGGCGACCAAAACTGACCAAAACGGACCAAAAGGTTTTTTTTGACATTTTCACATAGATCCAATCCTTTTGAAATCCCGAATAGAGTATCCATGGGTTCTCTCATCCAAACAGGGCAATAACAAGACCCTTTGGTTGGTCCAAAAGCGCCACGGCAAGGTGAACTCTACGGCCAGCCCTTGTATTTACATAGAAGCTTAATGACTCCGCCTTGGGCCGTCGACTAGCCATCCAAATAAAAATTGTAACTGAGACGGATGCGCAGAACCGGCGGGTAACTTATGACTCAACCCGGGCGGGATGATGCACAACCTCCTGGCGCTAATTGCAACTGGAATTGGTGGTTTTGAGGCCGACTGACCTTGGCGTTGGGGGAAGAAAGACACATTTTGGCATGTGGAAAAATGTGCTTTTATGTATTTTTTTTTAGAGAGAAGTACTTCAAGATGATCTCACTTGTTCTGCAACTTGAGTTGGAATGGTCAGCTTTAATTGGGCTGTGTTAGAACATGGGGTTCAAAATTGAAGACCCAGGGGAAGATTCTGGCCTGGGGAAGTCTATTGTCTAGAACAGGGGTAGGGAATCTATGGCTCGGGAGCCACATATGGCTCTTTTGAAGGGTGCATCTGGCTCTTTGCTAACCTGTGAGCTAAAATATGGAAATCTTTAGTGATAGAACTGAGATATTACATCTAGAAGTACTTTAATCTTCATTTTTTGCAGTAGAATGCATTCTCTCATTGATTAGCAACAGCATAAGAATATTTAAAAGAAATATTCATGTTTTTTCCACTTTAAAAGTAGTGAAATTACAAAAAACATGTATGTATTTTGACTTTTAGATTCGTAGTATGGCTCACAAGGACTAACATTGGAAAATATCTATTTTTTGCGGCTCTATTCGTGAAAAATGTTGCTAAAACAAAATGTATGTCTAAACTAGAGAATATGTCCCGTTTTTCAATCCCAATAAATGTTTATAATCCCAAAAGACAAACTTCTGAACAAATCCCAATCCCTCGAAAAGATCCATCAACTGTAATTGACGATTTATAACTTCTAACACAAGTTAAAACATCACCAGATCTCCTAAGAAGTACTATAAAGGTATAAAAATATATATTTTAAAAGAAAGCTCCTTAGGGGGCTTCCATTACTCTGAAAGGGAAAATAAAAGGAATCACTTGAGCGTAACGTGCCAAAAAAGAACAATTAACGCAAAAGGGCAAAAAAACGAAGGAAGATTTGAGGAAATGAACTGTTAAGAAACATCTGAGGCCGCCACAATCTGCTTCGGCAAAGGAGAGGCGGCGGCATATGTTCCTCGGGTGTTTGCGACAAAGCTCCGTCTTGCCTCCCCGCAGGAGGGGGAGAACGAAAAAGAAAAATGCTCCTCTATTTTTAGAGCCAATACCATTTTAATTTGACTTGAAGATGGACGACAAAGGCCTTCCTACCAATCATATTTGTAACTTTGCTCTCCAAAATTTGCCCTCCACGATCCATGTACCGTATTTTCACGACTATAAGGCGCACTTAAAAGTCTTAAATGTTCTCCAAAATAGACAGTGCGCCTTATAATACAGTGCGCCTTATATATGGACCAAAACAGACAACCAAAAAGGAAAAAGCACCACTGTCTGATGTTAAAAAAACACAAACGCCTGAACTGAAACAATACTGTTAAATATGCAGATCAGCCATTTTAGTTTACAACATCTTCCATCATATAGCTCCTCCCCCACTGCAAGATTTTATACAAAATATCCAAAATGGCTGGCTCTAGAGGTGACTGTAAAGTAGTGAGAGCTTCATAACCTGGAAGTCAATAGCAATTACCGTATTTTAACGACTATAAGGCGCACTTAAGTCTTAAATGTTCTCCAAAATAGACAGTGCGCCTTATAATACAGTGCGCCTTATATATGGACCAAAACAGACAACCAAAAAGGAAAAAGCACCACTGTCTGATGTTAAAAAAACACAAACGCCTGAACTGAAACAATACTGTTAAATATGCAGATCAGCCATTTTAGTTTACAACATCTTCCATCATATAGCTCCTCCCCCACTGCAAGATTTTATACAAAATATCCAAAATGGCTGGCTCTAGAGGTGACTGTAAAGTAGTGAGAGCTTCATAACCTGGAAGTCAATAGCAATTACCGTATTTTAACGACTATAAGGCGCACTTAAGTCTTAAATGTTCTCCAAAATAGACAGTGCGCCTTATAATACAGTGCGCCTTATATATGGACCAAAACAGACAACCAAAAAGGAAAAACCACCACTGTCGGATATTAAAAAACACAAACGCCTGAACTGAAACTATACTGTTAAATATGCAGATCAGCCATCTTAGTTTACAACATCTTCCATCATATAGCTCCTCCCCTACTGCAAGATTTTATACCAAAACATCCAAAATATCCAAAATGGCTGGCTCTAGAGGTGACTATAAAGTAGTGAGTGCTTCATACCTGGAAGTCAATAGCAATTAGTAGCATATTTTCACCACTATAAGGCGCACTTAAAAGTCTTGAATTTTCTCCAAAATAGACAGTGCGCCTTATAATACAGTGCGCCTTATATATGGAAAAAAATGTCATTCACTGAGGGTGCGCCTCATAGTCGTGAAAATACGGTAAATCCTGCTTTATTTTCAGCTATTTAGGAGTAACGACAACTAGTAATTACGGGCACTCCCACTCAGTCTTTTTCTTGCCGGAAACCTCCTGCCAATCGTTGTTTTTTTTCTGGGAATGAAATGGAGGTGCAATTAAAATTGCTTATGCTGTGATTATGCTCATTTGTGTGAAGGATTATTGCCTCTGCAATCATGACTGCTTCTTAAAATCACTCGCCGCTATTTTGCGCTCAAGTTCTTGGGAGGATCTGCAACAAAGGGATGTATTCCACATAAACTAGAATGAAGAGATGCTGACGTTGGAATAAAGTTTGTTAAATGGCACCCTAAAAATGATTGGACAGGGCAACAAATGCTAAAAAATATATATAAATAAATTTGAACTTGATTCGCTGCTGTGTTTATTTGAAACCAAAATATAAGAATGGCTTTAACAATAACCAAAGCACTTTCAAAAAGGGCTTCTGGTTTTAGAACTGAAATTTGTCAATGGCCGGTCTTATCTGGCAACGTGACCGGATGTTTGGTCGCTAGTCTTTTGGTCGCCGGTCAAATGTACTTAGATATTAAACAGTACGTAGATATTAAATAGTACTTAGATATTAAACACTACTTGGATATTCAACACTACTTAGATATTCAACACTACTTAGATATTCAACACTACTTAGATATTAAACACTACTTAGATATTAAACACTACTTAGATATTAAACACTACTTAGATATTAAACACTACTTACATATTAAACACTACTTAGATATTAAGCACTACTTAGATATTAAACAGTGCTTAGATATTAAACAGTACTTACATATTAAACAGTACTTGGATATTAAACAGTACTTAGATATTAAACAGTACTTGGATATTAAACAGTACTTAGATATTAAACAGTACTTGGATATTAAACACTACTTACATATTAAACAGTTCTTACATAGTAAACAGTACTTAGATATTAAACAGTACTTAGATATTAAACTCTCTCTTAGATATTAACCAGTATTTACATATTAAACAGTACTTACATATTAAACAGTACTTACATATTAAACACTACTTAGATATTAAACACTACTTAGATATTAAACAGTACTTAGATATTAAACTCTCTCTCATGAATCTAATTTTGAGAGCTGGTTCCAACAGAAAACTCTCTGTCACCTTTAGACCGGCGACCAAAAGACCGGCAACCAGAAGACGTCCAAGACAAACGTCCAAGCACCAATTCTATAGGATTTAAAGCTCTTTGGGGCAGTCATTGAAAAAAGTCCCACCTTGAAAAGTTCAGAATTTGTCACCAAGTCCTTGGGCAATGGCTCTAAAATAGTTTGGAGACGCTAACAAAGAAAATGTAATAATTGCATCCCGGTTCTTGGAGAAACTTGCTCATTTGACTGACAGGCAGCAAAGCTAGCATCCACCTCCTCTTTTTCCTGAGCTCGAAACAGACCCGTTGTTCCCTTATCCTCTCTGCCAGCAGCTGTCTGCTGCACAGCTGTTTCCTTTTCCCCCGAAGCGAAGAAAAGAAGCCCCCCACACCCCACCCCACATCTGCTCAACGGAGCGTCACGGGTATATCGTGGAGGTGTGCTGGCATAACCGCTTCGTGCCACTTGGCAAGCAAAGAAAAAGCCGGATAATGGCCTTGTAATTCATCAAGTTTCCAAGCAGACTTGAAGAAGGTTTTTTTTTTGAATAGGTAGCCCGCCACGCCACGGACTATGAGTAACCGTCGTCTCGGGACAGAACCCGAGGGGATTTGCGAGACGCCTCTTGATCGATGCGTCGCCTCTTTGGCCTGGCCAAGCGTTTACTTTATCACAACAAGCTTTCGCTACATGACTGCGTAACTCTTAAGGTCTTCGGTGTCCGACGCGCTGAAAGGGACGTATTGATTGCATCGTGAAAACGTCGCTTATGACAAATGGAACCCTAAATCAAATCGGGAGATAAATCGTCCGGCGGCGGTGTCATTAGGGCGGCGTGATGGCTAGCTTAATATGGTGATTAAATAAGGACAAGTTATGATGACACCAAGACGGGTTCGAACCAGGGTGGACTGCAAGTGGCTTCAATCTCACAACATTCCAATGTGCTATCCATTCGTGACCGGACGTTTGGTCGCCGGTCTTTTGGTTGCTGGTCAAATGTACTTAGATATTAAAGAGTACTTGCATATTAAACAGTACTTGCATATTAAACAGGGCTTGCATATTAAACAGTGCTTGCATATTAAACACTACTTGGATATTAAACAGCACTTGGATATTAAACACTACTTGGATATTAAACACTACTTGGATATTAAACAGTATTTAGATATTAAACAGTATTTAGATATTAAACACTACTTGGATATTAAACACTACTCGGATATTAAACACTACTTACATATTAAACACTACTTAGATATTAAACACTACTTACATATTAAACACTACTTACATATTAAATACTACTTACATATTCAACACTACTTGGATATCAAACCCTACTTAGATAATAAACACTACTTAGATATTAAATACTACTTAGATATTATACTCCCCCTTAGATATTATACTCTCTTAGAAATTATACTCTCTCTTAGATATTATACTCTCTCTCTCAGATATTAAACTCTATCTCATGCATATAATTTTGAGAGCTGGCCTAAACAGTAAACTCACCATTTGACCGGCGACCAAAAGAATGGCGACCAAAAGACCGGTCCACCAAAAGACCAGCGACCAAACGTCCAAGCACCCTATCCATCATTAGCATAATTCCCCTGTCCAGCAATCCTTCTCATGATCCAAAAACCCCATTCTACTATTTCCATTCCCAAAACCACACTACCTGTTCCCCCCAAATTCCTTCACACACCAATAATGCCATCACACGCGTCCATTCCTTTGAAAGCCTCTACGATTTAGCCGCTAGAGCTAATAAAAGTGTTCTTGGCTGGCATAGAGAGAGAGAACTCGCCTGCCTGCCAAGGCTAGCAGACAGTAACCAGAACATTTGGCTCATTTTGTAAGCATGCGTTAAGCTGGAGAATCTGCGTGACCCTGGCACTCCATATGGTCCAGAACATGGCACAAAGTACTCTGTAGTACTCTGTGGGCGACTGCAGTTTTGGCAGCCCGCAGCAACCCCCCAAAAGGTCCGCAGTGCGGACTCACGGTACAAATGCTAACCTCCACTGTTGTCCTTATGCTAATAAATAGCGTATAAACAAAAATCCTTTTATGGGAGTCAACCAACAAGCGGAAATAACGAAAACTACCCTTTTGTCACAGTCGGTACCCCCCAAATGATTTAAAGTATCGGTCAGGTCCATCATTAGGTCACCCACCCGCTAGCACAGTCATTGTTTTGAGTGGGTATAAAGCGGAAATCAATTTCCTCTGCTCTCTTCTGTGTTAGACTGGTCGCCGGAGGAGCACTTACTCCACTTTAGCTGACCTGGTTGTCCTTTACCCCTTAAAAATCATAACTCTTTGACAATGTAGTTCTTTTGTGGGTTAGCTAGTTAGCGGGGCAATCAAATTTTTCAAGCCGACCTGAAGCAGAAGAATCCTATTAAAAAGAATACAATGATACTTGGATTATTTCAATTATAGCAGCAGCGAGGAGGCTCGGGAGCCGTCGCAGAATGCTTCGCTACGACTCACCGCTTTGGCTAATGGTGTTTTCTTTGCAGGGGAAATGACATATAATATCATTAAATAGAGATATGCAGAATAGAGTGTCGACAGATTCATCTAGTGGGCCTGCTCAATCTGTTCGTGGGTGTCGAGTGGCTCCCTGACGACAGATCCGGCTCATCGTTGGACATTTTTAGACCTCGGTGGCTCTGGTTCGTTGTGGCTAAGAGATGGAATGTTAAAAAGTCTGCCAAAGTGGCCACGAAAAGATTTACCGCAACCCAAAGAGGATCCACAATTGACGTGTTGAACCCCCCATCACTAACGAGACAACAAAACAATCACTTAGAGCTCGTTAACCCTTTCTCGTCGGATGCCATTGACGACTGAGCAAATGTTTTCGGTACTACGACTGTCCAGCTAGCTCTCTCAACGTATGGCAGCTGGTATGCCAAAATTCATTCTACAAACACGGTGCTTAGACGTTTGGTCGCCTGTCTTTTGGTGACATATAGTTTACTGTTGAAACTAGCTCTCAAAACTATATTCATGAGAGAGAGTTTAATATCTAAGAGAGAGAGTTTGATATCTAAGTACTGTTTGGTATCTAAGTACTGTTTGGTATCTAAGTACTGTTTGGTATATAAGTACTGTTTGGTATCTAAGTACTGTTTGGTATCTAAGTACTGTTTGGTATACAAGTACTGTTTGGTATCTAAGTACTGTTTGGTATCTAAGTACTGTTTGGTATCTAAGTACTGTTGGATATCTAAGTACTGTTGGATATCTAAGTACTGTTGGATATCTAAGTACTGTTATATATCTAAGTACTGTTATATTTCTAAGTACTGTTTGGTATCTAAGTACTGTTTGGTATCTAAGTACTGTTTGACATCTAAGTACTATTTAATATCTAAGTACTGATTAATATCTAAGTACTGTTATATTTCTAAGTACTGTTTGATATCCAAGTACTGTTATATATCTAAGTACTGTTTAATATTTGAGTACTGTTTGGTATCCGAGTACTGTTTGGTATCTGAGTACTTTTGACTGGTGACCAAAAGACCCGCGACCAAAAACGCAAAAACACCAGTGGCCTCTAAACAGCAAATAATTCAGAAGAGACAAAATGTAGGACAAAGTACAGATTGTGTCCTTACATAATACCCATCTAAATTTCCGTTCAAGGGTAGCCATCGAAAAGTCAAGCAACTTCAGTCTGATTGGATGTTAAAAGTACAGTTCACGGCTAACAAGTATGTTTTTTCACTGGAACGAGACCGACCTTCATTAAATACTGTGTTCTTAAGCAGAGTTCCAATAGATAGTTTCACAGCAGACTGCGCTGCCTAACATTTTCTTTGACCTTATGCAAATCAAACCATGTAAAACACAACAATCCTTCAAGGACGGCGGTTCACAGTCGCACGCGGCGGCCAGACGTGACCTTAACGGGGTTTTAATTTCCACTCCGAGGATTTCATCTGCATGATTACGCCGTACAGTCGGCCGCTCGTACCAGCGACGAGGCCTCGCGTGTCACTTTTACGATTCCGACACATTTGTCTGACGCTCGGCATCGGAAGACAAAACGGGAGGAAAAGCATTTGGGGAAATTGCCAGATCCCTCGGAACCAAAAAAAAACTCGAAACATTCCATGGCTACATTTGCGAGAATAAAGCTCCCGGCATGTGAGCAATGGGACCATCATGACGTTATGGGTATCGTAAACAAGACTAGGTGGATGTCTTTATAACGGTACAAGCGGAAAGTCAATCATTTTTGCTGAGGCGCTGGAGTAATTGCAACATTTAAATTCCTACCTCAAAACAAGCCCGCCTCACCTACACGATAAGACTTGATTTATAAGGATAACGATAATATCGGCTTGTGTAATTCCCAGATACCCTCTGTAGGGGGCCATGACCTTCAAAATGGCTACCCAGAAGCCGAACTAGCGCACAGGTAGAGTCCAGTTTTGTCAAAACAACGGGTGGAGAGGAAATATTAAGCTATAAAGCAGGGGTGTCAAACATAGGGCCCGCGGGCCGGATCTGGCCCGTCTGGTGGTTTGGTACGGCCCGGGGAAGAAAGCTGCATTGTATAAAAAAATATAATTTTTCTTTAAAATTTGTAGTATTGTAGTATTTGTAGTATATACAAAAGTTGTATAAATATAAAGAGTACTTAGATATTAAACAGTACTTAGATATTAAACAGTACTTAGATATTAAACAGTACTTAGATATTAAACAGTACTTAGATATTAAATGCTACTTGGATATTAAACAACACTTGGATGTTAAACACTACTTGGATATTAAACAGTACTTAAATATTAAACAGTACTGAGATATTAAACAGTACTTAGATATTAAACAGTACTTAGATATTAAACAGTACTTAAAGGATGGATTACATCCTCTCCGGAGCTAACTTTCCTCCGCAAAGGTTGCGGGAATCAAACAAGCGACTGATTTTGTTTCTAGTCTTCCGCGAGTTCTATTCAAGCGCATCTGGCCTGTTCTTATCTACCACCCGCAGCCAACTGTGCGGCCCAGAAACCGTCTTAATGTGACAAGTGTACGATAAACTTGACAGATCAACTTTTTCGATAGTCTCCGAGCAGCCCATAAACAAGCCAGGCTTCTAATCTGATAATCCGCCAATGAAAGATTAGGGCACCCGGAGTATTATTGTGTTGTCAGTCTTGCTTACGGGGTCACCCGGGCTTTGGCGGGCGGGCTGGCGGGGTTAGACATCCCTCAGACGACTACGGGACGGTGTCACATCCCGGCAGGTGAGGTGAGGCGATAAGACTAACTGTGGGACGCTCAGTGGACAAACTTGAACTGTCACTAGCGCTAATGGGGAAGGAAACAAGGGCAAAGAAGCTAGCGCTTTGCTACAAGTTAGTGCCTTGCTACAAGTTAGCGCTAGCGTCTAGCACAGGGGTCACAAACAATCCATATTTTCTAATGTTAGTCCTTGTGAGCCATACTACGAATTTAAAAGTCAAAATACATGTAAACCAGTGCCTTATCCTTAAATTTTTGTAATTTCACTACTCTTAAAGTGGAAAAATGGACTTTTTGTTAAATATTCTTATTTGCTGTTGCTAATCAACGAGAAGATGCATTCCAGAAAAGTCTACTTCAAAAAAATTGAAGATTAAAGCAGTTATAAATGTAATATCTCAGTTCTGTTATTAGCGGTTTCCATATTTTAGCTCACAGGTTAGCAAAGAGCCAGATACACCCATCAAAAGAGCCACATGTGGCTCCCCCTGAGCCATAGGATCCCTCACCTCCATGCTATAGAAGTTTTAGACTTTCCGAAGTCGTTTTTACGCGTTGAAGTGGACGGCTACGTATGAGAGAATCTCGTTGAAATTAAACAAAACAAAAGAGTCAATATTGATTGATCCCAGAGTTTGGGTAATTACCGCCGTGAGCACAAGACCATGTTAAGGTCAGTATTATCTTTGCTCATTTAATGGGTCAGCGACCTAGCTTTCACTAGGCTAAATTAACGATGGAGGTAAAGGGTTTTTTTTGCTCACCTTGATGCAATTCACGGCCAGAGTTAAAG
The DNA here is from genome assembly GCF_051989575.1 of Stigmatopora nigra. Lineage (NCBI taxonomy): Eukaryota > Metazoa > Chordata > Actinopteri > Syngnathiformes > Syngnathidae > Stigmatopora > Stigmatopora nigra. Next base: position 8,104,448 of record NC_135527.1, on the reverse strand, counting down.
GTGGCGTAGAAGAGCTTGACCCCTTGATATTTGCCGAACGGTACCCGGCGCTAAAAAATGGCAGCGGCGTAAATCAGAGCGGCAATGAAACTGTGCAGTGAAAATGTAATGAGGCTATTAAAATTATGTATTTTATGGGACAAGTAGGAATCTTCTATTTGCATTGTTGAATTATGGACATGTTTCAGAGTCTGAAAATAACCAAATCAGGGTTTTAGAGCTCGGGATTGTAACATGTCATACGAGTGACGAGACTACTGTTTTGCTAGGGGTAGCTTTTTTTAAAGAAACCTAACAAAGTCTGTTTCTTTTTTATACAATTTCCATACACCGAAAACTCTAATTGAAATTCTCCCTTTTCCGTAAAATCAAATATTGACCGTGCTAAGACTTCCAGGTCACAAGTCCGAAAAAACTCCCTTTAATTTTTCAACAGAGACTCGGCAGACATTTCCATCTGGCCTTGATAAATCTCACCGTCTTCCTTCTCCTCTTTTTGCCACAGCAAAGCCATTTATTTTCTATTTCTCCCAGCTATATTTCCCAGTTAATATTTCCTTTTTTTTCTCCTTCTTCTCATAGCACCTGACAAAAAGATGCCACAAGGTACGATAAGAAGTCTGAAACCTTTTAGCTTTTTCTCTCCATTTCAAAAAACAAAAATAAACACTCGTTAGCAATGCTAACAACAATAAAACATTACATTTTGCACAAAAACGCAACCCTCCACGTAGAAGATCAAGAAAATGTCCTGACTAAAGTTCCTATATATAGATTCCCCAACCAGCTAAATCCTGATTATGTCAGTCAGACCCACTGTGTTAGCCTCCGGCGTTAGCGACGTAGTTTATCATAGCGGCGCTTCAAAAAAGCTAAGATTGCCATGATCCATTTTAGCAAAAAAAGATCACACTGATTTGCAAAAGCTACAGAGTTGATTGACGGGTAGCCGTATCCTTCCGGCGATTGGTCGAGGCTTTAATTTGAAGATTTCTATGGCAGACATTGTTGGGCTAATGCAAATAAGACAGACAGACGAGTGGCTTAATGTTGATGAGGTGTTAATATCTAATATCCAAAGTAGATAAAAGCCTTATTAGCCCCCGCGGTTTTGTCGCGAATAGGAACTCATTACACCGAGAAGATGGACTGAAGGGCTTTGTGCTACGTCCTTAAGCTTTGTGACAGGGTCAACTTCATTTTCAGAATAAAATGCTCGGGGTTTAACTAGCGTAGACAAGCCGACATTGTTCGGGGGGGGGGGGGGGGTTCTCATTCGGACTTGCGTGGACGAAAGACATGTGGGGATTACGCCGTCTCAAGCCGGAGGGCGCTTTGATAATCGCTTGTCATTTCGGGAGTTTGCGCGCCTGTCGGAGCTGGGGCGCTTTCGAAAAAAGGTCTTTGGTTCAAAACCAATGGTGGGCAGATTAGTCCGACACGCTTCTGTTCGGCGGAGGGTGGATTGCAATGTTTGCTTTCTGGCTTTGAGGGAAAACAGTTTAGGGGCGGGGAGGGGGATTTCAAACCCGTGACCGGATGTTTGGTCGCCGGTCTTTTGGTCGCCGGTGAAATGTACTTAGATATTAAACTGTTCTTAGATATTAAACAGTACTTAGATCATAAACAGTACTTAGATCATAAACAGTACTTAGATCATAAACAGTACTTAGATCATAAACAGTACTTAGATATTAAACTCTCTCTCTTAGATATTAAACTTTCTCTCTTAGATATTAAACTCTCTCTCTTAGATATTAAACTTTCTCTCTTAGATATTAATCTCTCTCTCATAGATATAATTTTGAGAGCTGGTTTCAACAGTAAACTTTCTGTCACCAAAAGACCGGCCACCAAAAGACCGGCGACAAAAAGGGACCAAAAGACTGGCAACCATAGGACTGGCGACCAAAAGAGACCAAAAGACTGGGGACCTAAAGACTGAGGACCAAAAGACTGGGGACCAAAAGACTGGGGACCAAAAGACTGGGGACCAAAAGACTGGCGACCCTAAGACTAGCGACCAAAAGGGACCAAAAGACCAGGGACCAAAAGACCGGCGACCAAACGTCCGAGCACCAGCAATACCTAAAGATTCTAGCCAATGCATCAGTTTAACCAGGTGAAAACTGCCTTAAATCTTCATTTTTAATGACTTCCGCCAGTATTGGTAGGCGGTTCCAGCCGGCCAGGTAGACGGATCACTGCCGGCCGGCCCTGCCAGTTCTAACGGATCGGACCTCTATTGCAGTGGTGGTGAAACGTGATTCAATGCCAGCTGTCCAAATTCAAATGGACTTTTATATTCAGTAGCAGTGAAGGAATTAAAAGTCCAGTATTTTCTCATTCCTGGCCTCTTGCCATCACATGAAGCGTTGTAGTTTTCTGCGGCTTAATGTCTTTTGGCAAACGCCGGCGGTGTAATGAATGCGAGGCTGGCGGTGCGAAAGCACAAAGTAAGCACGCCATTTGCTGATCAATGAGTCGGGCACGAGAAGAATGAGCTCCGGGCTTGCTGATTGAGCGACAACGTCAATAGGCAAAGTGCTGCCTTTAAACAAGTGGCCACAAACACCGTCTCCATCCAGCAATGCGTCCCATCGATTTCAATTTGAGCCGGCACGCTCCTAAATCCCCTTTATGCCCATCAACTTATTCAACTTAGCCCTACTTTGGTTCCAGCGCTACTTCAAGCACTTCCGAAAAGCAAAAAAAGCCCCTCCACTACCTGACCCGGACGTTTGGTCGCCGGTCTTTTGGTCTCCGGTCTTTTGGTGGCCGGTCAAATGGTGACAGGGAGTTTACTGTTGAAAGCAGCTCTCAAAATTATATTCATCAGAGAGAGTTTAATATCTAAGGGAGAGAGTTTAATTTCTAAGTACTGTTTAATATGTCAGTACTGTTTAATATCTAAGGACTGTTTAATATCTAAGTATACTGTTTAATATCTAAGGACTGTTAATATCTAAGTATACTTGTTTAATATCTAAGTACTGTTTAATATCTAAGTACATTTGACTGGCGACCAAAAGACTGGCGACCAAAAGACTGGCGACCAAAAGACCGGCGACCAAATGTCCGGTCACAGGTCAAATCGTATCTGAGCGAGTTGTTCATTTCCGAGATAAAGCGTGATAAACTTGACGATCTTGACAGTCCTGCCCCAAAGTCATTTTTGGTGTAACTAGAAAGGATTATGTTCTGCGAGGTGGGAGGTGGGGGGCAAAGTTTTTAAATTTAAAATGTAATCAGTCTAATCACCATAAGCAATCAGTTCCTCTTCATTTCACCTGATCTCGCCGCTTCACCCCCCCCCCTCCCCCCAGTGCTTAAACGGCCCCGTTAAAAGAGGGAGCGTCTTATCGGTCCCCCAGATTAAGCCTCCACTTTGATTAACATCGGCACAATTTGGGAAAAAAAATCGTCATTTGGGCGGAGACGCCATGTTTTATGAAGCGGGCGAAAATTTTCAGGTGGTGGACCAGCGCAAATGAACTTTTGACTCTATTCACCGGCGAGCATGAATAGGAAGCGTACTTGATGGTCCGTCCTGCTCGTATTCAAGGTAATTGTCTTTTTCGATAAGCACTGCTGACAGTGCAGGCCAGGCAATCGACTCACAGGCTTAATGATTCAAATGATTAGTCAACATTGGGAGCCATCGGAGCGGAGGACGCCTAATGGAGTCGTAGTGTCCATGGAGTCCCCGCACTTTGGAAAACGTCAATGTCCGGAGAGTGTGACGGCCGGTGGTGGTCGAGGGGGGCTTGGACGTTTGGTCGCTGGTCTTTTGGTCGCCGTTTTTTTGGTTGCCGGTCAAATGTACTTAGATATTAAACAGTACTTGGATATTAAACAGTACTTGGATATTAAACAGTACTTGGATATTAAACAGTACTTGGATATTAAACAGTAATTAGATATTAAACAGTACTTGGATATTAAACAGCACTTGGATATTAAAGAGTACTTGGATATTAAAGAGTACTTGGATATTAAAGAGTACTTGGATAGTAAACACTACTTGGATATTAAACACTACTTGGATATTAAACAGCACTTGGATATTAAACAGCACTTGGATATTAAACAGCACTTGGATATTAAACAGCACTTGGATATTAAACAGCACTTAGATATTTAACAGTACTTAGATATTAAACTCTCATGAATTTAATTTTGAGAGCTGGCTTCAACAGTAAACTATCTGTCACCATTCGACCCGTGACTAAAAGGCCGGCGACCAATCATCGGAGCACTGATTTGACCCGAAAGGTCCAACGAATAAATTAGTGACCTACAAATGAGCATATCTTAAAGCTAATTGCAACAGTGCTATTTTCCCATCCTTAACTCGCCCAATCTTGACCAACGCAATGTCCATCCCATCATAATTATAAGACCCACGTCACCCCCTCGACAGCCACAATGTTTTTCCCTTACTCCTCCCACAGGGCAACGAAGAGGAAGGTCGCCTCGACACGATTGTTTTATTCAACGCCGCCGGATTAACGCTGACGCTATTTTCTTAGATATGTTGATTTCCCTAATACACTGGTGTCAAAGTCGTGGCCCGGGGGCCGGATCTAGCACGGAAATGCGGTAGGTAATTTAAAAAAAAAAAGGCCTACCTTGAGGTGGATGGTGTGAAAGTCAAGGAACATTCTCTCTCCTGAGACCTAAAGCAGAAAAGGGAGAAAGGGTGTCACTCCTGATTACGAAAACGAAGCAATTACAGAGCAGCCTTCTTTGACAGTGATTGATCAATGAGGAACTCCCGTAATCAAGACAAGGACTCTAGGGACCCCTTCAGTAAATTGGCAGGGGGGGCACGGTAAATCCCAGTTTGTCCGAGTTACTAACAACCGAGACCAGTTTTCAAATCCGCTACAAAGCTACAAGTGGAAAGTATTAGGAGTCATTTTGCCAATTGTTTTTTAGCATTTAGTTATCACAGTCAATGCCAATCACAGGTAATCATTTTTTAATATATAATTTGACGATAAATGCAATTAAAAATGGAGGAAAAAATGTTTCACTCTATTAAAACAAATGGTTTTCCTGATAATACTTCGAGGTTGATAAAAAATAAATAAAATAGTCAAATAAATTGCTTGAAAAACTGCTTTAGTTTGTTTGTTTTGATTAAATAAGCATTGCTAGTTGATTTTTTACTTATAAAATTGAATATTTGCACTCAAAATATTGGATAAAACTCCAAAAACACCCCAAAAAAATCTTGTAATATTAACAAGACTGGACGTCCAATCCGTTTTTCAGGATTTCTACGTGTACAGTCATAGAAGGGATTGACACCCCTGCGTGAGATCAGGTTTTAGCAGTCCGACATTTGCAAATGACTTTCTGTGTAGCGCCGCCATTAGTCGTCATGGCAACTACACTTGTTCTTACATAGGCGCAAATAGAACTACTCAAAACCTGTATCTTTGTTTTTTTTTCTCTATTTCTCAAGACGGCTTTGGAATTGAGGTATGAAGACCAGGTAGAAGTTCCGGGGGTGCCGTTAGGACCGTGTCAAACATGGACGTTGGAACTATAGTGGTTTTAGTGAGTACGAAAATAAAAACTGATTAACGTAAGGTACTTGGCGGTTTTGGAGTTTCTCGGGACGGGTTTTTAAAAGCTGTCCTGGACTGGTTGTGTATCAGTCAGGGTGAAATACCTGCAAGGGATGGAGGCGGCGGCGGCGGGACAAAGGCGAGAGAGAAGACGCGCTTTGCTGCCCCGTGACGGACATTTCCAATTAGGCCGGCTAAATAAATAGTGACTGGCCCTGTTGTGCCATTCGTCAGTCTATCGAGCTTTAAATCAGATCTGGAATCCTTGGTCGACTTTGTTGTTCTGGCGCTCTGAGTTATTTTGTTTTTAAAAGCTTAAATAAATCAGATTTGGTGCTAAATGCATCCCATAGTTGTTTGTTTCGCTAACTTTGAGTTGTGCCGTTACGGTAAGTCTTTGGGTAGGTGCTTTAGGAATTAGCAAATAAGTCAAGTTAGTAAGGCAGTAGTTTGAAAATAATCATTAATGACAGTAGAGGGCTAAAACTGAGTCGTATAGTGAGTACTGTAGTGGTAAAAGAGTAAAAAGTCAACAATTTCTCTTTAACAAAACAAATGGCTGAGTGTTAAGACCTACTGTATGCATGTACATCTATGTGCTTATATTTATGTATGTAGTATATATATGTGTGTATGTAGTATATATATGTATGTGTATGTAGTATATATATGTTTGTGTATGTAGTGTATATATGTATGTCTAGGTGTATATATATTTATGTATGTGTATGTAGTATATATGTATGTGTATGTTGTATGTATATATATGTATGTGTATGTTGTATGTATATATATGTATTTGTATGTAGTATATATACATGTATGTGTATGTAGTGTATATATATGTCTGTATATGTAGTATATATATATGTATGTGTATGTAGTATATATATATATGTACATGTATGTGTATATATATGTATGTGTATGGAGTATATATATGTATGTGTATGCAGTATATATATGTATGTGTATGTAGTATATATATATGTATGTGTATGTAGTATATATATATATATGTATATGTATGTAGAATATATATATGTATGTGTATGTAGTATATATGTATGTATGTGTATGTAGTATACATCTATGTATGTGTATGTAGTACTGTGAAATTTCCCGAATACGGGATGAATAAAGTGATCCAATCCAAAACACCCCTTTATACAATAGGCGTCCAATCTATTTGGTCCACAGCAGAGTGTCGGGAGAGTCCGTAAAAGCAGCAAAGTTAGCCAGCTTTGACATTTGGTTGCCAGTCCCACGCCCGCTCCCATAATCCCGCTTATTTAGCCTCCGTGACTGCCTATGACCTTTTTTTTTTACCGGTACGCTAGCTAGCATTCCCCTCCCCATTGGCGAACGTCCGCCGCTGCCGGGGCGAAGTTAATGATTTGATGTTAAGTGCGTGACGGGTCCTTGGGAGCGTCACCAGTTGAAAAGCGGCGGCGGCGTTTTGGCTGGCGGCCTCGCTAGCGTCAGCACTTTGAAACGCTCGCCCTTTTCTTTTCCCCGAGAAGGAGCCCGCGGGAGGGAGGCTCCGAGTGAGGGCCATTCATCACATTAATGAGTAGTGTCACTTTATTTACAAAAAAAGGGGCGATTTTCCCCCCGTGGAAGTTATTCACAATCACGATGCGGCGTTCTGATAATGTTGGCTGGAGTTAATTGAAAAAGGCAATGCAGGAACTAATCTACAGTGATGCAGGTAGCCAGCTGTGTCTGGCTGATTGCAACGGCCTGCTAGCTGGCTGGCTGGCTGGCTTGGTGACACACTGGCGCCTTGGCATCCATTTTTTTTTTTTGGTTGGGGGACGGAAAGACAGGCTCTGGTCCGGCTTGCTTTGATTTTCAATCCACTACAAATTGGCAATACGCCATTTGACCTTAACATTGTCCACTTTAGTGGCTCAGACTCCGCCCCCGGACCGTAGATTTGACAAAGGGTGGTCTAGTACACACCCCCAGGGTCGTCCATTTTTGAATGGACTTAAATAACCAAAAGGGGAGGGTGCTTAATCCCGGCGTAGTGACGTTTTTAATGTATTTTCACAACTATAAGGCGCACTTAAAAGTCTTAATTTGTGTTCAAAATAGACAGTGCGCCTTATAATCCAGTGCGCCTTATATATGGACCAAAACAGAAAACCAAAAACGAAAAACCACCACTGTCGGATATTAAAAAACAAACAAACACCTGAACTGAAACAATACTGTTAAAAATGCAGTTTACAACATCTTCTATCATATAGCTCCTCCCCCACTGTAAGATTTTATACCAAAAAATCCCAAACATCAACAATGGCTGGCTCTAGAAGTGACTATAAAGTAGTGAGTGCTTCATACCTGGAAGTCAATAGCAATTACCCTATTTTCACCACTATAAGGCGCACTTACAAGTCCTAAATTTCCTCCAAAATAGACAGTGCGCCTTATAATACAGTGTGCCTTATATATGGAAAAAATGTCATTCATTGAGGGTTTGCCTTATAATGCGGTGCGCCTTATAGTTGTGAAAATACGGTAGTTGGTTTCTTGGCGTTGTTGCTCAAGGTCCTTTTGGATACTCCCCATCCCTTTTCCACATCTCCCTGCACAATTAATTTTATCTTTGGGGTATTATCAAGAGAGAGCCTGGCAAAGCAGCATGACAGAAAAAAAAACGTCCAGAAACCCCCGAGGCTCAGGGTGGGGGATTAATCTGTTTGACAAGATCTCTCACAAATGATTTCGCCTCGACTTGGCTTGCGTTAGATGTTTGCCACTTGCCGTCGCGTACTCTGAGGGGGCGTCGGAGACGGAGTTGGAGGGGGGGCGGGATCGCTCAACTCAACATGTCAGCGCTAAGGCACTCCTGACGACATTTCTAATACTCCAAAACGCGGCTAGATCTTGTCCCTGTGTCGGCGGACTTGGGATTTTTTTGTTTACTTTTCACTTTGTCCAATTGGTTATGATGGGGAGGACTGACAGAGAATGTTGGCTTTCACTTGATAAGAAAAGATACTTAAATTTGTGAAGGTTTTCAAAGTAAAGAATAGTAGCTAGTAGCAGTTTTTGGTCCTTTTTGGTCAATGGCATACCATATGGTGGTCTTAATGAAGCATGGCCGTCCGCTTGTTGCATTATTTTCATGGCTGGACGTTTGGTCGCTGGTCTTTTGGTCCCTTTTGGTCTCCTGTCTTTTGGTCGCCAGTCAAATGTACTTGGATATTAAACAGTACTTGGATATTAAACAGCACTTGGATATTAAACAGTACTTGGATATTAAACAGTACTTGGATATTAAACAGTACTTGGATATTAAACATTACTTAGATATTAAACACTACTTAGATATTCAACACTACTTGGATATTCAACACTACTTAGATATTAAGCACTACTTAGATATTCAACACTACTTAGATATTCAACACTACTTAGATATTCAACACTACTTACATATTCAACACTACTTACATAGTCAACACTACTTACATATTCAACACTACTTACATATTCAACGCTACTTACATATTCAACACTACTTACATATTCAACACTACTTAGATATTAAACAGTATACTTAGATATTAAACACTACTTAGATAGTAAACAGTACTTAGATATTAGACACTACTTAGATATTAAACAGTACTGGTTTCAACAGTAAACTCTCTGTCACTATTTGACCGGCCACCAAAAGACCGGAGACCAAACATCCGGTCACAGATTGGGGCAGTCTGGTCGAATAGTTTAAATAACATAACGAATATTATCCTAAACGACGGTCCTATTTTAACGTTGGGCACTCCGTCTCGGTCGTTAACAAGCCGTGGCGAGCGACCCGAGTCTTTCCCGGCACTTTGGCGAATGCACTCCAGGCACTTCTTCTCGTTATTAATTACTGTTTGTAAACAACGCCATTGCATAGGCGAGATTACGGCACGTGCTCGGCATCCGTCCGGTTCTCGGCGGCGATTAAGCGGCGAGAACCGAGACAGCTGCTCAAGATGAGTTCATTGGCATGTTTAATGAATTGCGCTTGAGAAAATGATTCAATCATCACTTTGATTAATTCTCCACATGCCCCATAATGCCTCAAACATCTGCCGCCTGTCAATAGCGAGGGGAAAACTTTGAGAATCAGGCTAGCTAGCTAGCTAGCACTTTTACAGCAGGAAACCCCAATTAAGACATATTCCATTAAAATAATCAGGAATAGTCCACAGATTCATGTTGGGATTTTTGTGTAGCCTCAAATGACAGCCATTTTGTCAAAAAAACACCAAGTGACACCATGTAAACATTCCAAAAACCCAGTGTCCATTTTCCCCCGAGCGAGGACAAAGCGTTAGCGACTGTAAAAGACAAGCGTTGGCGTCTTTTTCTCCCTTTCAAGCATTACAATCGGAATAAGTGGCCGAGAGTGAGAGCGCTTGGACGTCAAGTGGAGGAAAAATTTGAAACGCTCGCCCGGAGAAAGTCGATGCTGTCTCGGTAGACGCGTAATAACAGCTGTTAAACGCGGGTGAAGTGCGGGGAGCAAAACAAGGACTACCGTGGTGTCACCTGCCCAAATAATAGCCACGTCCATCTCACTGCAACAAAGACGTGATCGTAAAACCAAATCGAGAACTGGAGTGTTTTTTAAATCAATCCGAGTGTCGCCAGAGCCCAGATGGGCGTCACTGATTGGCTGCTTGACCCATAATCTATTCACGTATCTAGTTATGTATACTTATATTATGTCTAGTCCATGGATGGCCAACTGATGTACTCGAGAGCCTCAATCTAGTCTGTTTTGCATGTTTCTTTCCATAAATACACCTGAATCAAATAATCTGGATTGATTTGAAGCTTCTGGACAGATTGGTGATGAGTTGATCATTTAATTCAGGTGTGGTAGAGGAGGGAGATATGGAAAACAGACTGGGTAGGGGCTCTGGAGGACTGGGACATGGCCACCAGCCCTTGGTCTAGTCTAAGGGTAGGGAACCTATGGCTCGGGAGCCACTTGTGGCTCTTTTGATGGATGCATTTGGCTTTTTGCTAACCTGTGAGCTAAAATATGGAAATTGCTGGTGATAGAACTGAGATATTACATCTACAACTGCTTTAATTGTCATTTTTTTGTAGTAGATTCTTCTGGAACGCATTTTCTCATTAATTAGCAACAGCATTTAAGAATATTTTTAAAGATGTTGATGTTTTTCCACTTTAAAAGAGATGAAATTACAAAAAATTAAGGATAAGGCACTAGTTTACATGTATGTATTTTGACTTTGAAATTCGTAGTATGGCTCACAAGGAATAACATTGGAAAAAATGACTTTTTTGTGGCTCTTTTCGTCAAAAAAGGTTCCTGACCCCTAGTCTAGTCCATTTTGAGGACCAATTTGAGTCCAAGACGGGACAAACGAGTAGTGGGAAGACCTGAATTGGTTCTCCTGGATGCCGAATCAACGATGGCGAGGAAACGGTTTTGACAATACGACCAAACGCTGTAAAATACTATTCTGGGAGCCCCGGAAGGGGCGGCGAACTGGGCTGTCTCGCAGTGGCGCTTTTTCATTGGGATGTTCTCATTTGTATCCGCACCTGTGTCATTCACAGCCTCACGTCTTAACCTAATTTCATGGTCGGCGAGTCTGGATGGATGGCTGTGCCGCCGATTGGGCGCCGAGGGGAGGGACGGCCGCAATGTTGGACTGAGCGCCAAGATGATCGCGTCGAACAGAAGGAATGAGGTGAAGGTAAGAAGAATGGCGGGCGTTGAACCATCGTATTTCAGTCAATACAGCCAAGAAAGATATCATATAATGTGTTTTGGGTCAAAAGGATGACGATACAGGACAGAAGTACTGTGCTAAGTCTATAAAAGATGGCTGTCGGGAACCGGAGTATACTTGTTTGAAACTCTAATAATGGCAGGCCAGGATGAGCTTCCATTTTCTGGAGCGACTACTTCCTATCTTGCAAAACGTGCGGCTGTTTTGTCTCGCCGTCATCGGGCGTGGCAAATGCGAAGCGCGTAGGCACTGAGGGGAAAAGATCATCCGAGCGCCAAAAGCGAGCAGCCATTTGGCACGCCGCATTTTCCGTCCCTGAATGGAAATTGCCCATTTCACCTGGTTGAGTCCTTTGGTCATTGGGCAAGGACGAGCACGGGAAAATGTCAAAATTCGCCAGCGCTAGACGACCTATGGCGGACATAGAACCATTTATCGTTTACGGAATTAGCCACGATTGGAATCTCCAAGGTCCTGATATGCTAAAAAAGTTTGTAGTGTCATCCGTGTCACATGGCTAAGTACTGTTTAATATCTAAGTAGGGTTTAATATCTAAGTATACCGTTTAATATCCAAGTATACTGTTTAATATCTAAGTAGGGTTTAATATCTAAGTATGCTGTTTAATATCCAAGTATACCCCCTAATATCTAAGTAGGGTTTAATATCTAAAAAGGGTTTAATATCTAAGTACTGTTTAATATCCAAGTACTGTTTAATATCCAAGTATACTGTTTAATATCTAAGTAGGGTTTAATTTCTAAGTACTGTTTAATATCTAAGTAGGGTTTAATATCTAAGTATACTGTTTAATATCCAAGTTTACTGTTTAATATCTAAGTAGGGTTTAATATCTAAGTATACTGTTTAATATACAAGTATACTGTTTAATATCTAAGTACTGTTTAATATCTAAGTATACTGATTAATATACAAGTATACTGTTTAATATCTAAGTAGCGTTTAATATCTACGTAGGTTTTAATATCAAAGTACTGTATAATATCCAAGTACTGTTTAATATCCAAGTACTGTTTAATATCTAAGAACTGTTTAATATATAAGTTCTGTTAAAACCAGCTCTCAAAATTGTATTCAAGAGAGAGAGTTTAATATCTAAATATGTACCGTTTGTAACCTGTCCTATCTGGGGGACAGTCTCATCATCTTCTATCAATAAGAGTCCCGCCTACTCCCGTTCTGGTCTGATCAGTGCCAGTCTGTCTGTCTCCCGTCCCCTTAGCCAGATGTAGTCTAGTATAAAAACATTTTTAAATAACTCTTCTCCCACTCCGATTTGAGTCCAGACGGGCTGGATTTGATATCAGTGGACATTTTTCCCGTGGCCCCTTCGTCCCACGTGGCGTGAAATCGAAGCGACGGCGTCCTTACCTGCCGCGGGGGCCTCGTGTCGTCGCCGCCGCCGACGCCGCCGCCGACGTCTCAGGAAAGAGAACTGCGTAAACGAGAGAGACAGAGAAGAAGAGCGTGGAGGTGAATCGCTTCATCAGGACGTAGACGGACCCGTGTGGAGTACCCGTACAATCTTTAGCATCTTCTTAAAATGGCAATACAGTGAAAATATATGAATTTATGCTATATTACAGATGTATTTGAACCATTTGTTAGAACAAAACAGTTATAATATGAATCAAGTCAAGTAAATCACGATCAAGATTGAACATATTCCGTTATTTCTTACATAACTGCAAATATTCTGCCATAATATTCCAAAAAATAATACATATACAGGACTATACTATATATTATTTCCCAAATTTACTCCAGTATTTTTATTGTATATTATATTTACTCCAGTATTTTTATTACATATTATATTTACTCCAGTATTTTTATTGTATATTATATTTACTCCAGTATTGTTATTACATGTTATATTTACTCCAGTATTTCTATGATATATTATATTTCCTCCAGTATTTTTATTACATATTATATTTACTCCAGTATTTTTATTACATATTATATTTACTACAGTATTCGTTTTATTATATATTATATTTACTCCAGTATTTCAACTACATATTACATTTACTCGAGTATTTTTATTATGTATTACATTTACTCCAGTATTTTTATGATATACTACATTTACTCAAGTATTTTTATTATATATTATATTTACTCCAGTATTTTTATTACATATTATATTCACTCCAGTATTTCTATTACATATTATATTTACTCCAGTATTTTTATTATATATTATATTTACTCCAATATTTCTATTACATATTATATTTACTCCAGTATTTTTATTACATGTTATATATACTCCAGTATTTCTATGATATATTATATTTACTCCAGTATTTTTATTACATATTATATTTACTCCAGTATTTTTATTATATATTATATTTACTACAGTATTTTATTATGTTATATTTTCTACAGTATTTTTTATTATATATTATATTTACTACAGTATTTTTCTTTAATATATATTATATTTACTCCAGTATTTCAACTATATATTATATTAACTCCAGTATTTCAACTATATATTACATTTACTCGAGTATTTTTATTATGTATTACATTTACTCCAGTATTTTTATGATATATTACATTTACTCCAGTATTTTTATTATATATTACATTTACTCCAGTATTTTTATTATATATTACATTTACTCCAGTATTTTTACTATGTATTATATTTACACTGGTCTTTTTACTATATATTATATTTACACCAGTATTTATTAGACATTTCCCCTATTTAATACATTTCTACGATATGGGATCAGGACTGGGTTTCGCTAAATCCACCCAATCAGGCGATAGGAACATCCCCAGTTCCTCCATTAACGGCAGGCGAATAAGTTGACAATTTATGGCCTCGCTTTGGGTGATTACATTGTTTTTCTTTCCCTCATCTCGTCGCCAACGATTAGCAAAGTCGGCCACGGACAAAAAAAAAGAATTGCTGCGGCCGCTAAATCATTGATTGAAGCCAGTATAAATATGTTGTTTGCTTTTTAATCCACACGGGCCGAGCTTTAATTTGCCTCCTCCATTGTCTGAAATGTTGTTTTTTTTATTTTTAAACCGCACATTCAAATGAGATGATTAGGAACGTGGTGATTTGAGTATTCCCGGGCCAAAGTGTTAATTCCCAGTCAATTTGCCGTGTGAATGTTCTCTGCTGATGGAAAAAAATGTGAGCCGGGAAAGAAAAATTATAATAATAAAGGCTAGCTTGCTGAATATTAAGTTTTTTCGTTACAAGTTCGGACTTTTGGATCAACGGGAAACTAGTTTGAGAAGGAATATCAAAAGTAGGAGAATTTATTGACGATAACTTGGAGGTTAATCCATGTTTTGTGGACTACTTTCATTTGTTTATTGATTTTTGTCTGTTTGTTTGTGTTATTGTTATATGCGCACTTTGTGGTGGAGGTTTTAATCTATACTACAATAAAAGCATTCAGAACTATTATTTTTTGCAATTCTTCATTTAATTCAAGAATATTTGGAGTGATACAGATGCCAAATATTCATATTTTGTATTTAATTGACCATTTTTGATTTTTTTTTTTAATAAATTAATTAAAATAACTGGATTAAAATCCCTGAATATTCAGTTTTTATAGATTTAAAACAATGTTTACTTGAGATTTTTTATATATATTTTTAGATTTTACAAAATGATTTTTGGACTAAAAATACAGAAAAAAATGATTAAAAAAATGACAATTATTGATTTTAAAAGGGGAAAATTATGAAATTTAATATATATGAATACTCTTCATTTTAATTTGACCCTAAAACAGAACTCAACTCGATTTCTTGTGAGCTGAACCATTTTAGATATATTATTTAGATTTATTTTTAATAAAAGGATTAAAAGAACTGGATTAAAAGCTCTAAACATTACATTTTTATAGATCTAATTATTTTAGCTTTTTAAAATATATTTCTAGATTTTACAAAATGATTTTTGGACTAAAAACACAGAAAAAAATGATTAAAAAATGACAATTATTGATTTGAAAGGGGGGAAAATCTAGAAATTTAACATACATCTATACTCTTGATTTTAATTTGATCCTAAAACAGAAAGTCAGCAGTCCTAATTTACATTCCTGGACCACACAAATGATTCTTCTGCCCATATTTGGCCCCCCAACCACCACTTTGACACCCAAATTAACCCTAAACATCAGTCAAAACGATAGTAGGCGATTCTCCACAGGAGCCAAATGGATGGTCTCGGACCACCGCTGAATAAAAGAAGTACTTTACGTTAAAAAAAAAATCAAAACCCAGCAGAGACTGATAGCAAAGATGAACTCATCAATACTCTACAGGAGTTTATCATAAAATACTCACAGGGATCCCTAGTACACGAAAAAAAACAAATAGCCAAAGCGCTAATACGTACATACACAAGGATTAAGCAGTGTACTGATGTCCCCGGGTCTACGGCAGCCATATTTCATGACATGGCGTTGAAGCTTAGGCGGCAATCAAGCATATTTAGCCGCCGTCCTCTCTCACCCGCGTATTGGCGGCCCTCCCCCCCGAAGCAATTATTACTCCCCATTTTTTTACTGTGCCTCGCCATGGGGAAAATGAAGCGCGGTACTTATCAGTTCAATGCATACACAAGTGACTGGGACGGAGGGCGAGGAGGCGCCACCAGCCCACCGCCATTAGCCCCTCGGCACGGCCGCAGATGCGCAGATAACCGTAAACGTGTCGGCCCAAAAAAATGCGGGGTTATTTGCATTGGTGGCGGGGATGAGGGGGAGGGGGAGGAGCAAATTGATGCGAGGTCACGTTGGGAAGGTGAGGCTTTATGACCTGCGGAGAGCGCCGCTGTCGGAAACGCTGATCTATCGGCTTGCCCAGCCTTGTCGGGCTATGGCGCACAATTATATTATCGCTACCGACAATCAATGGTTGGTGAATGATTGCGCCGGTGCGCAGAAGGGGAAGGCGGCAGTGGAATTCTTTTTAAAAATGGCGCTTTACAGGTTAAAAACAGGAAATAACCGACCCCCCAGAGTTTGAACTGGTTGATGATTTATACTTCCAAACCCCTAATACACTAGTATGTAAGTACTGTTTAATATGTAAGTAGTGTTTAATATCTAAGAGAGAGGGTTTAATATCTAAGTAGTGTTTAATATGTAAGTAGTGTTTAATATGTAAGTAGTGTTTATTTTCTAAGTACAGTTTAATATCTAAGTACAGTTTAATATCTAAGTACAGTTTAATATCTAAGTAGTGTTTAATATCTAAGTAGTGTTTAATATGTAAGTAGTGTTTAATATGTAAGTAGTGTTTATTTTCTAAGTACAGTTTAATATCTAAGTACAGTTTAATATCTAAGTACAGTTTAATATCTAAGTACAGTTTAATATCTAAGTAGTGTTTAATATCTAAGTACTGTTTAATATCCAAGTACTGTGTAATATCTAAGTACTGTTTAGTATCCAAGTACTGTTTAATATCTAAGTAGTGTTTAATATCTAAGTAGTGTTTAATATTTAAGTACCGTTTAATATCTAAGTACTGTTTAATATCTAAGTATTGTTTAATATCTAAGTACTGTTTAATATCCAAGTGAGAGAGTTTAAAATCTAAGTACTGTTTAATATCCAAGTACTGTTTAATATCTAAGTACTGTTTAATATCTAAATACATTTGACTGGCGACCAAAAGACCAGTCGCGGCTCAGAAGAACAAAGAAAATGCATTAAAAATTTACCAAAATCGTACATATTGTCAATTTTCACCCGTAGAGACACCGTTTGAACAACAAGCTCCCTCTAATGGTAAAGCTGGGCATTGCCAAGTAGGCTGAGTTGAAGCATCCTATGCAAGCCTCATTCAACTCAATGATATTTTTTTCAGAATTTGCTACTGGCCTATCAAAATGGGGCAGAGAGGTTATACTCGACCAAGTACGCATTTGGAAGGGAGATGAACTTTTCCGCACTTTGCTATTTTTTCCTCGGTCGGCAGCTTAAGTCATTTGAACAGCGACGCCTTCCATTTTCGCCGCCTCTAAAAGTGCTTCCTTGAGGCGGCGTGATAAGAAATGGCAGCCATCAGCAGGAGGCTTCAAGCCCACTGTATTAATCATAATAATAATAAGAGAGCGTTACTCTTTGCGTTTGTTCCCTTTCACATTCTTTGACATGTGCCTTTGAAAGCAGTTAGGAGAAAAGTACAGCGCAAATGTCTCACTTTAAAGCAAAAAGAAAAAAAACTCTGGGTAAATAAATACACTTGTCGCTCAGCCACGGGAACGTAACTATATGAAACCTATAAATTAATAACGTAGCGTATGTTAGAAAAGGCCTTTTTTACAGAAGTATCCTCTGCAAAACTGGTTGCTAAAGTCGTAGTTTTTGTTGATTTGGGGACAATTCTGGGGTCTTTTTGTTGATTTGGGGCCTGGAATGATTGGTCAGACCTCCCATTCCAAATGGATTGGACCTTTATCCCCGTTTCTGGCACCCAATGAGTTACTTTATGGCATTTCAAGAGGTTGTTGACGTGGTTCTTTAATGGTAAAATGGTTATGGTACCCATATATTCCCATTATTATGGAATATTGAGGACCTGTTAGGCTAGAGAAGACATTTTGTGGAATTAGCTGGTAGCTGTTAGATAGCATCATGTGTTAATGAGCCAGGGTCTTCCAAGAAAGAAGTCCTGTCTACTGTACTTAATTATATTTTGTATTTATTGGTCTTTTTAGCTTGGGAGTCAATATAGCGAAGGACCCAGAGACCAATCCGAAATCTGGGAAGACAAAGGGTATTTTAGACCCTTTAAATGTGTGACTGGACATTTGGTCGCCAGGTTTTTTGGTCCCTTTTGGTCGCCGGTTAAATAGTACTTGGATATTAAATAGGACTTGGATATTAAACAGTACTTGGATATTAAACAGGACTTGGATATTAAACAGTACTTGGATATTGAACAGGACTTGGATATTAAACAGTACTTGGATATTAAATGGCACTTGGATATTAAACAGTACTTGGATATTAAAAAGTGCTTGGATATTAAACCGTACCAACAGACCGGAGACCAAACGTCCGAGCACCTTCTGAGCTTTTTGGGAAGTATAAATATATCTATTTTGTATTTTGGATTATATTTTAGCTCTGAACTTGTTTGCATAATGTTTTTTTTTTGTATTCAAGCAGCTTTCAGAGGGGAAAGGAAGTTTGGCTGCCCCCGAGTGAACACTCGAAGCTGCCGTAAAAAAGAAGGGTGACAAAAGCACAGCGGGGAACGCGGGTGCAGACGCTCGGGATTGCAAACGCTGCCAACTAAGAGATACGGGCCACGGCGCAAACAGATGGCAAAGAAACGCTGCAGATGCGTTAAGGCCTAAAACCAAAGACAAGAAATACTTCGTTAAAGACAATTCCAGTGGCCGAGGGAAAGATTTGTTGTTTTTAGGAGAGTGCCATCTAGTGGGGACTGTCAGAATGCAAGACATTCGAATTTAATGAACTATTTTTCTAATTTAAAATGAATTATAGTACAAAAATAACTTGAGTTCATAATAAATGACTAGTGATCAAATTATTCAGTTTTAAAGTGCTTTTGTTTTCCCAAACCCAACAAATACCCATTTTGTGTACTGTCTGCTATTATTTCATGAGCAAAGAGCGCCACCTAATGGTTAATATGACTTACTGCACCACAGGCTTCATTTGAGACCTTTTCCAGCATTTTTTGTCATGTGATAACCTCTTATAGGATAAATGCAAATTGCCAATCCAATAAATATGTCAAATATAAGTATAAGGACAGTATATTTAATATAAAATGAGCTGACTTACCGAAAATCAAGGCTGTGGTCACACAGGTGCCAACATGCTGTCCAAATGCCGCGGGTGGAGAACCAATAAAACGCTACCCCACCCGCCAGCCCACCTGGAAGACAATACATATTTCTTTATTATTCATATTTGACTCTCATTGACTCGTACTCTTCCCCAACTACTATACAATTAAAAGTCTGATATATGTGCTTATATATGTGTATTTGTATGTATATGTATATATGTATATTTCAGCAACTAGCTTGTTTGTTTATATATATATATATTCATGTATTTATGTATTAACTTACTTATTACCTATCTATTTATGTCTAAAATGTCTTTTACTGTGTCTGTATTCTCACTCTTTTGCTACTGTAACAACAAAATTTACCAAATATGGGATACACAAAGTTATCCAATCCAAATTTAATCACTAACAGAGACAAACAAGCAAAGTTAGATAAGCATTAAACATTGAGGTCCACTAGAGGTCGCTAAAGCTCTACTTGACACAAAATACCGTTGGTTGTGCATGAAAATAAACAATTATGAGTGGAGGTCTTACCTATTTGGAATAAGAGTCGCTATTGCTGCTTCGGACGAGAATGAAGGACAACAAAACTCCTCTGAACTTCCCTGCGAAGACAAAAAACACATTTTATTTAGTTTAACATGTATTTTCCCATTACATACATGTCATTTTTTTGTAGAAAACAGGGCAGATTTGAACCATCAGCGAGTCAGTCCCCTGCCGGATTGCGGCAGGGCGCATCCGGCAGGTGCGGTGGCGGCTTTTTTGTGCAAGCCAGCTGCTCCGATATGGCAGTACTCTTTGGAGTTTGACACCATTGTGTCGAAAAAGTCTGCACTCGGCACGTCAGGCTCAAACGAAGCAGCTAAAAATGAACACAAACGCGGCGGTAGCGGCGATGGCGGCGGCGCTCGTGTTCCCGCTCTTTCCTTCCCTTGTTCCCACCGCCGCTAGAATATTCATTTGCTGAAAGTCGACTTAGGCAAATTGAAAGGATACATTTCAAGGGCCTGTTTACATGGGATTTGCTCGACACAGAAAAAAAGACAAGGAAACTGTGGCCCAGAAGACTAAGGAAGGCAGCCATTTTAGGTTCAAGTAGCCATTTTATGAATGGAGACAAAGTTGGCGTAAAAAAGTTTAGTTACTGCTTCCATTTTGACGTTTTTTGGAAGAAATAAGTCAAATAGAATGCTTAAATAGTTTAAATTAACTGACTACAGGTGTATTCTCAAGACTTAGTTAACACTAGCGCCCTCTGGCTACCTGGAGGACTCATTTAGAGGAAAACTTCTGAAAATAAACACTTTCTAAGGGCTTTACATTAGAAATTAACTTTTGACAGTGGGCTATAAAATTGGAACGCTTGTCAAATGTCTAGATTGTGATGTATATGACTGTTGGGTGTCTAAAAAGGGTGCCGTAGCTTCTCTTTCATACCCAGAGACGTTAGAGGATAATAGGCTGATGGAGGGTGGAAGTGGAGAAGGGAAAACACATTAGGGAGACCAGCGCCACTTTGTGGAAACCTGAAGCCCCCATACTCCGTCCCCCATCGGCTCCCACACCCACTGGAAAATATCATCTTAAATATACAAGCGCTCGCTACAATAAACGGCCTTAAAAGCTTTTGTGGGATCGATTTCTGACGGACTTCGCAGATCGGATGAATGGAGAAAAGGGCGCTCTCACACCTCGTTTTTTTCCCGTGACGAGTAATCGAAATTAAATATTTTATCTAGAGGGATTAGATGAGGGGTGGGCAAACTTTTGGGACTGGGTGGGGGCCATATTGACTTTAAAAATGTGACAGATGGGACGGGTCGGGACATAAGATAGGATACATATAAAAAAGTGCATCCGTTAACAGTACATATGAAATATAAAGAGAAATAAAGGACTAAAGTATTAACATACTCTTCACTCATCATTAAAGTCAAAAGTATAAATTACAAAGTCAAGTAAAAAGGAATGTATTAAGAAATATTAAAATGTATTCGATACATATAAAAAAGTGCATCCGTTAACAGTACATATGAAACATAAAGAGAAAAAAAAGGGACTAAAGTATTAACATACTTATCACTCAAGTAAAAAGTATAAAGTACAAAGTAAAGTAAGTAAAAGAATGTATTAAGAAATATTAAAATGTCATTTAAAAAAGAGGGAGGGGCTGTAAAACAAAAAAAAACAAATAAGAGTGGACAACGCTAATGTCGGCGGGCCGGATGAGGAAGCCTACTGGTCCACATATGGCCCACGGGCCGTAGTTTGCCCATGCCTGGACTAGAACCATTTCCTTCTTTTAGAATCGTACTACCAACTGGGTTTGAGTCGTGAAATAAAAACATTTAAAAATTGAAAGTTTAAACCCATCTCCAGAAAGGGGTGCACTTCTTCATATTCCCCACTAGTTGGTGCTATTGCTCCGCCACATCCAAACAATCCCCGAGTACCAGCTGACCCACTTTCCCCTCCTCACCGGTGTCGGCCCGCATTGTTAATTAGAAAGGAACGTTTCGAAGGAGTTGGGGAGCCAATGGGTCATCCCGCTGCCCCGTTTGTTTGCTGAGTGGGCAGCGAGAGGAAGCCCGACGCCGAAAAAGCCAACAGGAAGCACTTTGAAGGCAAGGCGAGCAGAGAGGAGGGCGTCTCGGGAGGAGCGCGCCGCCATCCATCTCGCCCGTTTCATTTTCACTTCGCGGGCCCGAGCCGTCTCGGAGGAGTCCGCCTTAATATTGGGAGACGGAGTGGATTTAATTAAAGAACGGCCGGAAAGGTAATCGGGAGAAGGAGTTGCCCTCGGCAATTTTGGGGATTTGATAAGTTCGCTCGGTGCTCGGACGTTTGGTCGCCGGTCTTTTGGTCCCTTTTGGTTGCTGGTCATTTGGTCGCTGGTCTTTTGGTCACCGGTCTTTTTGTGTCTTTTGGTCCCTGGTCTTTTGGTCACTGGTCTTTTGGTCACTGGTCTTTTGGTCACCAGTCTTTTGGTGTCTTTTGGTCCCTGGTCTTTTGGTCCCTGGACTTTTGGTCCCTGGTACTGTTTAATATCCAAGTACTGTTTAATATCTAAGTACTGTTGAAACCAGCTCTCTAAATTATATTCAAGAGAGAGTTTAATATACAAATATCTACTGTTTTCAACAGTACTTAGATATTTAACACTACTTAGATATTAAACACTACTTAGATATTCAACACTACTTAGATATTAAACACTACTTAGATATTCAACAGTACTTACATATTAAACAGTACTTGGATATTAAACAGTACTTAGATATTAAACACTACTTAGATATTAAACACTACTTAGATATTAAACAGTACTTAGATATTCAACAGTACTCAGATATTAAACACTACTTAGATATTCAACAGTACTTAGATATTAAACAGTATACTTAGATATTAAACAGTACTTAGATATTCAACAGTACTTAGATATTAAACAGTACTTAGATATTAGACAGTACTTAGATATTAGCAGTACTTAGATATTAGACAGTACTTAGATATTAAACACTACTTAGATATTAAACACTACTTAGATATTAAACACTACTTAGATATTCAACAGTACTTAGATATTCAACGGTACTTAGATATTCAACAGTACTTAGATATTCAACAGTAATTAGATATTAAATACAAACTATATCTTTTCTTGAATGAAAGTGTCTGGAGTCTGTAGTTTATTCCTAAATTTGGAAAAGCTCGGGTTCAAATTTCTGGTCAATCGTTTGTTGACTGGATGTCTAGTGTTCACAGAGCCACGCTATTGGACGCCAGTGGCGAGGGAAGAGAGAAGACGGATGTACAAAAGTGCCATCCCACGGCTCGTCCCGATTTGGTCGGAAGGTTTTACACCAAGAAAACCTGACAGCCGGGGCCAAATAAATTTGCGCGTATCTTTTTTACGACTCTGTTCCACATCGGCGTCCGCATTGAGCTGTCAGCGGCAAATAAGAACAAATATCCCGCCGTCATGGGGCCACGGAAAAGGCGCAACGCCGTGACAAATGTCCTCGAGTTGAGGATCAAACATGGCGACGACGAGAAACATTATTGCTTTGGATTTTACAGCAGGTTTGGACTTCAACGACATACACTTTTTAATCATCTTGAATATTTCACTCACTGCAGCGGACATTAATCATTATTTCGTACCTCAAATCGTTCTTTTCCCTTATTTTTGTATTCCAGGCGCCCTATCAAAAATCCCCTTCGGACCATCCCGAGTCTAAATCCGGCACGTTCCGACAAAAAATACATAAATAATCGAGATAAGATCAACTATGTGGCTCGGTGGTTGCCACGGCAACCCCAATCGGCTAAACGTAGGTGAAAATATTTATGGAGCAGCCGGCATAACTCCTGTTAAAAAGAAATGATGGAAAGAGCGGTGCTGAAACAGAAGCGAATGCTAAACGTTCCTTCGTTTTCTAGCGACAGACTGATTGGACGCGGTGCTTGGACGTTTGGTCGCCGGTCTTTTGGTCACCGGTCAAATGGTGACAGAGAGTTTACTGTTGAAAAGTAGTGTTTAATATCTAAGTAGTGTTTCATATCAAAGTACTGTTTAATATCTAAATACTGTTTAATATCTAAGTATTGTTTAATATCTAAGTACTGTTTAATAACTAAGTACTGTTTAATATCCAAGACCTCTTTAATATCCTAGTACTCTTTAATATCCAAGTACAGTTTAATATCTAAGTAGTGTTTAATATCTAAGTAGGGTTTAATATCCAAGTACTGTTTAATATCTAAGTACTGTTTGATATCCAAGTACTGTTAATATCTAAGTACTGAGTACATTTGATCGGCGACCAAAAGACCGGCGACCAAAAGACCGGTGACCAAAAGACCGGCGACCAAACATCAGCTCACGATTGGACACCGATGCCGTTCGAACCTAAAACACGATCGTCAATTCAATCTCTGATGGGGTCGCCGACATTTCCAAACAGAACCACCGGGAGGCCATTTGGGAACGCCCCCTGGCGGTTTGTATAGTAGGTGTTTGTGAAATAACACGCTTGGGCTGCCACAGGAATATCCCGTGATATTTGCCGAGCACACGGCGTACTCCACCGACCCGGCACCTGAACCTCAATTTGGAACCGAAGCGATGAAACGGAGACAGGTGGCGCAAAAAAAGGGACAGCGGCGAGCACTTAACCGCTCCCTCGACAAACGTTCCCATTTCCATCCTCTTATCGAAAGTGACAGGAGGAATGGCAGCCCTCGACGCCCGAGGCTCACCCCACGTTATCTCTAGGCGGAGCCACGATTCCAACTCTTCCGTCTATCTAAAAATATGCCGGGGAAGAGCGAGGCGTGGTCGGCAAGGCATAGGGTACCATTCAAAAATGCCAAAAGTGATTGTTGGACTTATTCTGTGATATTATTATAAATATATGAGTGGATTTAGTGTTTTTTTTGTATGAGAGGTCCTTCAATTTGAGCTTGGGATCGTAACATGTTTACTGGAAGATAGGACTGACCTTTACCCCAAAATGCAGACCTAGAAGGACGCTTTAGTAGTTTTATTTCCAATGGAGTTGTTTTTGAGTCCCGATCTTAATCGTTATTATTCAATCCCTGATATGCCATGATTGTTACAGCTGTTGTTTCTGCTTATGCAATTAGATTAATCCATAACCTTGTAATTCTTTGGATTTATGGCCCTAAATGGGCTTAAACTCCCGCTTTTTTATGGATTCTCACTTGCAAAAATATCATCAAACATGCTAATTTAATAAAATATATATAATTGAATCAGATAACCCCCTGTATTGTTATGTAATTATATTAAAGTATACTTATTGATGAACCAAACAGTGACAAAACATGGACGGCGGGTTGTAATGAAGTATCGATTCCGTCTTTTTCGGAAAGCCCCATCTGCGTACCACCAACTCATCATTGAAACCCCCCCCCCCCACCCTTTAATTACGGTAGCCCGCCATAAGATAATACATCCTCATGAATATGCATCAAAAAAAACGGGCAACGCATAAAGAAACATGACAGCAGATTGGATTCTCGTCTTAGCGGGAGAATGGCGCCGATTCCATCTGCATTTGATTTACGGTGGAATTTTATTTGGCCGTGTCCAACAAATTATCTTCCCACGACGCTAGACTAACAGGGTTCGAGATTTGAAATCATTTCTGTCAGGGTTATTGCAATTTACTTTTGGATATTCACAGTACATCGCTAGTACGTGGACATCGTAGATAAACCCACAAAGTACGGACAAATAGACTTTAGGACAGTTTTTCCTACATTTATCAGGACTCTAAACTTTCGGTAGCATGACACATGGTCCCTTCTGTGTAATAACTTTGGGGTGAGGTAATATGTAAAGACATTTGGCGGTGATACGCCTCCTAGTGGCTGACTAAAGGTAAATAAAAGACAGTGAGAAATAAGAGATCCACTCGGGGGTGATGTGATCTATCCATAACGGCAAAATGACGAATTACGAGTCTGAAATGCTCACTTATTTGAGTCTATTTCCGAGAAAACGCATTTTATGGAGAAGTACTACCAATTTTGTCATACACAGTTTCTGGGTATGATGACAATTAAGCTTTTGTTGTTGTTTATTGAGTCAATGATGATAACTATCTCCGATTATTATACGAACCAGCAACTAAATTGCATGAAATCCTTGTAACATTTCAATTTTGACTTCTAAATCCGGTCTGGGTTTATTGATCACCCCTAAAAAAAACATTTTGAAAGACTGGTGGCTGATAAGGGCGATAAATAACAGGCGGGCAAGCTGGCGGCTAGTATGCGCTACATTCGTATTCCTCCCACTCTATGGTAGTTAGCGGCTTTAATGTATTCTTGGCTGCTATAAGACAGCAAGTGGAAAGGAGGGAGGGAGGGTGTTATCGATTTTGGACCGCAAATGTGGTCTTGTGTTCATTATGTGGGGGGGCTTGAGGCCCAAAAAGTTAAGCTTGTGCAGGTTAAATATACTAATAGAAGCTTTCTGAGGGGTCTCAAATGTAAAAGACTCTCTAAAATGGATAAAACTTCTATTTTCACAATGTGAGTTGAACTAAAATGTCTGTCAAATACAAATGGTGGCATGTAAATTCATAGTTGTTGCTATTTTTAAATGTTAAGGACTAGAGCAAGGGAAGCTATGGCTCAGGAGCCATATATGGCTCTTTTGATGGGCGCATCTGGCTCTATGCTAACCTGTGAGCTAAAATATGGAAACTGCTAGTAAGAGAGCTGAAATATTAAAGTTTTTTATTTACTACAGCAATCCATTTGGACCAATCCATTTTGGATTGGCAGCCAATCAGTGAGCGGTGTTGTATTTGACATTTGTAGTGGAATGGCAGTTTGGAATGGCAAAGACAAAAAAGTCTAATAACAAGGCATTTTCCTCCTTGTCAAGCGCATCGATGCAAAAACGATTCGTCTCTCTGTTCCCGTCAATCAAGCGCTCGACTGACTTTAAAGTTCCGGCGTTACCGTCGTCCACCTCCACTCCCTCGGCCATCAAACGGCGGCGTCCAGTATGTGCGGCGGGCTTGTTAAGCGCTTCTCTTTGAAGCTCCGAGTTGCGGCAAACTCGCGCAAGGAGACGGCTCGCCTCGCTGCCGTCCCTCCCCCTCCCCATTAACTAATTGGCGGCATTGTGTGCGCGGCGTGAGGAAGAGGATACGAGCTGGCCTTCAAAAGAAAAGCTGGACAAGCTGGCAGTCCCCGTGCGCCTCCTTCCCTACTGAAGCTTTATTTAGCCAGAGCTTCTTAGATGGCCCACCGCAAACGCCAACCTTCACCTAAAGTCTACTGCCGTACATCAACTGAAAAAAATAAGGTCCTGATCAGGCAGACGTATGCCTTCAACGTGAGCTCTCAGTGATTGGCCGCTACGCAAGTTAGAGACGGATTCCGCCCACACATGATGACCATTCAAAGTTTGGCGATTCAGGATGGGTTTATACCAGAACAAGGTAGAACTTTACCAGATTTTTGTTCTAAAAAGGTCACAAAAAGGCCCAAAAGACCAAAGTGACCAAAAGACCGGGGACCAAAAGACCAGGAACCAAAAGACCAGGAACCAAAAGACCAGGAACCAAAAGACCAGGAACCAAAAGACCAGGAACCAAAAGACCAGGGACCAACACACCAGGGACCAAAAGACCGGCGACCAAAAGGGACCAAAAGACCAGGGACCAAAAGACCAGGGACCAAAAGACCAGGGACCAAAAGACCAAGGACCAAAAGACCAAGGACCAAAAGACCAGGGACCAAAAGACCAGGGACCAAAAGACCAGGGACCAAAAGACCAGGGACCAAAAGACCAGGGACCAAAAGAACAGGGACCAAAAGAACAGGGACCAAAAGACCAGGGACCAAAAGGGACCAAAATACTAGGGACCAAAAGACCATGGACAAAAAGACCGGTGACCAAAAGACCGGTGACCAAAAGGGACCAAAAGACCAGGAACCAAAAGACCAGGGACCAAAAGACCAGGGACCAAAAGACCAAGGACCAAAAGACCAGGGACCAAAAGACCAGGGACCAAAAGACCAAGGACCAAAAGACCAGGGACCAAAAGACCAGGGACCAAAAGACCAGGGACCAAAAGACCAGGGACCAAAAGACCAGGGACCAAAAGAACAGGGACCAAAAGAACAGGGACCAAAAGACCAGGGACCAAAAGGGACCAAAATACTAGGGACCAAAAGACCATGGACAAAAAGACCGGTGACCAAAAGACCGGTGACCAAAAGACCGGTGACCAAAAGGGACCAAAAGACCAGGGACCAAAAGACCAGGGACCAAAAGACCAGCGACCAAAAGACCAGCGACCAAAAGAGACCATAAGACCGGCGACCAAATTGTCCATTCACAAGTCCAAAACACAAACTTCCGTCCAAGACAAGACATGACAGGAGGTCAGAAAAGACCACCATGTCCCACTACCCCATGACCGCAACATATTCCCATTTCAAACAAGTCTCCATTGCTGAACAAGGATCAAAATCCCTTCATTAATAGACGCGGAAAGCAGCAAATTTAGTTGACAGCGCTATCATCTTTGTTTCCTTTGATTTTTTTCTTTTTTTTTTAAGATGCTGAGCACAGCCTCCGGCGAATCGGGATGTCCAGAAAGAGAGAGAGAGAGACAGAAAGTGCTGACTGACCTCATCCTTAAATGTATTCCCGTTCAATAAAAGCTATTCATCAGCTTCAAGCCGCCAGGAAGTTCAAACTAAATGCGAACCACCTGGGAAGAAGGCCTTGCTCAATGGCCAGGACCGGGGGAAGCGCTAGATTATATAAATCAATTAGCGAATGTGTAGCATAGCATGAGAGCGACTCAAAAACCGGGTCATTAGGAACGCCCCCCAAAAAAATGCTTAGTTGTCGTCCAATGCGTTAAAGCACTAGGCTAACATTAGCGACGATAGCAGCTATGATCCAATGATAAATTAGAGGAATATAGCAGTCTTTTTTATAGAAATAGGAATAAAAATAGAATGGGTATTGATTTTTTTGCTACGTTTAAAATGGATTAACAATGAAAAACAACAAGAAATTGTTTAGGGTTGTAAAATAGGTACGATTAAGTTTTCTTTTGAGAATTTGTTTTAGGTTAGCTTTTATTTATATGCGGGAAATTGTATCGTATACATTTCAATGTTTCTGAATACATTCCTTTACTTACTTTACTTTGTACTTTATACTTTTGACTTTATTGATGAGTATGTTGATATTTTTCAGTTTGTTTCATATGTACTGTTAACGGATGCACTTTTTTATATGTATCTTATATATTTTAATGTTTCTGGATACATTCCTTTACTTACTTTACTTTGTACTTTATACTTTTGACTTTATTGATGAGTATGTTAATACTTTACTCCTATTTTCCAGTTTGTTTAATATGTACTGTTAACGGATGCACTTTTTTATATGTATCTTATATATTTTAATGTTTCTGGATACATTCCTTTACTTACTTTACTTTGTACTTTATACTTTTGACTTTATTGATGAGTATGTTAATACTTTACTCCTATTTTCCAGTTTGTTTAATATGTACTGTTAACGGATGCACTTTTTTATATGTATCTTATATATTTTAATATTTCTTAATACATACCTTTACTTACTTTACTTTGTACTTAATACTTTATACTTTAATGTTGAGTATGTTAATACTTTAGTCCATTTTTCCTGTTTGTTTCATATGTACTGATAACGGATGTACTTTTCTATATGTATCTTATATATTTTAATGTTTCTGGATACATTCCTTTACTTACTTTACTTTGTACTTTATACTTTTGACTTTATTGATGAGTATGTTAATATTTTACTCCTATTTTTCATTTTGTTTCATATGTACTGTTAACGGATGCACTTTTTTATATGTATCTTATATATTTTAATATTTCTTAATACATACCTTTACTTACTTTACATTGTACTTTATACTTTTTACTTTAATGATTAATACGTTAATACTTTAGTCCGATATTTCTCTTTATGTTTCATATGTACTGTTAACGGATGCACTTTTCTATATGTATCCTATCTTGTGCTGACCCCGCCCATCTGTCACATTTTTAAAGTCAATTTGGCCCCCAGGCCCAAAAGTTTGCCCACCCCAGAGGTGGCTAACATCCAAGCTAATACACTTTTGCGTCCAAATTTGATCAATGTCTCTTACTTCGATGTTGTAAACAAATGCAAAGGAAAAAATAATGAGCCTTCACAACATATTTCTCGCATTTCTTACATAACAATCGACGCCCTGTTTCGATTGGCCCCTGGGATTCGTCGTTAGCGGTAAACTTCATTGTCGGATGTTTTTCCCGTCCTAAACAAAAAAATGGTTTGGCATTCATTTGAGAAGCCGGATAAAAATGGCTGCCGTGCAAAACCTCATTTTCTGTAATACGTTTGTAAAGGCTTAATTATGCTTCTCGTTAATAATGCGTCTCTTTAACAATAAGGCTACGAATAAACAGTAATCTCCAATTAATTCAAGCACTCCCCCCCTTTGTTGTTGTTATTTCCGGAGGCTGGCGAAAGCGCGAGTCGACGCCGCTTGCGCGAGCTCGACCCCGACACCCCGCGGGGGCTTTGCCGAGGCTGAGATAATAATGCTGGGAATTCATTCGCTCGGGCCTCGCCTGTTTGCGCCGTAATTGTGTCCTGCTGGGCGGGAGTAAAAAAAAAACACCCGTCAGGTTCGACCCGTTCAAGTTATTTGGTCGCCCGGATGTCCAATCCTTTTACACTTTGTTTGTCTTTTCTTTAAATTTAACCCATAGGCTGCCATTGTGTCTCATAGTAGAGTTCTGTTGATTTGCGTGACCGGTCTTTTGATTGTCGGTCTTTTGGTCGCCGGTCTTTTAGTCGCCAGTCAAATGTACTTGGATATTAAACAGCACTTAGATATTAAACAGCACTTACATATTAAACAGCACTTGGATATTAAATAGTACTTAGATTTGTCTACTTAGATATTAAACACTACTTAGATATTAAACACTACTTAGATATTAAACACTACTTAGATATTAAACACTACTTCGATATTAAACACTACTTAGATATTAGACACTACTTAGATATTAAACAGTACTTACATATTAAACTGTGCTTACATATTAAACTACTTACATATTAAACAGTACTTACATATTAAACAGTACTGACAAATTAAACAGTACTTACATATTTATCTCTCTCTTAGATATTAGACAGTACTTAGATATTAGACAGTACTTAGAAATTAGACAGTACTTAGATATTAGACAGTACTTAAATATTAGACAGTACTTAGATATTAGACAGTACTTAAATATTAGACAGTACTTAGATATTAGACAGTACTTGGATATTATACTCTCTCTCTCTTAGATATTAAACTCTCTTAGATATTAGTTTATAATTGAGTCTGTATTCGATCTATGTATGACAGTGCCATCTTTTTATACTTAAAATGACAGACCAGGGCCGAGTTCTGGCCCCATGCCGCCAGTTGAACACCAACTATACGCCATTCATCGTCATACTTTGATTTTAATCGGTCGCCTTTCTTTGCTCGATTCCATTTACTGGCCATTAGTATCGTGATTCAAAGCCTCTGCGGAACAAACTGTCACCCGATCACGCCATTATTATTCTCTGATTAAATTCATGCTTAGGAAAAAAACGAACAAGAAAAAAAAATGGTCCCAAGTCACTCACGCTCTATTAAGAAGATTGAGTGTCCGTGTTTAACGCGATCTAATGGATGGGCGAATTACGCCCCAGCTATTAATGTTTAATTCCTAATTGAATGTTCTACACGGCCAAACTTGTTTACCGGGATAATTGATGCTTATGTTTTGCCATTCGTTGAAACAAACGTGCCTGCAACAAAAAAAAGCTATCCCAGCCACGGGAGTTTTCGTAGTTTCGCAGAACGACCTTTTCCGTACGTCCACGTTTGTGATACGCCGTGGTCCGGGTTGAAGTTCTCCCGAGACCCTGTAGGGAAGCGCATCTGCAGCCTGAGGCCAAAACACAGCACAGGCTAAGCCCACTTATGCAAGACTGTGGCTAATATCGCACCAAAATGCACAATTCTTGGTGATGAAACTCAAATAAGTCCTATTTTTTTCGATAAGCACGATGGTAGATGTTAACTAAGGGGTGGGCAAACTTTTGGGCCCGGGCAGAGGCCATATTGACTTTAAAAATGGGACAGATGGGCGGGTTCAGCCACAAGATAGGATACATATAGAAAAGTGCATCCGTTAACAGTACATATGACACATAAACTGAAAAATAGGACTAAATTATTAACATACTCGTTACTCATCATTCAAGTATAAAGTACAAAGTAAAGTAGGTAAAGGAATGTCTTAAGAAATAATAAAATGTAGAAGATACATATAAAAAAGTGCATCCGTTAACAGTACATATGAAACATAAATAGAAAGTACACAAGTGTTACTTTGAAGGGCAAATCTTGAGAAAATTAATCGCATATGATATTTCTGAGATACTTTATGAATCGAAAAATTATTGTTTGTCATCCCTAGGTAAGATGACGGCACCCTCAGCGAGCAAGAGAAGGTACAAGTGCATTTTTTCATGTTTTATGCAAGTTAGGGTTCATTTTTTTCTTGAATTCCCGTCATAGACATCAAAATAAACGTCCTTAACCATTCTACCTATTTATCTTTCCTCTATATTAAAACAAATAACCCCATTCTCTTGTCTTATGTCATTTTATCTTGCCATTTCATGCACGTCAAATCTAATTTCTGCTCATATAAGCCATCCCCTCAATTCAGCCATCATTTTCTTAACCCCAACTCCAAAATAAACGCTTAAAACCCCCCCAAAAATGACAAAATCCCCACTTTTAAATCACAAGAGTCGACGATTAACCAACTCAGTCCACTGACAAGCAAACGAAGCCCAAAGCAATAACTCTGTCGGCGGAATTTACCGGCGCCGCGAGAGTCGGTGAATCAGCCACTTTCCATTTTTCAAGCGGCGTATTTTTGCATATCTTTTCCCAAATAAGTAACGCCAGCCACCCCCCCCTCCCCCGGCACCTATTGCATCTTTCTCACCGTGTATGGCAACTGCAACGTTAAAAAAAAGGTGTCAGATAGAACCGAACTTTTCCTCGCCGACTTCTTTAACACCTTCCGCGAAATATTTAAATTTAGAGGGGTGAATGACGCCGTTGCAAAGTGCCACGAACGCCAATTAACAACCTTTCGGTTCGAGGAAAGCGAGTGTCTCTTCTCTCTTTTACACATTGCATCCACTAAAGTATTTTTATGTTTTTTTCCCAGGCTTATAGACCACCAAATTGTGATTTTTGACACCATCAAAATCTTGTCAAAAGCCAAACAGGTGGCACGAATCATTATAATGCATCTAAACAGTATTTAAAGGATTTAAAAGTCTAAAAAAGCTCAAAAAATACATTCTATTTTCATTATTCTACCATTATATTAACAAATTTCTTCACAAGGTCAAGCTTTTTTAACAAAAAAACATACCTGGTTATTTTATCAATAGATTTAAAGGACTTTAAACATTCCGCATTCAAGAATTGTCATTTAAAATGTTTTCTGAGCTTTTAACTGTCGAAAAAAAACAACAAGGCAATTCTTCCCACTCTTGTTTTGAGTTATAATAGCGAGCACTTTCCAAAGAATGTGTTTTTACGGCCCCCGAGAATGAATTTGGCAGGCGCGAAAAAATAAACAAGAGATAAAACTGTATGCAAATGAACTGTCCGGTCAAGCCAATGATTAAACAGCAGGGTAAGAGTTGAAAATGGAGTCAATAACGAAAAAAATATGACATTTTCCCTGACAACTCTGGTTTCGAGCTACTTTTGGCTAATATTCCCTCTAATTTTTGGTTGGTCTGGGCAGAAAGACAACCTCCCTGAGCGCACTCAGTACCAGTGTGAGTGACATGATTGGTCGCTATGGGTACACTAGTATAACACCTGCCATAAGCAGGTGCATGTTAATGTTCCTGCTAATTTTTCATGTAAAACATGCTGTAAAACATGAAAAACTAGGAAGAGTTGACAGCGCTATAGGATACATATAAAAAAGTGCATCCGTTAACAGTACATATGACACATAAAGAGGACTAAAGTATACATACTCCTCACTAAAATAAGAAGTATAGAGTAAAGTAAGTAAAGGAATGTATTAAGAAATATTAAAATATATATGATACATATAAAAAAGTGCATCCGTTAACAGTACATATGAATCATAAACTGAAATAAGGACTAAAGTATTAACATACTCATCATTAAAGTATAAAGTATAATGTAAAGTAAGTAAAGGAATGTCTTAAAAAATATAAAAATGTCATTTAAAAAAAGATAGAAGGGCTGTAAAACACGAAAAACAAATAAGAGTGGACACAGCTACTGCCACTGGCTTCCACAAGATGGCGCCATCTTGGGGAAAACAAATAAAACATTGTTTTGACAATGTCGGCAAGCCAAATTAAAAGACCATAGTTTGCCCATGTCGGGATGCTTTAAAGTTGCCATTATAGGGAAAGAGGTAAAAAAAAAAAATATATATATGTATTTGGATTTTATTTACTGCGCAGAGAAGACGAAGTACTGTGCAATTGCGCTAAGAAGTTAGAGGGAACATTGAAAGACAAATCGCCATTAGCGCCCTGGCTAAGTCGAGTGCCAACATGGCAGATGGTCCGGCAAACTCCGACCTTCCTAGAAACGGGACCGCCCATTTCGCCGTTCTTCATCATCGCCATCGAGCTCTCCTCGGGCAGGACATTTTAGGCCAGATGTCATCTCTAAGGAAAATGGCGCCACTCTGGGTTTTTTTTCTGACAGGGGTCATTACCGGGAAAAAAATGGCACCTTCGCTACACTCGGAAATATCCCGTTTTGTCCACTTATCAGGACATTTGGACAAATTCCTACTGTAATTAGTGTCAATTGGCTCGGCCAATCGCGTCACTTTGGTTGTCTGACGGTAAAAAAATGGGAAATGCTGATGTTTTGACTAATTAGTGGCGCTCATTTGAAATGCGTTGACGGGGAAACAAAAAAAGGGAAAGAAGCGCCTTGAGGGATTCGGCGGGGAGGGGGGGGCGAACGGCTGTACTTGAAAGGGATGACGGTGCTTGAAGAGGCAAAGGAGCTGTCAATTAGAACAAGAAATATGGCGTCGCCGTACTCATTTTTAGAGACATTCAAACAATGGACCAGTAGTCATCGCAAATGATAGATGAGTTGGTCCCTAGCAAACCAAGTCCAAGTCCTAAGGTACTCGGACAATTGGTCGCCGGACGTTTGGTTGCCGGGTCTTTTGGTCAAATGGTGAGAGAGAGTTTACTGTTGAAAACAGCTCTCAAAAATATATTCATGAGAGAGTTTAATATCGAAATATCTACTGTTGATTCATGAGAGAGCTTAATATTGAAGTACTGTTTAAAATCTAAGTACTGTTGAATATTTAAGTACTGTTTGATATCTAAGTACCATTGAAACCAGCTCTCAAAATTATGTTCATGAGAGAGAATTTAATATCTAAGTACTGTTTAATATGCAAGTACTGTTTAATATGCAAGTACTGTTTAATATGCAAGTGCTGTTTAATATGCAAGTACTGTTTAATATGCAAGTACTGTTTAATATGCAAGTACTGTTTAATATGCAAGTACTGTTTAATATGCAAGTACTGTTTAATATGCAAGTACTGTTTAATATGCAAGTACTGTTTAATATGCAAGTACTGTTTAATATGCAAGTACTGTTGAATATGCAAGTACTGTTTAATATGCAAGTACTGTTTAATATCCTAGTACTGTTGAATATCTAAGTATTGTTGAATATCCAAGTTCTGTTGAATATCTAAGTACTGTTTAATATCTAAGTACTTTTTAATATCTAAGAACTGTTGAAATCAGCTCTCAAATTTATATTCAAGAGAGTTCAATATCTAAATATCCACTGTTTTCAACAGTACTTCGATATTAAACAGTACTTAGATATTAAACTCTCTCTCTTATATATTAAAATCTCTCTCATAAATATAATTTTGAGAGCTGGTTTCAACAGTACTAAAAGACCGGCGACCAAACGTCCAGTCACGGATTCCCGGCTACCGCCCCTCGGGCTTCAACGCCAACACCTCAGCTGGCATCTCGGGCCAGATCGGCAAGCTATCACAAAAGCGGAAACGCGGGGCTAATAATAGCGAGCGTGGTGGGGGGGGGGGGTGGAGGAAGCGTGTTGGAAGCCGAGTGTCTCTGGCGGACGTTCGCCGCACCTCAAAGCGCGTGGTGGTCCTGTGAAGTGAGCATCTGACGCTTGGCTTCGCGACGGTCAGACGCAGTAAGGACACCTCAATGTGCCTCCGCCATATGCCACGCTCCCTGGGGGGTGAAGTACTTGTGTTCCTCCGAGTGGACGCTAAATCCAATTTTCTTTTCATGCACCTCAAAAATATTTGCCAAACAACGTGACTCACAATTTTGTGCGTCACATTAACGAGCCGTAAACAATTCATATTTTTAAATATTATTCCTTGTGAGCCATACTACGAATTTCAAAGTCAAAATACATACATGTAAACCAGTGCCTTATTCCTTAAATTTTCTGTAATTTCACCACTTTTAAAGTGGAAAAACATGAATATTATTAAAAATATTCTCATATAATGTTGCTAATCAATGAGAGAATGCATTCTACTGCAAAAAAATGACAATTAAAGCAGTTTTATATGTAATATCTCAGTTCTATCACCAGCAATTTCCATATTTTAGCTCACAGGTTAGCAAACAGCCATATGCACTCATCAAAACAGCCACATATGGCTCACGAGCCATAGGTTCCCTACCCTTGAGCTAAGCTAATGGTCTTGACTCAATGGAAGTGCGAAAAAACAAAGCCATATTTTCATAATGACGATTTTCTGTATTCTCTGACAGAAAACCTCGATTATTTAAGAATATATAACTAGATTTAACGAAAAAAATCTCCGGTTTTCACTTGCTAGCATTAAAAAAACACAGCATCTAACTTTAGACCACTATTTCCTGAGCGATTGGTCGCCGTTTGGTCTCGGCATCTTGTTAACGAATGAAAGCGGCTCTAAAAGGCGACATCCGTCCAATACGTTTGCATCCGCCGTTTACAGGTGACCAATTCAATCCAATCGTCCGAAAAGATCTCCGTGATTGGACGTCCGTCAACGGGTTACGCACTTGACAGCCCCCCCCCCCCCACTCGGCTCGCAGTCAACGTCCATCTGGCGGATTCCCATGGGCACTTATTATTATTCCGGGTTCTTCTTCTCTTCTTTTACCGAGCGGTGGAGCCCCAATGGCCGCCTGTTTTTCAATTACCCCGCAGTCTTTGAGCTACCCGAAAAGATTTATTTAAGGGCGGCGCAAAGAATAACGCCTACGGACTAGTTTGTTGACACGGGGGGATAAAATGACCGCTTGACCGCCCTCGTTCAGAGCCCGCTAGCCTAGCCACGACCTTTCCCGGGTGTAGTTGCCAATGGCTCCGCCCCCAAGATTTCCCCAACACTCCAATCTATCCCATCGTATCCCCTGCTATCCCTTATTTCTTTAATTAAGACCCTTTAAACTACATTTGACAAGCACAACTCAAACAAGACGCAAAAGCACACGGAGCCTTTACACCAGGGGGCGGGGCTATATAATAATATATAAGCACATAAATACATACACATAGATAAGGAGGCGGGATCGTTTTTGACAAAAAGAGCCATAAACAATTCATTTTTTCAAATATTGTTCCTTGAGAGCCATATTCCGGAATTAATACGTCAAAATATATGAAAATGTGTATTTCTTTGTCATTTTATCACTTTTAAAGTACTAAAAGTCTCTGAATTCTTTTGAGAACATTAATTCACTGTTGCTAATCAATGAGTATCAATGAGAAAAGGCATTCAAAAGAGTCTAATGATGATAAAATATAATTTAAAAAGCGTAGAGCCATATACACCCCTCAAAATAGCCACATATGGCTCCCACTGTTGCTAATCAATGAGTATCAATGAGAGAATGCATTCAAAAGAGTCTAATGAAGAAAAAAATATGATTTAAAAAGGCATAGACCCATATAAACCCATCAAAATACCCCCAAATGTCTCCCGAACCACAGCTTCCCTACCCCTACATTCCACCCTTTACACACATGAACTCTAGAGACCAATAAAAAACCGAAATGCCTCTTACCTGGCGCAGAATGCTCGCTCACATCTGCAAGACAAAGAGAGAAAAAGAAATGTCAGCAAAGTTGCACGCCTGCAAAAAGTTCCACGAGATAAATGACAGTGTCCCACTATGGCGTACAGCGCTAGTTAAAAATAGCCCAATTCAACCACTGGCGCTGTATCATTTTTTATTAATAAGGAGGACAAGAAATGTCTTCTTCGGCGTCCTCCGGGGACACAAAGTTTGCACAACTTGCATTAATATTTGTCAAGGTATTTGCAGGGGGAAGATACTTTAGTCCTGGTCTTACGTATCATCACATGGTAAAAACAACGTAATACAGAAAACTCATTAAAATAGCGTAGTGGTGTACCAAACTAGCAAAATTCCACAAAAAAAGAACAATTAATAGTTTTAATTTGAATTGAAAAGCATGGAAAGACAATAAATGGACTTTACATGCTTTTCAATTTAAATTAGAATTATTTAATGTTCGTTTTTTGTGGAATTATGTTACGAAAATAGCATACTGGTCCACAAAACTCACATACTTCCATAAAAAAGAACATTTAATAGTTCCAATTTAAATTGAAAAGCATGTAAAGACCATTTATTGTCTTTCCGTGCTTTTCAATTGAAATTGGAACTATTAAATGTTTGTTTTTTGTGGAATTATGTTACAAAAATACCATATTGATCTACAAAACTAACATAATTCTACAAAAAATAACATTTAATAGTTCCAATTTCAATTGAAAAGCATGTAAAGACAATAAATGGACTTTACATGCTTTTCAATTGAAATTGGAACTATTAAATGTTTGTTTTTTGTGGAATTATGTTACTAAAATACCATACTGGTCTACAAAACTCACATAATTCCATAAAAAAGAACATTTAATAGTTTCAATTTCAATTGAAAAGCATGGAAAGACAATAAATGGTCTTTACATGCTTTTCAATTGAAATTAGAACTATTTAATGTTCTTTTTTGTGGAATTATGTTACTAAAATAGCAAACTGGTCCACAAACATAACATAATTCCATAAAAAAGAACATTTAATAGTTTCAATTTAAATTGAAAAGCATGTAAAGCCCATCTATTGTCTTTACATGCTTTTCAATTTAAATCAAAACTATTAAATATTCTTTTTTTTATGGAATTAAGTTAGTTTTGTAGACCACTACACTATTTTAGTGAGTTTTCAGAGCATGTAAATCCCATCTATTGTCTTTCCATGCTTAATAATGACTCTATTTACAATTTTTAAAGAATAAAACAGACTAAATCCATCACATAATCATATAGCCGGCAGTTAGTTAAATGAGCAAAAGCGTTAAATCTTTTGCAACCCGTTCTAAAAATATCCCACAGGAGTTTTGCAAAGGGAAAAGTGGCTCGCCGCCGTCTTCTTCGCCGCGTACGCAACATCGCCGCACGCCGTTCATTTGCATTTCTGCCATCTACCCGTGAAATCCCCCCGAGGCCCCCCGATCTGGAATAGGGTGTGTGTGTGTGGGGGGGGGGGGGTGATTACAATATCTGTACACCGCGACTAGATCCAAACAAATCTATTTTCAGCACAGCAAGGGCTTCAGTCTTCACTCATTACCATTCAGCTTGGACACACACACCCGCTGCTGTCATGTAACTAAACACGAAGCTCAGCTCGGGGGTCTTCCAAGCTCAGTGCCGGGGAAAATTGGACCCGGGGGAGGTCGGCGGCGGCGGGGACTCGTATCCCACTTCAAGAGGTGCTGAAAATACCTGGGTTTGTACCGCGAGCGCTAACCATGCTAGGATGGAAAACCGGAAAAAACTGCAAAACTGTGTAGTGTATTTTCACGACTATAAGGGGCACGGCATTATAAGGCGCACCCTCAATGAATGACATTTTTTCCATATTTAAGGCGCACTGTATTATAAGGCGCACTGTCTATTTGGGAGAAGATTTAAGACTTGTAAGTGCGCCTTATAGTGGTGAAAATACGGTAATTGCTATTGATTTCCAGACCATCTGGGTTTGCACATGTTTCTGTTTATTTCCAAGATGGAAGCACAGAACCAGAGAAATCAGTTATTACTAACGCGATGGTAAGAAAGAAGGGGTAACTGTGGGTCAATTTGGGTTTGTTGAAGTTGGGCGGTGAAATGGGGATGGTGGTAGGCAATGGGAATGTCCAGGATGTTGAAAATGGAGAAGGGAAGGAGTTGTGTAGAGCTCTCGTTCCTCCATCTGAGCTGTGAGGAATTAGAGGAAGCTCTGACAGAGGCTACAGATGGCACGGGATGGCACAGCCTGCCGCGCTACCGCAAGTTTACACCAGTCGGATGAGACAGATCGGTCGGCAAACTTTAGGGAGCGGTGGATTTTATGACTTACTCACTGAGGGTGAGCCATGTTGTGCAAAATAAACCTGGATAGGGTCAAAGGTATCGTTCCTTTGTATTTGCTAGGTTCTAGATGTAATATCTTAGTTCTGTCATTAGTGGTTTCCATATTTTAGCTCAAAGGTTAGCAAAGACTCATTGAAAGACCCACATGTGGCTCAGGAGCCATAGGTTTTGACAAAGAGAGCCACAAACAATTCATATTTTCCAATGTTATTCCTTGTGAGCCATACTATGGATTTAAAAGTCAAAATACATACATGTAAACCAGTGCCTTATCATTATTTTTTTGTAATTTCACCACTTTTAAAGTGAAAAAAATGAATATTTTAATATTAAAAGATTCTTATGCTGTTGATAATCAATGAAGATGCATTCCAGAAGAGTCTACTACGAAAAAATGAATATTAAAGCAGTTCTAGAAGTAATATCTCAGTTCTGTCACTAGGGATTTCCATATTTTAGCTCACAGGTTAGCAAAGAGCCAGATGAACTTATCCAAAGAGCCATATGTGGCTCCTGAGCCATAGCTTCCCTACCCCCGCGATAACGAGTGGAGAGTGGCTTTTTGCACAAACGGCCATCTTTGGGTACTCACTCCTCCAGACTAGTGATCACAAGCAAGAAGATCAAACGGCAGTTTCGAGCGGGGGGGTTCGGTTTCGTCAAGCCTGGCTGGCCTTGAGAGGAATTAAATAAGATGGTGAAAATTGGGAGACCAATCTGTGAAAGGCCTGAGGACGACCATGAGAAAAATATAAAGAGGTGGAGCACGATAAGAGTTGTCGCTCCGGGCTTTTACGGCAATGGTGACATTGACACCCGATGCATGCAATTTACCTTTTTAAATATTCGCTACAGAAAATCGAGGGCTGTCTTTTGACGACTGGTTTGAATACTCAAGTAGTTGTTGCGCCGTGATGGGTAAACAGCGCAGAAGATAGCCAAACGACGGGGACTCGGCCGGGTGCGGCCGTCGCCGTAGGGCAGGCGGAATGGCGCGAGGGGTGCTTGTACGTGAGCTCGCGGGAAAATCAATGCAGGTTCCTCAGACAAACCAGGAAATGTGAGTGAACGGACTTGTTTAACATCGACTCGGACGACAAATTAAGAGA
Organism: Stigmatopora nigra; assembly: GCF_051989575.1. Classification (NCBI taxonomy): domain Eukaryota; kingdom Metazoa; phylum Chordata; class Actinopteri; order Syngnathiformes; family Syngnathidae; genus Stigmatopora; species Stigmatopora nigra. Next base: position 8,062,960 of record NC_135527.1, on the reverse strand, counting down.
CTGTTTAATATCTAAGTACTGTTGAAACTATCTCTCCAAATTATATTCATGAGAAAGAGTTTAATATATAAGAGAGAGAGTTTAGTATATAAGAGAGAGTTTAATTTCTAAGAGAGAGAGTTTAATATCTAAGTCGTGTTTAATAACTAAGTAGTGTTTAATATCTAAGTAGGGTTTAATATCCAAGTAGTGTTGAATATGTAAGTAGTATTTAATATCTAAGTAGTGTTTAATATGTAAGTAGTGTTTAATATCTAAGTAGCGTTTAATATCCAAGTAGTGTTTAATATCCAAGTAGTGTTTAATATCTAAGTAGTGTTTAATATGTAAGTAGTGTTGAATATCTAAGTAGTGTTTAATATGTAAGTAGTGTTTAATATGTAAGTAGTGTTTAATATGTAAGTAGTGTTGAATATCTAAATAGTGTTTAATATCTAAGTAGTGTTGAATATCTAAGTAGTGTTTTATATGTAAGTAGTTTTGAATATCTAAGTAGTGTTGAATATCTAAGTAGTGTTTAATATGTAAGTAGTGTTGAATATCTAAGTAGTGTTTAATATGTAAGTAGTGTTTAATATGTAAGTAGTGTTTAATATGTAAGTAGTGTTGAATATCTAAGTAGTGTTGAATATCTAAGTAGTGTTTAATATCTAAGTAGATTTTAATATCTAAGTAGTGTTGAATATCTAAGTAGATTTTAATATCTAAGTAGTGTTGAATATCTAAGTAGTGTTGAATATCTAAGTAGTGTTTAATATCTAAGTAGTGTTGAATATCTAAGTACTGTTTAATAACTAAGTACTGTTTAATATCTAAGTACATTTGACCAGCGACCAAAAGACCAGTGACCAAACGTCCGGTCACGGTGAAGACATATGGTGAAAAGACTCCAAATAAGACGACCTACAAACCGAGATTGGACTTTACTTCAAATTTGTCAGACAAATCCAAAGTGTGAGGTCGACTTTAACCGAACCGCGAAAAAAAGCAAAAAACCCCTTAGAGGTCTAATTAAAATGCAATAAACATTTTTTTTATGGTGTGGAGCTGCAACGCAATTACCAGCGGAATAGCAAACACTTGACAAGAACTGAAGAGTGCTGGAATCTAACGCTGGTGAAATCTGACACATTAATAATTCCAACGCGGAAGACGCGATCTTGTGAAGCCGGGCTTATTGAAGTGGGAGTTTCGTGGCAAAACAGCGCTTGCCAACAAAATATGTCAGCATCAAAGTTGAAGTCAAAGACTTCCTCTCATGTTTTCTCGGCCAATCGCTTCTTCAGAAGTCTTCAATCTGCTCCTCCTACTGGACTATTCAATGTATGTATCTACCGTATTTTCACGACTATGAGGCGCAAGCACCCTCAATGAATGACATTTCTTCCATATATAAGACGCAGTGTATTATAAGGCGCACTGTCTGTCTATTTGGGAGAAAATTTAAGACTTAAGTGCGCCTTATAGTGGTGAAAATACGGTAATTGCTATTGACTTCCAGGTATGAAGCACTCACAACTTTACAGTCACCTCTAGAGCCAGCCATTGTTGATATTTTGGAGTTTTTTGTATGTGGGGGAGGAGCTATATGATGGGAAATGTTGGAAACTAAGATGGCTGATCTGCATATTTAACAGTATTGTTTCAGTTCAGGTGTTTGTGTTTTTTTTAATATCCCACAGTGGTGTTTTTCCTGTTTTTTCCATATATAAGGCGCACTGGATTATAAGGCGCACTGTCTATTTTGGAGAAAAATTTAAGTGCGCCTTTAGTGGTGAAAATATGGTACTAGATCTTCATTTTTTTGTTTGGTTCTAATAAAAAGTAAAGGTCAAAACAAACACGTTCCACTGCTATATGCTAATCTCATTACAACCGACACCAAGTGTGAGGTTTTCCATTAAAAAAACGAACCGCCTCTTAACGTTTTTTGCGCGGAATCATCATTTCCGAGAGGTGAGCTGAATTAATCGGCGCGCGTTTTGATTTGCGGTCACCGGCGCCGACAATCAGCGTCCCCGATTAACATTGATGCCGACACTCGTCTGCGGCGACTGTCACGGAGCTGCCATTTTTTCTCCCGCTGACAATAAAGCAATAGCAGCCGCCATGTTTATGCCCCGTAATCACTTTTCGCCGCCACCTGATCTCCTCTTCATCAACTCAGCACGTTAAGAGTCGGAAATACGACGCCATGTATTATGCATTAGCGCTAATCTCCCTAAGGTAACGCTCACACCCCTAAAAAAAACACTTGACTATACTGTAAACTTGTACGTGTCTTCTAATAGCCAATTTTTTTTGGACAAAATCAGTTCTTGTCTTTAAAAGTTCATGACATTGTCCATCCAATCGTCTCTGGCTTGTTGACCCTCCCGAATGCAGACTTGTCAAAACAGGATGTCAAAACCTCCAGGGCAAGAATGTTCTTAGCTGTTTTGGCAAAAACACACATTGAGCAACACCAGATGTGCTGGGGATTTAAGCACAAGGCAGGAAAATATATTAGTGGCAGAAAATATCGCAATTTACAACTAACTCTTTTCAAACTCCAGCCACAAGTTTATCACTATACTAGTCGAATTCAGTGACCGGATGTTTGGACACCGGTCTTTTGGTCCCTTTAGGTCGCCGGTCAAATGTACTTAGATATTAGACAGTACTTGGATATTAAACTTTCTCTCTTAAATATTAAACTCTCTCTCTCTCATGAATATAATTTTCAGAGCTGGATTCAATAGTACTTAGATATTAAACACTACCTAGATATTAAATGCTACTTGGATATTCAACACTACTTAGATATTAAATGCTACTTAGATATTCAACCCTACTTAGATATTCAACCCTACTTAGATATTCAACCCTACTTAGATATTCAACACTACTTAGATATTGAACACTACTTAGATATTGAACACTACTTAGATATTAAACACTACTTAGATATTCAACACTACTTAGATATTATACTCTATCTTAGATATTAAACTTAATCTCATGAATATAATTTTGAGAGATGGTTTCAAAGGTACTTTGATATTAAACAGTACTTAGATATTAAACTCTCTTAGATATTAAACTCTCTCTCTTAGATATTAAACTCTCTCTCTTAGATATGAAACTCTCTCTCATTAATATCATTTTGAGAACTGGCTTCAACATTAAACTCTCTGTCACCATTTGACCGGCCACCAAAAGACCAGCGACCAAACGTCCCTGCACCTTTCAAATCCAATACTTTGAAAACATGGCGAACTACCCAAGGTTCAGCAAGGCATCTCTATCGTATTCAACGTCTATCACCGTCAATGGAAAGCAGAGCGAGAGTCTCCCATGACGGCCACTCAATGGCAAGTGATTGACTCCACTATAAGCCCGTTAAGCTGCTGCTCAGCGTCAAAGCGCTGCCCTGGGGGTGCTTGCAACCGCCAACTGCTGTTTTTTATTTATTTTTTTTATACTACAGGCCATTGGATAAAGTGGCCGGGCCAAACCAAATAGTACAACGAAGCTCTTTGGGTATTGTTGACGACTCTCTGACGGTATCTTCCAAAATGGCTTGCTGTAAAAGCACATCCGTCAAATTAACCCGAATACCATCAGCCAGTACATTTTAATCCTACCATCTACAAAGGATTCACATCATCTATTACCAAAACGGACATTTATTGGACAGTCCCAGGACACAAATTGAGGAGAATACGATTTAAAACAGAGTAAGTCAGGAATAACAGGGAAAATCGCGCTAAAGTATTCACATAAAGTTTTAAAAATTACGTCAATACCTTCCCCAATTACAGCGTGCATTATTTTATATTTGTTTTTTGTTTTTTTTACCTGTCAGTGGAGCCGGATGATAATAAAACTCATACAAAAAACAGCCCCGCATAAAGCTATTTTTAATGAAAAGTAATAACGCGTATAAACATAGCCATGTTTGTAAAGGTCCTGCATAGAATACCCACATCTTCCTTTAGCCTGTAGCAACTCATGTAAAAATGATTATGGGATTGCGTACAAATATGTAAAAACAGGGGGGAATGTTAGGTTTATCATTATTATAAATTAGCTTGAGATATAATCATATATATGTGCGTACAATGAAGAAAACTGCATTATTTCGGGTATTATTCTTTATATATATGAATGCTTTACTTATTAGAAATGTTAGGGTCATCGTGATTATAAATATGACATTAATATTAGGCATTTTATTTACTTCACTATTTTTAAGTGAACTTTAGAGTCCAACAGAGAAAACAAGGGTGTAGCGTATCATTCATAGTCTGTTTAACTGGCGCCATGGTGGTTTTGTAGGGGTGAAACATGGTGGGAAATTTGGTGGGTGAGGTCTTGGAAAGAGAGCCAATCGATATGGCGATCTTCTCCCCCCCTGCTGATTCACGGGTGAGCTTCGAGAGCTGAGCCTGGCTAATGACGGCTAATCACATCAGCGGCAGGAAGCTGAAAATGACGCACGGCGTGGGGCCAGCGCGGGAATAAAATGCTTCATTTATCTATTGAGAAATGGCTGGGGTCAAAGGGTAGTAGTGGGAGAAACAATTTTGGCAATGGCGGCTGGATTTTGTCACGGGCGAGGACGGATGTTTGGTCGCTGGTCTTTTGGTCGCCGGCCTTTTGGTCGCCAGTCAAATGTACTTTTATATTTAACAGTACTTAGATATTAACCATTATTTAGATGTTAAACAGTGCTTGGATATTAAACAGCACTTGGATATTAAGCAGCACTTGGATATTAAAAAGTACTTAGATATTGAACACTACTTAGATATTAGACAGTACTTAGATATTAGACAGTACTTAGATATTAAACAGTACTTAGATATTAGACACTACTTAGATATTTAACACTACTTTGATATTAAACAGTACTTGGATATTAAACAGTACTTAGATATTAAACAGTACTTAGATATTAAACACTACTTAGATATTAAACACTACTTAGATATTAAACAGTACTTAGATATTAACCATTATTTAGATGTTAAACAGTGCTTGGATATTAAACAGTACTTAGATATTAGACAGTACTTAGATATTAGACAGTACTTAGATATAAAACAGTAAAAATCTGAGTTTTCAGGCAAATAATAGTTGTAGTTTAAACCGCTCTAGAAAATGTCATTGAATTCAATGTCCGGGTAAACAAGCAGGGTGTCTATATAACCCTAGTGTCTTAATTATAGCCATTGATTGGTTACAAAAGCTCACATAACCAACAGACATTTCCCCTGGCTAAGGACCCCCGCCTATGCTGGCTAATTAGCAAATAGCAGCAAATAATCAGAAGGCCAGTTTAACGTTTGGCACCTAATTAACCTCATGGTTCTAGCTATAGATATATCTATCTCTTCTATTTGTCTCTGTGTAGATATATCTATATAAATATATCTATAGTATGTGTACAACTATGTAATTCCACTCAAAGGTAGTTACAGATTCAATCTAAAGGATTTTGCGTATTTAGACCTCATTTAGTTGACTGTATTATTTTTAAACTGGTAGAGTTTAAGATCTCTACCAAAAAACGAGAGTTCTTGTGATATTTTCAGAGGTTAGCGTTGGTTATTTTCAGATTTTTGGAATGGCGCGCTCCGTCTGTAATCGGGAGGCACGGCAGAAGGTGAAGGAATTAGTCGTCCGTCTCCGAGGACGCCGATGGCCTTGCGGTCAGCCGGCGCAGCTTTGGGATTTTATAGCAAGTGTGATCACAGACGCTGAAATCTGGCAGGCAAAGGTCAAGAGGATTGTGGCGGGGCGCTATCAAATGATGAAGCTATCATGAAAATTCATTGGCAAGGACGTCCCCTGTTTTTCTGGCGGAGGAGAGACGGAGTCGATTACAAAGTCGGGACAATCGTGATGGCAAAACTAAGGTTGCGAGACTAATAATTGTAGAATTGTTCAAGGGGTGCTCGGACGTTTGGTCACTGGTATTTTAGTTGCCGGTCTTTTGGCCCCATTTTGATCGCCGATAAAATGGTGACAGAGAGTTTACTGTTGAAAACAGTTCTGAAAATTATATGCATGAGAGAGTGTTTAATATCTAAGTAGTGTTTAATATCTAAGTAGTGTTTAATATCTAAGTACTGTTTAATATGTAAGTATACTGTTTAATATCCAAGTAGTGTTTAATATCTAAGTAGTGTTTAATATGTAAGGAGTGTTTAATATGTAAGTAGTGTTTAATATGTAAGTAGTGTTTAATATGTAAGTAGTGTTTAATATCTAAGTAGTCTTTAATATCTAAGTAGTCTTTAATATCTAAGTAGTGTTTAATATCTAAGTAGTGTTTAATATGTAAGTAGTGTTTAATATGTAAGTAGTGTTTAATACCCAAGTAGTGTTTAATATCCAAGTAGTGTTTAATATCCAAGTAGTCTTTAATATCTAAGTACTGTTTAATATTCAAGTACTGTTTAATATGTAAGTAGTGTTTAATATGTAAGTAGTGTTTATTATGTAAGTAGTGTTTAATATGTAAGTAGTGTTGAATAGCTAAGTAGTGTTGAATATCTAAGTAGTGTTTAATATGTAAGTAGTGTTTAATATGTAAGTAGTGTTTAATATCTAAGTAGTGTTTAATATCTAAGCACTGTTTAATATCTAAGTACTGTTTAATATCTAAGTACTGTTTAGTATCCAATTACATTTGACCGGCGACCAAAAGGGACTGAAGACCGGCCACCAAACGTCCGGTCACGGGTCAAAAACTGTATATTTTTCCAACATTCTGAAAATAAAAAGAGGATACGGACTAGGTCTCAGTTTGACGGCGTTAACATTTAATGTAAGGCAGATTTAAGGAGGCGCTCTATTAAATCTCTTTGCCGAGACTTTGTGCTATTAGCATACTGTACACGGGGGCCATCTGGCATGCGACTTACGAAGCGCTGAAGATTCCACAGTCTCGTCAGCTCTCTGACGGATTGCGCCGTCTGCTCAGGTGTCGGGAGATGGATGAGTCGCTCCCACAGTGACTGACAAACACGACGGCGGCGCTTGGGCAGACGCCGCCGACGTTGCCGCTTTTCCGGAGACGCCTCAACAATTGGGATGCGGCTGGCGTTTTCTTAATGATCACATCACTTTGAAAGACGACTTGGTCTACCATACGTTTAGAATTCCACAGCGCTTTTGGAGCTGTTTTTAAACTGGTCAACAGATACATTTTTATACCTATGACTAAATATTATAGTCATATCAAGAGTACTTTATAAAAAATACAGCCTGGGGGCACATCTGGCGTTATTTTATGTTACTGGTGAAACGAAATTCAAAAAAAATGAGACATTGTTTCCTTTTGTATATCAAATAATACTTTTTCACGGCTGTTCGCGTTCAGTCGAGAGCAACAAAAACGTAGCGGCTTCACGTCATTAAAAACAGTCGGGAGCTCATTGTTGTCACCGCCGCTAACATTAAAAGATCTTGGTTCGCCTTTGAAGCAGGATTCAAAAAATAGCATTTTTTTTCAGTACTTTGCCGAGAAAATCAACTTGTCCTCGTTTCCGATTACTTTCACAATACGTCACCCTTTTTACCCAAACTCTTGCCACCAAAACAGAGTCAAAAACGTACAAGTTACTAGTTATCTTCTTTGTATAAATATTTCCGACCGCTTTGGACAAAAGGCTCACGGAATAAATGGCGCACGGGATAAATATGGGTAAAATACAGATAGGCTTTCTTTTGGCTGTACTGTGAATGTATCGGAATGATTGCTGTTATTTTCCATGTGGGCTATCCTAAACAAGAAAACTGGTAGGAAATGTGTTCTTTTAGTTTTTAGACAAAGAACGGCATCCTGGTGTAAAACCCCCGCAGCAAAAAAGTACTCCAGTACTAGTACAGGCTATTCTATTGTATTCTATTCTATTCCCCTGTTGCTAATTAGCCACAAGATGGATTACATCATGCTATCTAATAGAGGAGAGCGCCATTACTGCCAAGCCCTTCCCAAACAGACGCTGCGAGTCCCCGGCCGTGATAAGATCGCATCAGTCACTCGGCCTATTTAGTCGCATGTTTGCACCGACAAAAGTAGGTGGGGGAGAGGTACGCCCGATAGCGACGCCATTCGTCCCAAATTGTCACATTAGAGTGTGATTAGAAAATGCGGGCTTGCTGATGAGGCAAGGGGCTTATGGGTAATGCATGGTGTTTGCTAGGGGGAGTCTAGGTTAGTTGGCGGTCTAACGAGAAAATATATATATTTTTTTATTCCCCTTTTGGATTTCAAATGAAAACATTCGGTATTATCATAACTTAATGTTGCTGTTATAAAGTTGTAAGTTATATGTACATATAAGTATATATATATATATGTAAGTTATATGTATAGATATATATATAATATATATATATATATATGCAAGTTATATGTATATATAAGTATATATGTGTAAGTTATATGTATATATAAGTATATATATGTAAGTTATATGTATATATAAGTATATATGTAAGTTATATGTATATATAAATATATATATGTAAGTTATATGTATATATAAGTATATATGTAAGTTATATGTATATATAAGTATATATATGCATGTTATATGTATATATAAGTATATATATGTAAGTTATATGTATATATATGTAAGTTATGTGTATATATAAGTATATATGTGTAAGTTATATGTATATATAAGTATATATATGTAAGTTATATGTATATCTAAGTATATATGTAAGTTATATGTATATATAAATATATATATGTAAGTTATATGTATATATAAGTATATATGTAAGTTATATGTATATATAAGTATATATATGCATGTTATAAGTATATATAAGTATATATATGTAAGTTATATGTATATATATGTAAGTTATGTGTATATATAAGTATATATATGTAAGTTATATGTATATATATGTATATATTTGTATATATATGTAAGTTATGTGTATATATAAGTGTATATATGCAAGTTATATGTATATATATGTATATATTTGTATATATATGTAAACATATGTATATATATACATGTATATACATAACACGCTTATTTATTTATATATTATTCATGTATTTATTTATTTCCTTACTTATTACCTATCTATTAATGTCTGAAATGTATTTTACTGTGTCTGTATTCTCACCCTCTTGCTACTGTGACAACAAAATTTCCCGGGATGAATAAAGTTATCCAATCCAATCCAATAAACCAACGAAAATTAAATATGCTTTTTATAATCCTTTTAACTCATGGGCATGAGTATTTTTCCCTACTCTCTCCACCACAACAAATCTTGCCTTAGCCTGGCCAGCTCTTCAATTTCTTTCTAATCGGAGTTTCTTTAGTCTAGATTTGAGCATTTGATGAGCTGGAAAGCCTTGATGGCCAGCGTTCCACTCAACTCATGAAGACATTGTCAGGTCGCGGTGGCGAAGGGGTTAGCGCAAGCCGCCAAGCACCATAATCAACCTGGCTCAATCACCCTGGTAAAATTGCTACATGAGGACTTCTACACTCCAATACTCCCAAATACAGTCAACTTGCGTCTCAAATCTACAAAAACAGCCCTCAAATTTGCCTTAAAATTTGGCAAACACCCATCCAGGCCATCAGAATCGAACGTGAGATCCCCGTAGTCCAATTTAATGTCCGAGAAGCGACCCCGATAGGGCTTAATTTCTAATTACCGTCAGCACTGTTCTGGAAGACTGCGGATGATCTGCCAGACTGAAAGCCCTCTTGCTAGCTTTTCAAAACCACCTAGCCACTTCCATATCTCCCTCACGCTTTTGTTCAATGTTTAATCAAACACCGGCCATGCTACCTGCACCCCCCCCTCGTAGGATTACACTTAATTACTCCAATCGTACTTGGAGGAACAATGGCGAGCAAAAAAGTCTTTGAAGTAGACAATTTGGCCGAATCCACGGGATTCTATTTGTTATTTTTTCTTCTACTTGCCGCCCCTCCCGTTATTGTTCAAAATAATTGACTGGAAATGCTCGGCGGACTCCCGACTCAGCACTTATTGCCGCTAAGATAAATAGAGCGTCGCATTTTTTAGATTGGGGAGACAATCCATTTTGTGTAAGTGCACCAACTGGCTTTTAAAAACTAAAAAAAAGGAACAGACACATGTGTCAAGTCATAGAGTCGGAGAGGGCAATAATAAGCTTTTTCTTGGCTCTACAATATCAATTTGGCGCCTGGGTTTTAGCGAAAAAGGTCAGGCAAGTTTTGGAGGACCGAACTGGAACACGTCTTTGAAATGAAACACCCCGACAATGCAAAAAAAAATAAAAAATAATCAACGCGGCCAAGCCAAGGTGAAAAAACTCCAGGGATTCTCATCTCTCTCTGCAGGAATATTTTCCAGAACTGATTTTTTCACAGTAAAAAAACGATTTAAACGCATTTTACAGGATATAACGACTTCATGGAGATGGTAATACTGCGTTTGTGAAGGACTTGAGGTCCAGATTCACTACATTCACTGCTACCCTGACAGGAAATACGACTCTGAGGTACTGAGAGGGTCTTTGTGGTCCCTAACTGGCAACCCAAGTCAGCTGTGGATGCAAATGAAGCAAGAATACAAATAAGGGAAGGTTCAAATGCATTTTTTAGCTAGTAAAGAGAGATTCTAATCACCTAGTGGCTTTTAAGGGTTAAATTTTAGAAAATATTCATAATATTTAAAAAAAAATACAAGAGAAAAGCTCATTTGGCCCAAGGCCGACATCCAATTACACAATGTAATCATCTCCTAGCATTGCACGCTCTACTTCAAGAATACCGTAACGTTTCCGTCTAGTACTGCGTTCCCATCTGTTGATATACCCTGGCGACCTCCTAATTACGTTAAGGTGGCAAGGGCGTCTAGGATAGGGCGACAGGCGTGACTGAAAACGTGAATGGCTTACAATTATAGCCAAAAAAATCCACTATGGAATAGGAGCGCTATGGTGCAAGACAATCAGATTTATGCATATTTAAATTGCAATTTTCTTCAATTGACTGTTTTTTACGGCGGTAAAACTGGAGCAGAGGGCGGAAAGTCAATGTGGGATTGTCTTGTAATGAGAGGTTTAATCTAGTTTGATTTTTTTTTTTTTTTACCTTTAGTATGCTTGGCTTAATCCTTTTCCCAAAAGAATGGCTACGTGCTGTAATTAGCGCTCACTTGAGGAAATACAAGATCATTAGCAATTGGGCAAAATAGCAGAGAAAATAATCTAGGATTAAATCTAACTTTATTGATTGAGAACATTGGACTTTGGTGTAAAGTCTAATTTAGCCAATTTCACAAAAAGTGAACAACTACTGTATTTTCATGACTATAAGGCGCACTTAAAAGTCTTAAATTTTCTCCAAAATAGACGGTGCGCCTTATATATGGAAAAAACAGAAAAATAAAATTAAAAACCACCACTGTAGAATATTTAAAAAACACAAATGCCTGAACTGAAACAATACTGTTAAATATGCAGATCAGCCATCTTAGTTTACAACATCTTCCATTATATAGCTCCTCCCCCACATACAAAAAAATCCAAAACATCAACAATGGCTGGCTCTAGAGGTGACTGTAAAGTAGTGAGTGCTTCATGCCTGGAAGTCAATACCGATTACCGTATTTTCACCACTATAAGGCGCACTTATAAGTCTTAAATTTTTCTCCAAAATAGACAGTGCGCCTTATAATCCAGTGCGCCTTACATATGGAAAAATGTCATTCATTGAGGGTGCGCCTTAAAATGCGGTGCTCCTTATAGTCGTGAAAATACGGCAAATAAATCTCACTCTTTCTTACCCTTCTCCTAAAAGTTCTATTTCATCTCTATCATACTTTTGGTGCCGAAACCCGGGACTCTCATACTTTTGGTGCCGAAACCCGGCACCCAACAACAAAATCGTGAAAATACGCTACATCAAAAAATGATAGTTTCAGAGTCGAGAAGTCATGAACAAGGAACAAAAATAGTCAATGTAATGAAAATAAGAATAGTTTCTGCTATTTGTAAAACAATATTAGTATAAGAATGAATTAAACCCCCCCCCAAGCACACACTCAGACGAGCGCACAGATACAGTAGTTATATCGTTACACCCTATTTATATGAAACCAGAGATCCAGAAGGATTTCCTACCATAAAATGTTAAACGTCTACAGTCGTCATGATCTTAGTAGTCCCGTAAGCCATTTCATTTCCTCGCCAACGTCGCAAAAAACACGTATTTTCTATGAATATAAAGCCAGGCTTGACAGAGGAAAGGATCTTGTAAATGAAATGCGGGTATGCGGGTAAAATAAAGAAACTGATTTGGCTGGGATTAAAGTCACATTGACAGTATCACATCCTATTGTTATCCACCTTGAGACAATTATTTGCCTTCCGCGGTTGCTTTGTAAGCGACAGTAAATCCTCACTGGCGTGCTAGTCTTTAACCCTCGACTAACCTGCCTAGCAAAAAGACGGGTGTAGGGGGGGGGGGGTTATGATAGCATCTTTGTTATTAGCTTTTTGTTGCTGTAGCTGTTGTTGTTGTTTTGGCAAAGTACGCCCAAAGCCTGCATGTTGCAATAATGGAATGTAGATTACATTTGAAATAATCTCAACTACGAATGATGCAGTTTTACGTATAAAAACAGGCATACATTGGAAAATACGGATATATAATATTCACTCTATGGGTGACACACATAGATAACATACAGGTGAGAATATAGACACAGAAAAATACATTCTAGACATAAATAGATAGTTAATAAGTAAGTTAATAGATAAATACATAAATAAATATCTAAAGTGTGTTGCTGAAATACATGTACATATACATATACCTATACCTATACCTATTCCTAACCCTATACCTATACCTATACCTATACATATACATACATATATAAGCACATATATACGTAGACATACATATATAAGCACATATATACATACACAAACATATATAAGCACATATATACATACCAATACATATATAAGCACATATACATACACATAGATGTACATGCATATATAAGGTAGGTCCGGAATAAAATAGTTTAAATCCTATACAATGTTTGAGTATTGATATTTTGCAAAAGCCTATTTGTTGTACTAGCAAAACATGTATATATTTATATATATATATAATCGCAAATGAAGTCATTGGCTGCCACCGACGTCGAACAGATTCAAAATAAACACCCACGCCCACCTGTAACATAACCGATTGTTCGATTTTCTCCGCCCGGACTCCATTTAGGAGACGAACTAGCGTTGAGCACTCTTGCTCAAAGATCCTTACACCTCTTTGACTTCCGCAAAACGACTACTGGCTCTTAATTGCCAATCACCGGCAGATCAGGCGAGAGGAGCACAGCCAGAGAGCATCGATTCCATGGAATGCGTCCGGGGCCGGGAGGGTTTCCTTTTAAGAACAGGAAATGGCTCGGAAGACACGTAATGTGCACTCCTACCCCTTGAATTCGCCGCGGGTAGTCGTCTTGTTATGAATAATTGAGCGTAGGTAACCGGGAGTCTTTAGTCAATGCATTTCTTACCACTATCTTCTCTGACCTATATATTAAAACAAGTTTTTCCCTTCCTTACCTACTGTAATATCAACTGCTAGTTTTCTGTCTTGTGTTGATTGGCTGCCGGGCTCTCAGTTCCAATGACAATTGCTAAATTCACAGTAGGAGGCGCCACATGACGTCAATTGAGTTATTTCAAAAGAAAACTGCAGTAATGGTTCAAATATGTATGTGTATATGTGTATGTGTATGTATATATGTATTTGTAGGAATATGTGTGTATATATATATGTACATTTCAGCAACACGCTTATTTTTTTATATATTAATTCATGTATTTATCTATTAACTTACTTATTACCTATCTATTTATCTCTAAAATGTCTTTTACTGTGTCTGTATTCTCACCCTCACCAATTTTTGTTTTTTTTTAAATAAAAATAACATACCAAAACGTTAAATTTCCATTAATTTAGTTGAATTGTTTCTCCAAGCTTTACAAGACAAGTGCCTAACAAAAATAACTTAACCCGATTTCATTACAACTATATCATTTATCATTATTTTAATAGCATTAAATTAACTAGACAATGCTATTTCAGGAGAAACTGAATGAGTTCTTAAACGAGTGTCCAATAACCAATCAGTACGGATGGACGCCTCAAAACTGAAATGAGTTTATCATTTGGAAAGCCAATCCAAAATGGCACTATACTACAAGACAGCGACATAGTCCAAGGTCGCCGCGGCAACTACAGCCAAGTAACGCCTCATTATCATAAAGATGCTTCAACGCCAAGTTCTCCCTTCAATGTACGAGTGAAAAAAAGGGCAGCTGGAATGTTTGCCGCCCTCCTTGGGGGCGCTTTGCAGTAAAACTAAGTAAAAAAAACGGCATATAAACATCAGACGGCCTGCCAAGTGCGATAAGAACAGGAAAGCCGGCATCAACGGCAAGTTTGATGGAAGACAAATGACCGGCGGTGGACTGCAATGTGGATTCATGACGCGAGCTTCTCATTTCAGCCTATTTTTTAGAGCTCTCACTTCCAAAATGGCTATTTAATGTGTATGCATACTTCTTAAAGCTGTATGATATCTTCATATTCCTGTAGAAGCTAGTTATACTCAATTGGCATCACAGTCTATCGGAGTATACATGAAAAAACAGGTTTGAGAAATCAAAACATGTTGTTAGAATAGTTTAAGTCGGCTTTATAGGGCATGTGAGGGTCATAAAAATGATTTAGAAGCCAGAAATGCTCTAAAAAAATCAACAGAAAGTCACTAAAGGCCAAAACTCCTCCAGAAATAGTATTTTTATTGCTAAACATTGTTGTATTTCTAAATAATGTGTAAAAGAACGGCTAGGCAGTGTTTTAAGTAAGTGTTGTATCAATTTTTCATGGCAGTAGCTGTCAGACAGAAAAACTTGGAGGCGAGTTTGTTGTTGTATCTGAAATTCTCTCGCTTGACCGTCTAACTCTTATTTTGCCTGAGGTGTTTTGTCTTGGTATATGTCGACTCTGTCGGACAAGTTACGGCCATTGCTCGGCCATCACGACCTACGAGGCGGGTGTATTACAAGGTCGGTGTTTGGGTCACAAGCCGCTGGCGTTAGCCACATCGAGGTAGCAACGCCACTTGTGATGTCACAGGATCAGCGTTTCCATTTGTGGGACGATGATAACCGTATTTTTGTGACTATAAGGCGCATATAAAACTCTTAAATTGTCTCCAAAATAGACAGGATGTCTTATAATCCAGTGCGCCTTATATATGGCCCAAATACTGAAATACTTAGCATGATAAAATAAAATAAATCAGTGGATAGGGTACACTAACCTCTCCAGCTCTCACAACTACGACTCTACTATTCCCTATAATTTTTTTTGTAATTTCAGCACTTTCAAAGTGGAAAAACATGAATATCTTTAAAAATATTCTTATATGCTGTTGCTAATCAATGCAAAAATTTGTTCCAGAAGAGTATACTGCAAAAAAAATGAAGATTAAAGCAGTTCTAGATATAATATCTCAGTTATGTCACCAGCAATTTCCATATTTTACCAGATACACTCATCAAAAGAGCCACATGTGGCTCCAGAGCCATAGTTTCCCTACCCCTGCTCTAGATCTTGGCATCAACAAAGCATTCAAAGATATTTATATGCCATGCCTATAGAAATCGCACTAGTTATTGACATTGCGGCTAAAAATACGATGCCCTTAATAGTCGGGGAAAATACGGTATTGCGGGGGAATGACTGCATTATCTTTGCTTAAGACGTCAACGTCAGCAAAACGACTCTCCCTCAATTAGCGTGGCCTGGTTTGACATCGCCGGATATGTCGTTTGGATTGTTTTGTAGGCGGGGAAAGAGACAAAAAAGGACCCGATACAATCAGCGTTGATTCCTAAAAGCACCTCTAGTACTCTAATGAGCTTCAGTAATGAAGTGTAAAATTATGCATGCAATTGGAGGTTTGTTCAACAAGCCATTTGCGACATAATTGCACCCCTACCCCACCCCAATTTTACTGCTATAGATTTACAGGGGGTAATCACATCTCCACTCACCAAATCCTCATTCCGTGCGAGTGAAGGATTATTTTTTTGTAGAATACGCCTGTAATTAAACGCAGGCGACGACTGAGTAATTACAGTTGTTAAGTCATTGCTCTGTGACTCACATTACAATAATAAATCAAATCAGTCGCCTTTCAGGGAGTTTATTTTTAAAAATATAGTGGATTTTCACTACTTTGCGTTTCCTTACAGACAAAAGGGGGGAGTTTTGATTGGCCGGAGCTGAAAAAACACGTTCTTGCGTCTAGATTTTCAGGCGAAAAAGTCACTGGTCGAGTATATCCGACAACGTTGATCTGGATTCGAGCCCGTAGCGCGTGGGAGGGTTCGACTAAGCGCTCGTCATCGGAGCGTCTGCCACCGTGTGTATGGGGGTAATAGGAACGGGCCAGATTGTTTGGGGGGGCTGTATCTGAAGCCGCCTGTGATCCGCCAACATGCCGTTGAGCTTCTCCATTCTCCCAAGGCGATGCCAAACATCTGCCACCACTCTGCTAATTGTCGAGTGAGAAGCGGCGGTATTAGGGACTTTGGCCCTTTAACTTGTGGTAATAAATAAGTAATCAGAATAGGGGTGGTTTCTAGAAAGGTATTTTTACCTACTTTATTCGGTATCAATGGCAGAGTCCTCTTATTCCCTTTAAATGAATGTTTAGGGGTGGTTTTGTAGAGAAGTATTTTTACCTAGGCTACTTCATTCGGTATCAATAGAAGAGTTCTCTCATTCCCTTTAAATGATCATTTCGGGGTGGTTTTTTTAGAAAAGTATTTTTACCTATAGTACTTCATTTGGTATCAATGGCAGAGTTCTCTCATTCCCTTTAAATGAACGCTTAGGGGTGGTTTCTCGAAGTATTTTTACCTATTCTACTTCATTCAGTATCAATGGAAGAATCCTCTCATTCCCTTTAAATAAACGTTTCTACCCAAACTTCAATTTTTCGTTTACCCTACCTTTTTAAAAACTTCAACTCTCAAATTATTCCTATTTTTTTCAATTTCTAACTTAATCACACGCCCTAATTTTACATTCCATCATCCAACAACGTATTCGCTCGGTAGCCACACATCCTTAACATTCCCAATGAATATCCCCATCAAGAAAAGATTAAAAGTCATCATTTTCAAAACCAGTTTGAGTCCAGATTGACGAATTACACAAAGCCATGTCTGGACTAGAAAAAGTAGGAGGAGAGAAATAAATGAGGCCAACCAAGTGACAGTACCGCAATCAAGTCCCGGGTGATCTGTACCTGCCAGGTGCCCCCGTACCCAAACATCTGCTTCGCAACCGCCACGCCGCGTAGCATCTCACTTCCCCGCCACCTCAACCCAACCCTCCCCCTCCCCCCTTTCCATCCAGCGAGCATGTGTTCAAGGTGTTTGATGCGACGTTTAACTGTTATTTTTTTTGCTCGCCTCTCAGCCGGCAACAGCCTCGGCGTTTAATCAAATGCTGTCTATATATAGCCAGGCAGGAGGAGGAGGAGACTAAAAACAAGTCGGGCAGGTGTGGGTGTGAAGGATGATGACAAATGCATTTGTTTTTACCCTCAATCTTCCGAAGGGGGTGCTATGAATCGATTGGAATCAAGCCAAAATCTCTTTCCAGGCACTATATACACAAAGACATGACCTAGGGGACAGTTCGAGACACCTGATTTCACTTTGGTTGACGTCGACTGTAGATTGACAGTCGTACAAAGTTAAAAACCGGCCTACTTTGAACACAAAGTCCTGAATTATGCCGTGTGATGAAGGCCCGGCCAATTAAATGAAGTACAAAGGCAGTGGAACGGCTTGATTATGGCAACCCAAATGTGAGTGGAAAAATGAGATGAGCAGATGGGTCGTCTTTGTCTTCTTATTGTGAGGCGCTCTTTAGGAACGCGTAGGCTTGGTTTAGCCGCCAGACCATACGGCGTTCAGCTCGCTAACTCCTTAGTAGATCCGTAGGCCACTCTAGGCGAGGCTGTATTAAGTGGGATCACTTCATCGTTCTGCCTGTGATTGCGCGAGCGTTCTGACCTGAATTCAAAGAATGACGTTTTTCTGCAAAAGTACCCAAAAACTTTGCAACTAGAATTGACAATCATAAATCTACCATTCCATTGAGACTGGTCGTGCGATGATACCACAAAATGGAAGGTCAATTCATTAGGGAATAGCTACTATGAATGTTAAGAGGTAGTACCACCACCTGTGATTTCATGTGATCAGTGTGTAAAAGGCAAAGTGTTTCCATTTGTTTCCCTCACAGGACGACAATTACCGTATTTTCGGGACTATAATGCGCACATATAAGTCTTAAATTTTCTCCAAAATAGACTTATAATCCAGTGTGCCTTATATATGGACCAAATACTAAAATACGTATCACAATAAAGTAAAATAAATCAGTAAATAGGGTACACTATCCTCTACCAGCTCTCACAAATACAACTCTACTACTTTCTCATAGAAAAAGTACTGCGCAAAGTGACTGCTGGTATATATACCGTATTTTTACGACTATAAGGCGCACATAAAAGTCTTAAATGTTCTCCAAAATAGACAGGGCATTTAATAATCCAGTGCGCCTTATATATGGACCAAATACTAACATACTCATCACAATAAAATAAAGTAAATCAGTTGTTAGGGTACACTATCCTCTACAGAATGATATAACTGGAAACTTTGCCTAAATCTAAGTTGGTCTACAAACCTCGAGGCTAAATCTCACTTCCACAACAGTAAACATTTTAGCTACTTTGCTCCAAGATGAGACAAGATGGCGTTGACTGACACATCCATCTCCCCCCGTAGAGGATGCAGACGGAGAATGGCGATCACAGATCCCTCACACATGAAGAAGACGGCACCCCTTATTAGCAAGAGTGAAACACCCTGAAATTGCATCGTCTCCATATACCGCTTTGACAATATGCCACTTGGACTTGGTCACTTGACTGGAAGCCATTGACCACCATACTCTTGTCAGTATACATTCCAAAAGCAATATTTCAATATTACCGCAGAACCTGAAGTAAAGTGTCACACTGCAAAAAAATGCAACCCCAAAAATAGCGACAGCTCAGGTAAGACAATGCGCCATGCCACGCCGTTTTTGATCAAGTTCTCGGCATAGCAGTTGAGCTGAGGAGGCACTTTATAACTCCCGACACTTGAAGTGGGCTGAGCAAGATTTATGTGAGAGTTATTTCCGCAGACAGCCTAGCTCTCACAGCGCATTTCCCGTAGAATTAAAGCCAAGGAGTTATTAAAATCTTAATTTCTTGCTGCTGGGATGGGAGCTCTCCCGTTTATGAAGCCATGGCGTCGGTATATATCTGACCCGTTACCCGCCAGGGCTTGTCGGGACGACAGCCATTATGGAATAACAACCTTTTTGGGTGCCAACAACGCTCTATTGATTGCTTTCTTTCAGGCAGAGGAAGAAAATTGACACACTTACACCTCTGGTTATTGCAAGCAAGGGGGAGGGGCGGGGGGATGGGTGGGAGGGGGCGGGGGGGTCACCTGACCGCAGCTTGTCAGGGTTTTATTTGTGACAGATTGTTGTCAGATGAGGTTTATGAATGTCTACGTAGAAAAGGTCTCACATTGAATTTGTTGCTGTAGTTAGGGTTGCCTTCAGAGGGAGGGCTAACACAGGGGTGGGCTAACTTTTGGGCCCAGGGGGGGGCTATATTGACTTTAAAAATTTGACAGATGGGCTGGGTTAGTACAAGATACGATACATGCATCCGTTAACAGTACATATGAAACATAAACAGAAAAAAGTAATCACTTACTCATCACTTATCATTAAAGTATAAAGTACCAAGTGAAGTAAGTGAAGGAATGTATTAAAAAATATTAAAATGTATATGATACATATAAAAAAGTGCATCCGTTAACTGTGATTACGAAACAAATTGAAAAATAGGACTAAAGTATTAACATACTCATCATTAAAGTCAAAAATATAAAGTACCAAGTGAAGTAACTAAAGGAATATATTAAGAAATATCAAAATGTCATTTAAAAAGATAGAGGGGCTTTAAAACACCAAAAAATAAATGAGTGGACAGAGCTACTGCCACTGGCTTCCACGTGATGGCGCCATCTTGGGGTAAAAAAATACATTATTTGGACAATGTCGGCGGGCCGGATTAAAAGGCCCAGTGGGACAAATGTGGCCCGCAGGCCGTAGTTTGCTACCCATAAAATAAGGCTCCCTATGTCGTAAATTTTGTTCTAAGCTAAAATACTTGTGCTTTCCTTCAGTCTAGGTGATGATGATCTATAAAAAGGTCGCTCCGCTAACTCTTGCAGTCTGGAGTATCAAGACAGATGGCAAGAGGTCATGAACTCCGTTAGTGCTACAAGCTGTATTTGTAGAATTCGCTTTACACTTGTCACATTATGGACGACAAGAAGCCCCGCATTATCATGCGCTGGTAAATGAGCCGTGAACACACACAGATTCATTCGTCAACAGGTGGCACCGAGAGTTGCCAGATGAGCAGGTTAGAATACACAATGCTCAGAGGGGGGAAACCATTAGGTCCATGGCAACTTTGTTTTCAGCCCAGAATCACATCTTGCTTGGAAGAATTGGGTTTTGTACAAATACACGATGGCAATAGTGACCGAACGATTGGTCGCCGGACGTTTGGTCGACAGTCAAATGTAATTAAATAATAAACAGTACTGAGATATTAAACTCTCTCTCATGAATATCATTTTGAGAGCTATTTTCAGCAGTACTTAGATATTAGACACTACTTAAATATTACACACTACTTGGATATTAAACACTACTTGGATATTAAACACTACTTAGATATTAAACAGCACTTACATATTAAACAGCACTTGGATATTAAATTGTACTTGGATATTAAACTGTACTTGGATATTAAACAGTACTTGGATATTAAACAGTACTTGGATAATAAACAGTACTTGGATATTAAACAGCACTTACATCTTAAACAGCACTTAGATATTAAACAGCACTTGGATATTTAAACAGTACTTTGATATTAATTTCTCTCTCTTAGAATTCGTACAATTTCAGTCAACCATATTTCAGGAGAAAGGCTGGAAATATAAGACGAAAAACAACATTTTTATGTGTGTTGGGATTCAACAAAACCAGTGCTAGCAAACCCGATAGATACAGTCATCCATCCGTAGACTACACTGCACTTTGTCAAGTGTCAAATTAGGCACCGGCACAAAAAGACAGACCAGGAAAAGTGGAACTAATCACCTATGAAGTCAATTTTCTTTTAGTTCCTTGCAAACTGTGAGAAACGGCATACAATTCCAGCATACAATAGCTAAATTAAGTTGTCATGTTAGCCAAGATCCATTCATATAAGCTTAGTCGACCACCATTAACGACAATAGACGTCCAATCCTTTAGAACTGGGAGATCTGCCCTGATTTTGACAGTTTCCCTTTGAACGTAGTCTTATAAATCCCCCAAAAAAACCTACGGAGATTTCCCGGGCTCTACTGGGGCTTTGAC
This sequence comes from Stigmatopora nigra, assembly GCF_051989575.1. Classification (NCBI taxonomy): domain Eukaryota; kingdom Metazoa; phylum Chordata; class Actinopteri; order Syngnathiformes; family Syngnathidae; genus Stigmatopora; species Stigmatopora nigra. The sequence goes on along the minus strand of NC_135527.1, from coordinate 8,041,304 downwards.
TTCAAGTCCACAGTTTAAAATTTAATGAAGCTTCAGAGGAGTTTCAAGTTCTCTCCCAGAACAGTTGGGGGTGTTAAGGGAACGCGTTTTCTGAGCACACATATTGCGCGACCAGTCTTTAACCGGTAAACGCCGTGACGAGTCTCGTTACGTTGTTACGAGGGACTGACAGAACAGTCGCCCTCTGGGGACACTGGCGGTAAACCGTAAACGCTGTAGTCGGAAGGGTTAGAAGAACAAGCAGCTGGAGGTACGCCTTCAAACTAGTTCGAATTAATTACACTCTGGTTGACAGGAACTAGTTTGCCGGTTCGTCTGTTCAGAGAAGGAAAACCGGGGTATCTACAGTCATAGAGGTCACAACCGGGGCTAAACTTAGCACTATTCTGACAGATAAAGATCTTAGCATATTATTTCCAGAGAACAAAAAGGTAAAATTGCGACTACAAAGCCTCAAATGAGCAGGATTCTCTGGATTATTATCGATCCCAAAATAGTCAATCTCATCACACTGCAAATGGCAGCAAGTGAGTATCTTTTGCACATCTTGTTCTTAACGGTTGACTATCACGACATCCCGTCTCTAATACCCGCACTGACAAGAAAATATAACATCTTTCATTGTGTCAAAACTCCGAAGCGGCGGAGCCGTCTGACAGCCCCCGATCTAAATACGTCATTGGTGTCACTCAAACTGCACCGTGTCACATCACAACTCATTGAGCTTCAGAAGTTATTCTGGAGTTGAGGCCGGACTATTCATGCGGTCCATAAGGGGGCAGAGGGGAGCATGTGTAGAATTAAGACTCGGGAATTTACAAATAGTGCACATTTCAAGCGTGTCCGGACGTTTGGTGGCCGGTCTTTTGGTCGCCGGTCAAATGTACTTAGATATTAAACATTACTTACATATTAAACACTACTTAGATATTAAACAGTATTTGGATATTAAACACTACTTAGATATTAAACAGTATTTGGATATTAAACACTACTTAGATATTAAACAGTAATTACATATCAAACAGTACTTACATATTATACTCTCTCTCTCTTAGATATTAAACAGTACTTAGATATTAAAGTCTCTCTCTTAGATATTAAACTCTCTCTTTCAGATATTAAACTCTCTCTCTTAGGTATTAAACTCTCTTTCTTGGATATTAAATTCTCTCTCTTAGATATTAAACTCTCTCTCATGAATAGAATTTTGAGAGCTGGTTTCAACAGTAAACTCTCTGTTACCATTTGACCGGCGACCAAAAGGGACCAAAAGACTGGCAACTAAAAGACTGGCAACCAAGAGACGAGCGACCAAAAGGGACAAAAGGCTGGCGACCAAAAGACCAGCGACCAAACATACCTTAAACATAACAATATCACATGTTATACTCTTTGACCAGTCTGACCTCCCCCCACTGTAGGAGAAGGGTGTAAATCTTAGCGACCAAACGTCCGAGCACCCATTTCAAGTGGCAGCAAATGAACATTAAATCCTTTCCTGCTAGACCTCCCACAGATTGGACTTCTACTACTGTCAACAATAACAACACACCAATACCACAGAATTCATACACACTAGACAAAAGGAGTATAATCCAGTGAAAGAGTACGAGAGTCGAATAGTAGAGTACAAAAATGTAAACGAGCCGTAGTATAGCCTACAGTGATAACGTAGTTAGAAGAGAATTAATGATGTTGATAGTTTGAGCAAGATGGTGAAAAAAATGTTATTATTCCAATTTTATTGAGCCCTAATTGGATCACAAGAACACGATTGTGGAGTAATAATAAAAACTGTGAATGGGGAAAAATTCCATGTTACTTGAAAATGATTTTCAGACACCTGTCGCGACACTCCGGATAAAACGCCATTTGCCGAAAGCCCGGTTATTACAGGGAAAGTCTCCCTTAGGCGGGGGAGTAATATCACCCCAGACGTCCGCACGGGAGACGGCGTCGATGGAAAGACGCTGATATATTTTCCAAGACGTAGAGGGAGGAGATGGCACCCCTTTCGGAAATCAGAGTGGCCAAAAAACCCGCCCGTCAGCCATCCCGGGGCGAACGTGGCCACAAAGTGGATGCCAGCACGTATTTGACTCCAATCGTGGTTCCATCCCACTCAAGATTGGGCCCGTCTTGCCGCCTGTCAACGAGCCGTCAGCGGCACGCCGTTGATGGCCTCGAGCTCGCCGGGGTTGTAAAACACCACGAGGGGCCCGGAGACATTATTGGAATATCAGCGTCCGGCGTGAAGCGTGTTAGGGTTATTCTGGGATACTATTATAAATGTGAGGATTATATGTATATATTAATATGTGCTTGCAATGGAGATAAACGCTCAGTATAACTGTTAACGAAGGACACTGCCCCCTGCAGCTGGCTCGGAGGATTTTAAATTTTTTTAGCCCTATTCCAAGGACTATTGATCTGATATCTCACCTAGTCCCGGGCTATGAGGACTGTCGGTCTGGGTTTGGAAAGGGAAATCTGTGAAGGACTATTGTATTGTTTTGATTCCAGCAACCTTCGTGATTACTTGCATATTGTTTTTACATTGTACCATTTGGCATCTTATTTTTCCGTTTGGGCTCAATTGGACCTGTTAGGGGGTCGCTGGCATCGGTATTTCTGGATTTATTATGTAATATTATTATATATATGTGTGTATTTAATCATTTTTGTACGAGAACTTCTTCAATTTGAGCTTGGGATTGGAACATGTCACTGAGGACTGTTTAGTGGAAGATAGGACTGACCTTTACCCCAGAATGCAGACCTGGAAGGACGTTTAAGAAGTTGCAGATGCAGAGTGATGGCTAACCAACAACCTTCGTGATTACTTGCATATTTTCGTAAATCTTGATGCTCTTATTGCTTGATTATGGAATTTTTCTGCCAAATGGAGGCTTGTTTGTTTTATTTCCTGTTTACTGGACGATAGGACTGACCTTTACCCCAGAATGCAGACCTAGAAGGACGCTTAAGTTGTTTCATTTCCAATAGAGTTGTTTTTTAGTTCCGATCTTAATCGTTATTATTGAATTCCTGATATGCCATGATTGTTACAGCTGTTGTTTTTGCTTACCCAATTGGATTAATCAATAACCTTGTAATTATTTTGATTTATGGCCTTAAATGGGCAAGAGAAATTGCCGCTTTCCAGAATCATTTGTGACGAGGACCAAGTCAAAATAGATTCTACCTTGCAAAGATGTCCCCGATGTCTCCTTGTATTGCTTTATATTATATTAAAGAAAACTAAAAATGAACCTAACATGGCGACTACGGGAATAAATAGTGAACCCGGTCGGCCGGCTACACGTGAACGCGAGGAACAATTAATGCATTATGCATGACGCCCCGCGTGGGACGTCGGATGGAGAGAATCTCGTCCTGGATACAAACAGAGCGCCGTGGTGTCTCAACAGTGTTCGGAGGAAGGTTAGAAAAAGCAAGCTATCGAACAAAAATAGAATCGATCGGCGGCAGCGGCGGAGGCGCCGGTGCTGCGCTGTGTAGCGGAGGGGTCACGTTATTAAGTGGATTCCGTGGTATGAGGTTTTTCTGAGCTACACAGAAAGCCTGTGCTTCATTTTTAGCATCAGGAAAGACTGGTAGAAAGCTTGGGAAATGTCTCTATAGGGTTTAGTACAAGGGATGAAAGATATTTTGGGTTTTTGATTAGTATAAGGAGAAATAAAGGCTTTTTTGAGGATAATCCAGTTCAAATAGATTGGACGGCCGTTAGTGGTTAACAAGGATTCATTTAGGAACTGGTTTAAAGCGGTTAGGACTGTAGAAAGGTTGCTGATTTGGAATATGCCGAAGTTACTGTACGATTCTTATAAAATGAGCTATTTTTTAGCATAACTTGGGTTCGTTTGTCCTTGTTAATGGCAGAAAATGAGTTAAAAATGTCAGGAGAAGGAGTTTTTAAGCGGTTAGGATAGTAGCAAGGTTGCTAATCTGGAATATGCCAAAGTTATTGTATGGTCCTTGTAAAAAGAGCTAATTTTTAGCATAATTTGGGTCCTTCAGTGGCAGAAAGTGAGTTAAAAATGTAAGGAGAAGGAGTTTTAAAGCAGTTAGGACTGTAGCAATGTTGCTAATCCAGAATATACCTAAATTACTCTATAGTCCTTGTTAAAGGAGCTAATTTTTAGCATACGTTGGGTCCATTTGTCCTTGTCAATGGCAGAAAGTAAATTAAAAATGTCAGGAAACAGAGTTTTTAAGCAGTTACGATACTAGCAAGGTTGCTAATCCAGAATATGCCAAAGTTACTGTACGATTCTTCTAAAACGAGCTGATTTTTAGCATAAATTGGGTCCATTTGTCCTTGTCAATGGCAGAAAGTGAGTTAACAATGTCAGGAGAAGGAGTTACATTCCCCTTATTTCATCCACTTGACAAAGTTTTCAAACAATTTCACTCAACACCTAACAGGAGGGTCACGCTTGTTAAGTTACAGAAAACTTTTCCGTCCAGGAGAACTTGATTGGACGCCCTCTCTGGATCACAGCACAGGGAATTTGCAAAGGGGTCGCCGAGATGACACACTCATGGCCGCTAAAGCGAGACTTTTTGCTATTGTCGCTCGCTTTGGGAGCATCAAAGCGGCGGCGCCGCCGATGGCCGCCAGGCAAGGGAAAACGCGGCCGGACGGCGATGGAGTCGAGGCGAAAGCGCCTTTGACGATTCCGGCCGGGTGAGCGAGAGAGAGAGAGGGTAGCGGAGGCGTTAGCGGGCCGAGCGCAGCTGCTCTGTCCTCCCCGCTAAAAGGAAAACGAGCCATTGAAAATGGATCTTTCCGCTTTGACAAAGAATCTCCTTCACGCCCTGTCATGCGAGTCTACCCTCACGCCATCATCGCCCACAACCTTCAATGGCTTCATTTCTTAACCCCTTGACGGCAAAATGTTCAGATTTAACACATCGACTGCCATCGGGGGAGCCGAACGAACCTTGGTGGTGGTTGTTCAACTGAGTCGTTTTAAATAAGAGTTGAATCAATGTCAGTGACATATCACTCAGTACAGGGGTAGGGAACTTATGGCTCGGGAGTCATATATATGGCTCTTTCCATGGGTGCATATGGCTCGAGAGCCATATATGGCTCTTTCCATGGGTGCATATGGCTCGAGAGCTATATATGGCTCTTTCCATGGGTGCATATGGCTCTCCACTAACCTGAGAGGTAAAATATGCAAATCACTGAGAAAACTGAGTCCCGAACGCACCAAAAGTAGCAACACTGGCTTTGACCTAGCTCTAGCACCCCTTTAATCCTAATTTAGTTTTTCATTACTCTTCCACATGCATAATCTCATTGATACTGATTGATTAGCAACAGCAAAACAATGTTGTCAAAAGAATTCGGACACTTTTTGTACTTTAAAAGTGGTAAAATGACCCAAAAAAATACATATTTTCATATATCTGTACTTTTCTATTCTAAAAATGGCTCTCAAGAAAAAACATTATAAAATATGTATTGTTTATGTCTCTCTCTGTGTCCAAAACCTTCCCGACCCCTCCACTAGCCCAATGGATTAACCTTAACATTTCAAACCAACTCCTGACTGACACGTTCACCTCACCGAAAAATCTTGGTAGGCAAATATTTTCCATCCGTAATCCCGAAGGTTTTATCGCTGACGACAACACGCCTAAGCTGTGATCGTACTTAAAGTTTAATACATAATGTATTATGTTAGCCAGATGGGAAAAGGCAAGATATGTAGACATGGACCTTGCAAATTTTTCCAGCTCACACTTTGGCTGTCACACGTGCGCTTAATCCCAGCCAGTGATCGTCAAGAATCCGCATGCATAATGAGGCCAGGCAGGGGTATTTTGCCGTAGCGCTTGCGTGGATCGCCTGGCGGCTCGCTGGGAAGGAGACGTGAGCGAGTGCGCTGTGAACGGTTCGTGTTGGAGTGCGCTAGGATTAGCTGGCGGTCTATTCAGCACTTTTTTTTACCCTCGCTACCCGCAGAGCACCATCGTTTTCAGGAGAAATGGGGGTGGGGGGTCTTGGAAAAAGCCAACTAATATGTTCTACTGAATGTGAGCTTGTATGATGAACTATATCTTTGAATCTGAATACTGCATATTCATTTAAATGATCATAATTACTCTTATTCTAACTTTTATCTAACAGGCTTATTTATATATATATATATTTCTTCATGTATTTATGTATTAACTTTCTTAATACCTATCTATCTATGTCTAAAATGTATTTTTCTGTGTCTATATTCTCACTTTCAAGCTACTTTGACAACAAAATTTCCAGAATACGGGATAAATAAATAAATAAATAAATAAATAAATAGTTCTTCAATCAATCTTATGCTTCTGAATTGGATCTGCCGACTACTACTGATAAACTTACTTCAAAACATGATTGGACGCCAGACGATTGGACGCCTGACGTCATTTTTGTGACCAATATCAACACAACTATCTGCAATTTCAATTGACAGCAGTAAGATGATTGGACACCAGACGATTGGACGCCTGACGTCATTTTTGTGACTGATATCAATACAACTATCTGCAATTTCAATTCCCCACAGAAAGAGGATTGGACGCCAGACGATTGGACGCCTGACATCATTTTTGTGACCGATATCAATACGACTATCTGCACACCGCTCATTTTTAAAGGCATTTTAAAGCACCCTTCCTTAAAATAAATGTCAGCAATCGAAACAGCATCATTAATTCATGCTTATAAAATAAGCCATTAATACTAAAATAACCAAGAGTGACCAAGTATCCAAAATACAAAAAAAAAGACAAACGCATTGGATTCACCACGCTCAAGGCCAAAAGAGTTCATAAGGAAAACCATCTAACCATTTTTCCGAAGGTAATGGGGGGTGTAATATATCTCTGATGAAATTGGGACCCCACAGGGCTCAACAGGGAGATGCGGCGTTAAAGCTCCGCCGGCTTTTCTCCTGGTGCAATAACCTCAAATACGGCTGAAATCGGGGAAAAATTGATATTCTGTGGCAGAAAAGGACGAAACATCACATTTTTAGCTATTTTTCTTAGTGTTATTGTTTGTATTTCCCTTCCGAACTTTGCTATCCATTCAAATCTAAATCTAACCCTTCCAAAACCTGCAAAAGTCAAGGTGAAACCTGATTTCAGGTACGTTTAGCGCTCTCGGCAATCCCCCGTAGAAGAGTTCACATTTTAAATGCTAAGTAAAACCATTAAAGTTGCATACTGTCCTTTTGCTACTACCATTGGGATCCGGGTCATCAAAAAAACGAAGCAAAATCAAATAAAACACAAACAAGAGTTCATAATCTAGCAAATGTAAGAGAAACAAAAAGTGTCTAGACCGTAGAAGCACAAAAGCATCAATAATGTGTTTGCATACTCGTCTTGGGAGAGAGAACTGAATAATTCATAAGCGGCTGAAATATATTCCTTCCTCTTTGCTAGCGTTTTTTTTTTTGCACTAATGGCTCTTTCTGCTTAATTTGGGCCGACTGACAACTGACGGCGTGCGATCAGCGCCGAGGCGTTCTTGGTCAAAATCTCATTTGACTCTGCGTGGCGTTTCAAAGCTAAATTAAAACTCGCTCAATGAAAAAATAAAAGTACTTGGTGTGTTCCTATTGGGTCATTCCCACAAGGTTGTATAGTAAGGGATACATAATTATCATTTCTAGATACCTGGTGTATTTTTGGGTCCTTCTTTTAACCCGATAGGCAGAAGTAAATACAAGAAATTAACTAGTACTATAATAAAAATGTAATACTATACAGTTTACTAATGACCAAAATGCAATGCTGTATTTTTTGAAAATAACAAATGTCAGCTAAAAATGTTACACTTGGAACCATTAGCCACGCCCTAAAAAGGGAAAACCATAAATGTTTAGCTAAATGAATTTTAAAGGCATTAATTGTATGCATCACTCAGTTTATTTATAAAATGTACATAAATAAAACTAGAACTATAGTCCATAACACTTGTTTTTTATAGTATTTAACTCATCCCCTCCCACTGATGTCCAATTAATTTAAAGGGGAAGGACTGGCTGCCCTTTTGGTCGCCGGTAAAATGTACTTGAATATTAAACAGTACTTGGATATTAAACAGTACTTGGATATTAAACAGTACTTGAATATTAAACACTACTTGGCTATTAAACACTACTTGGATATTAAACAGTACTTGGATATTAAAGAGTACTGGGATATTAAACAGTACTTGGATATTAAACAGTACTTGCATATTAAACACTACTGGGATATTAAACACTACTTGGATATTAAACACTACTTGGATATTAAACATTATTTGGATATTAAACAGTACTTGGATATTAAACAGTACTTGGATATTAAACTCTCTCTCTTAGATATTAAACTCTCTCATGAATATAATTTTGAGAGCTGGTTTCAACAGTAAACTTTGTCACCATTTGACCGGCCACCAAAGGACCGGCGACCAAACGTCCGAGCATCGAATTCCGCAGCCCTACAACCTCGTAAACCAAAAAAAAGACTTCCCCCAAACTTCCCCTCAATCCCTTTCCAAATAATGTTGATCCCCATCCAATCGATTTGCTTTGTTTCTGAACGCCGCTTAGTAACATGTCAGTCATTATTGGCGCAGCATTCCTCTAATTAGGCTACGGGAATTGAAGGTGGGAAAATGCAGCGGCAGTCAGCTTGAGGCATGAACAAAGACGTCGCCATTGGCAGACGGATATCGACCTGGAAAGTCTAAACCAAAACCCGAAGAAACAACATTGTCCCGTTGCTTTTTTTAACCAATCGGAAAGAGTAGCTTCAAACAATTTGAGCTATTTTTGTGTGTATTTTTTTTTAAGAAACGGCTATTAGCGCAGATGCTAGCTCTCATTTATTGTCGCCCTGCAGTGCAATTATTGCCAAATCCTGCGAGTACCATTCCCACCAATGACATAGCCAGAATGTCAAAGTAGTAATGGATAAAATAGGCCAAATCCTATAGAGTTGTGTTTCCTCCATTTATTTTGAGTGACCACTAAAATGTGAAGCCCTTTTCAATTTATTTCATGCTAATGAAAGTATTGCTTTCAGAGCGTGACTGAGAATCAAGTAGTAACATTGATTGCTCATAGTAATGCTTGTAATAGATTTATCCAGCGTACATTAGTATGACACCCCTCCGCAACCCTTCATTGGGAGTGCCTGTGGGAGTAGATTTTACATTCTAATCTCACTTGAAGGCAGCTAATCAGGATGCTTGCCAATCGCCGGCAATTTATTCTGTCGGACCTACTTACAGTACATTTACGGCGGAATGAGACGCTTACTACAAACAAAACTAATCTCCAATCTCATAGAACGAGGGGTCGGGAACCTTTTTTGACCGAGAGAGAACCATGAACAATTCATACTTTATAAAAGTATATTTTGAGAGCCATTCTCAGAATAGAAAAGTCAAAATATATGAAAATATGTGATTTTTTTGGGTCATTTTACCACTTTTAAAGTACAAAAAGTGTCCGAATTTTTTTGACAACATTGTTATGCTGAGATTATGCATACGGAAGAGTAAGGAACAACAAAAATAGGATTAAAGGGGTGCTAGAGGTAGGTCAGACGCCAGTTATTTGCATATTTTACCTCTCAGGTTTGTAAAGAGCCATATGAACTCATGGAAAGAGCCATATATGGCTCCTGAGCCATAGATTACTTACCCTTGCCCTAGAAAAAGATGCTTCCTGCCTCGGCGAGACTTAAAACTCCCAGATGACACCTGACAAGTTTCACATCATGGAGCTTGGTCAAATTGTCTTGACAATAACAAATGATGAAAAATACCCGAAAGTAAAAGCTGGATCCCCAGGTTCCTATTTGCTAAAGTGACAAGTGTTCTGTTGAGTCGAACAAAGAAATGACTAAGCGGCTTCTGGGGCGCATTTTTCTAAAAATCTACATTTTATAGAGGTGCCCAAAATGTATTTGTTAAAATATATTGTGGAGAACTAACACTTGAGTTTAAAGTTTGACTGAGAACAGCTAGTACTCGAACACAAAATCACCAAAACCATGTCCTCCCTCTACTCGAACTAAAATTCAGCACAGATGACAAAAGCAAAGTATTCCGGCCCTCCCCCAGGGGAACCACTTGGCCCCCTTTTAGTAAAAACCTGCCACTAATGGAAGCCGAGCCTGTAGTACTTCGATATTGTTTTGAAGACGATCCGCCTTTTATGGTAATCATAAACTACGGCTAAGTGGACGGCGAGGTCAGCCGCCAACGAGACTGGGGCGGCAGCTCGCCGACCAGGTGCGCCGGCACCCTCGTCGGCGCAAAAACAGCCGCTCTCTCTCTCGTCCGGTCGCCTGGCTGATTCTCGCTCTATGTTTATGAAGCCCTCGGGGCCGGTTGATGAAAAATTCATTTGCCCGGCGGGATGAACGGCGCACTCAAACGCCGGATGTTACTTTGCCGCCCCTTCAGAGCGCCACGCCGCAGCCAAATGAGGCGCTTTGGAGAGCGCCGGTACGTAGCGAAAGATTCACACCCTTCTGCTATGGTGGGGGGAGCGGCAGACCGGTCAACGAGAATAACATGTGATATTGTTATGTTTAAGATACGTTTGGGCGCTGGTCTTTTGGTCCCTTTTGTCCGCCGGTCTTTTGGTTGCCGGTCAAATGGTGGCAGAGAGTTTACGGTTTACTGAAACCAGCTCTCAAAATTGTATTTATGAGAGAGAAAGTTTAATATGTAAGTAGTGTTTAATATCTAAGTAGTGTTTAATATCTAAGTAGTGTTTAATATCTAAATAGTGTTTAATATCTAAGTAGTGTTGAATGTCTAAATAGTGTTTAATATCTGAGTAGTGTTTAATATCTAAGTAGTGTTTAATATCTAAGTAGTGTTTAATATCTAAGTAGTGTTTAATATCTAAGTAGTGTTTAATATCTAAGTAGTGTTTAATATCTAAGTAGTGTTTAATATCTAAGTAGTGTTTAATATCTAAGTACTGTTTAATATCTAATTAGTGTTTAATATCTAAGTAGTGTTTAATATCTAAGTACTGTTTAATATCTAAGTGGTGTTTAATATCTAAGTACTGTTTAATATCTACGTACTGTTTAATATCCAAGTACATTTGACCAGCGACCAAAAGGGACCAAAACAACGGTGACCAAATGTCCGGTAACGTGATCAGCCTACATGCCGAGTTTTGCAACAAAGCGGGTCTTTTTTGTGCATTTTGTTCCAAATCCAATACAGACGATTTAACAAATGACGTCCAATTGCGTTCCTCTTAAAAACGAATGTCTTAGTCAAACTTTTTTGAGCAACTCTGGGTTGTCCGCCATTGAGGACAGCAGCTTTCAAGTCATCCTAATGCCTTTTTCCCCTCACATTGACGTTGTCTAGCAGAGACACCCCGAAAGCGATCTAATCTTTTTTTTTACCGAATGAACTGACATTCTCAAGCCTCTCTTGACAATGAACTGCTGTTTGGGTATTCATTCCCAGCCAAGGTGCCGCGGGTCAGACATCTTGACGAGCACAATACCGGCACATGAAAAGGATGAACGAGTGGCTAAGGCCCATATAGCGCCAACGTCGTCTCCAGAGTCTGGATATCGGCCAACGGCGCGCTAATCGCCGCGCCGGTGCCGGCGAGAATATGATCTTGACACAATGGCCACGAGCGCTGAGCGCCAATTAGCCTCAGCTGGTGGGCAAGGCGGGGGACAATGTATTTGTGCTCCCGTCCCGGCTGGAGTCGCTATTTATCTTGCAGACCGAAAGAAATGAATTCATGCACGGGGGGGATTGGTAAAAGGCGCAGATATGGATGACGTTGTCTCATGTTTCAATTGGACTCGGAATGTAATTCCAGTAGAGAGAGATTACATTCATCTGATGGACATATTCCCATTGCTCATGTCACTACCAGCCAAAAGGTACTTCTTTGTAATTGGGGATGGGGAAATGTGAAGTGGAAGGTTTGACGGAATTAATGGTTGGCTGCCATCCACTGATGGAGACCCTGGTTTTTGGTAAGACCTCGAAGGGTCTTAAATATGACAATATCATACGTGACCGGACGTTTGGTCGCTGGTCTTTTAGTCAAATGTACGTAGATATTCAACAGTACTTAGATATTAAACTCTCTCTCTTAGATATTAAACTCTCTCTCATGAATATAATTTTGAGAGCTGGCTTCAATAGTAAACTCTGGCTACCAAAAGACCGGGGACCAAAAAGGAACAAAAGACTAGGGACCAAAGACTGGGGACCAAAAGACTGGCGACCAAAAGGGACCAAAAGACCAAGGACCAAGAGAGCAGGGACCAAAAGACCAGGGACCAAAAGACCAGGGACCAAAAGACCGGGGACCAAAAGACCAGGGACCAAAAGACTGGGGACCAAGAGACTGGCGACCAAAAGGGACCAAAAGACCAGGGACCAAAAGACCAGGGACCAAAAGACCAGGGACCAAAAGACCAGGGACCAAAAGACCAGGGACCAAAAGACCAGGGACCAAAAGACCAGGGACCAAAAGACCAGGGACCAAAAGACCAGGGACCAAAAGACCAGTGACCAAAAGACCAGTGACCAAAAGACCAGTGACCAAAAGACCAGTGACCAAAAGACCAGTGACCAAAAGGGACCAAAAACCGGCAACCAAAAGACCGGCAACCAAAAGACCGGCAACGAAAAGACTGGCGACCAATCATCCAAGAACCAACTAAGCACTCTACAGTGAAAAAACATGGAGTACATCTACTCTCTTTTGTCATCATTCTGGCCAAAACTAATCCTCTCATATAAACCTAGGACATTATTATCTACCACAAACAAGTCTCACAACCTCCCACAATACCACCTGCACCCAACAGGTTTTCTTCGGAGTACGGGGGCGACGACAAAGACACAAACGTAAATCCGAATCCACGTCTTGGTGGTCCCTGCGAGCGGTGTGTAATCGCAATGACACGCTAGTGTAATCCATTTAAAACACTTTGGCTCGGGCCTAAGGCGGCTTTGACTCCCACTGCAGGCTTTGCTCCAACACCCCCCTCCCTCCAACACCCCCCAACGCCGCTACTTCTAGTTCTGAGATCAGTTTCCGCGACTGCCTGCAATTAGCGCGGCCGCCTAGAGCGTGCGAGTGGATGTTAAATTCGAAAAAAAACCTTTTGATCATCTTCAATTGGAGTGCAAACTCATGGTCGGCAAAAGGAGGCGCTCTCTCTCTCTCGGATCTCATGGCCTAAGCAAACATTAGCTCACGCTAAAGCTTTTCCGTTTGCGTGGGGCGGGGGGGGGGGGTTGAAAGCCACCGGTGAGTTGTTAAATCGGTGACTTCTAATCTTAATGGAGTAAATATGCCGGTAGCTTTTATCGAAACGCGTGTTGACCTGAGGGGTCGCCGTTAATTGAACTAATTGCGTGCTCGGAGGGACCGTATTTAACGGCTCGCCGCCTGATTTAGTCACCGTGTGGTACTCGGCCCTTTAATGACTCTGTTGGGATGTTTTTTGGGGGGGGGATTTCGTGACTTTTTGGTGCCTGTAGGGGAGGTTTAAAAAGATTGTTTATACCGAGTTAGGCATTTGTTTTGTGTAGTTTTTAACCGTAATTAAGCCAGAGTTGTTTATAACATTATTTTACTTTGACAATAGAATAATGTTTTGGTGGATTGTGAATGAATAAATGCTTTTTGATTGGGCGCCGCTACGCAAAGAAGCCTATAGGGAACCTTTTTGACAAAGAGAGAGCCATAAACAATTCATATTTTATAATGTTATTTCTTTAAAACAAATTTCAGAATTGAAAAGTCAAAATATATGAAAATTTGTGATTATTTTGGACATTTTACCACTTTTAAAGTCCAAAAAGTCTCCGAATTCTTTTGACAACATTGTTATGCTGTTGCTAATCAATCAGTATCAATGAATAGAGTAATGAAAAACTAAATTATGATTAAAGGGGTGCTAGAGCTAGGTCAAACGCCAGTGTTACTACTATTGGTGCATTCGGGACTCAGTTTTCGCAGTGATTTGCATATTTTACCTCCCATCTTAGTGAAGAGCCATATGCACCCATGAAAAGAGCCATATATAGCTCTCGAGCCATATGCACCCATGGAAAGAGTCATATATGGCTCCTGAGCCATAGGTTCCCTACTTCTGCCACAGAGAATCGGGTTAGTTTGATAAAAATATCTATATAACTGACATTTTTATGCAAAAATAGACTTATCTTCAATGCAAGATTTGTTCTACTTTGCAAATATATTTCCCTTTAAGATGTAGAGGGTTCAAAAACAATCAAAAAATGTATAGAATAGCAAGAAATGCCTTTGGGTAGCACAACATACCTCAGACAACCTTTAAAAGCAATTAAGCGCAATGTGTTGACTTGGAAACACAGCAAATACTTGGGCCAGCTTTTTACCCTTAAAAGTTTGATGGTTTTTTTTGCTGGGTTCCAATTCGGAGGGAATTAACAAATAATGTCCGCCTGCTGCCACATTAATAAGCTGGATCTTCCCCAGAGTGGTAAGAAATAACAGCACAGACTCGGAAGATATCACATCCCCCAAGTCAACAGCTCAATCTCGCCTCCCTCGCCCACCTCAGTGGCCCTCCCCCCTACACAACCCCCCCACCCTCCCCCCCTACACACTCCTCACCCGCTTTCATTCCGGCGAGATGGATGCTAGGGCCTTCAATTCCACGCTTCCTCAGACGGAGGAGATTGATTCGTCTGCGGGACTCTTCTGACCTTTGATATGATCCAATAAGGGACGCCTGGCGCTAACTGTATTAGCCAATCAAAGAAGGGGAGGCGTATTAGGAGGGAAAGGAAGGTGTTCCCCTATCCCCCGGAGACCCCAAATTCTATTCCCAATAGATCGGTCGCCCGTCTATCTGGCGTCAAGCCCAATGGAAAGCAAAAAGATGTGAATTGCACTTTGCCTACAGGCTCTTTGGGTCAAATTTAATTTAAACATCGATTGGAGTTATTTCTACAGATACGCTGCTGAGCCTAAGTCTTCTGTCCAAGGCCTTGTTTTATTTGCCAGTTTATTTGGGTGCTTGGTCCGGTGCTCGGACGTTTGGTCGCCTGTCAAATGGTGACAGAGAGTTTACTGTTGAAAACAGCTCTCAGAATTATATTCATGAGTGAGAGTTTAATATCTAATGGAGATAGTTTAATATCTAAGGGAGAGGGTTTAATATCTAGAAGAGAATTTAATATCTAAGTACTGTTTAATATCTAAGAGAGAGAGAGGGTTTAATATCTAAGTACTGCTTAATATCTAAGAGAGAGAATTTAATATCTCAGTACTATTTAATATCTAAGTACTGTTTAATATCTAAGTACTGTTTAATATCTAAGTACTGTTTAATATCCAAGAGAGAGTTTAATATCTAAGTACTGTTTAATATCTAAGTACTATTTAATATTTAAGAGAGAGTTTAATATCTAAGTAATGTTTAATATCTAAGTAATGTTTAATATGTAATTACTGTTTAATATGCAAGTACTGTTAAATATCTAAGTACTGTTTAATATCTAAGTACTGTTTAAAATCTAAGAGAGTTTAATATCTAAGAGAGAGAGTTTAATATCTAAGAGTGAGAGTTTAATATATAAGTACTGTTTAATATCCAAGTACTGTTTAATATCTAAGTACATTTTACCAGTGACCAAAACACCGGCGACCAAACGTCCAGTCACTCTTGGTCCAAGCCAAATTAAAAGCATCACCATATTTCTGATCTTTGACTAAATATTAAATATAGATATGTATGAAAACTCAAAAAAACAACATTTGTAGAATTTTCCGGTCCACAATAACAATCAAAAGACACGTATACTACTCCAACAGGAGCAAATTAATCATGGCAGCCTAAATTGCCAGACATATTGTCCCTCCAAATAAACCCTAACTACTCCATGCCCTGTGACAAACCCCAGCATAGGGGAACATTTCATATCATTTTTTACACACAATCACGTCCCTGCCATGTCGTAGTAAAACTGGATTAGTCTAGTTTTTTGGGGGGGACGGGGGGTGAAGCGAACCTGCTCAATCTTTACATTCAAAGGTGAAGCAAAATGGGAGTAATACTCCAGGATAAAAGCTTTCAAGATGCCTGTAGCATTTGGCCAAGAGCGCTTTTAGTCGGCGGCGTGACGGCGAGATGACAAAACCAAGCAATTTCAGACAGCCGTGTACTCAAAAGGACTCGACGGATCTCGGTCTGCCCCTCGTCGGAACATGAAGAAGACCCACCATGTAAGAAAGAACAGAGGGGAGGGTTTTTAAAGATGCCAGGGACCTCCTCCTCTTCCTCCTCTTCCTCACTTCTGTCCAAACTAACCAAGGTCTGGAGATAAAAACCAGCCCGCAGAGGGTGAGACTGATCCCTCATTGTTATTCTCCCAAGATGCCGAGCGTGGAAACTCCGGGTAAAGAAGCGACAGCGTGGTGTTTACACGCGTTGTCCTTTTCAGATCATTGTACACACAGGATTACACAAGGATTTCAATGTTCTAAGCCTTAAAGAAACCAGAATTCCATCTCTCTCAACGACCAATCTTTACATTTTACGTTAGTTTGCGTCAAGGGAAAAAGTTTGGTGGATTCAATATGGCCGTCCAGGTTGTGTTGGGTTGTGGGGGAAATTATTGTTGTGTTTCTGTTGTATTTTATGACTTATTCCTGGCAAATTTGGTGACTGTAGGGACGTTTAAAATGATTGTTTTGACTGATTCGGCCATTTGTTTTATTTATTGTTTAGCAGTAATTAAGCAATTGGAAGCAGAGTTGTTTTTATAACAATATTTGACTTTGATAATAGAATAATGTTGCCAGATTATGAGTGAATAAATGCTTTTAGGTTGTGCTGCTACGCAAAGAAGCCTACAGGGTAGGGAACATGTGGCTCAGGAGCCACATGTGGCTCTTTGGATAGGTGGATCTGGCTCTTTGCTAACCTATTAGCTAAAATATGGAAACTGCTGATGACAGAACTGAGTTATTACATTTAAAACTGCTTTAATCTTCATTTTCTTTAGATTAGTCTCTTCTGGAATGCATATTTGTATTTATTAGCAACTGAAAAGTAGTTTTTAGGGTAAAATTAGTAAAAACAGGGACCCATTTATATATATTTTGACTTTTAAAGTCAGAGAATGGCTCTCAAGGAAAAATATTAGAAAATATGAATTGTTTCCGACCCCTGCTACAGAGTATGGGGGTCATTTGGTAAACATAACTGCATAACTGACATTTTTACGTGAAACTAGACGCACTTATGTGCAAAATTTCTCCATTTTTGCTGATGTATTTTGTCTAAAAGCCACCAAAAAATGTAGAGAACCCTCCCAATTGGCTACAACATTTTTTCCCTAGCTAGAATTCCCTGGGAAGCCAGCTGAGTAGCGTCTAATTGATTTCTCTTGTTCAGTTCCAGGCATCGAACCACTCGCCGCCTCACCCCTCGCCGACTTCATAGCCGTCACCACGGCGGCGGCGTTGAAATTTATACATGGCGGCGTTCTGGCCGGGAATACTCGAAAGCAGGGGCTTTAATTGGGGAGCGGTCGGCAGCCGGACAGATGGCATAGATCAAGCTTTAATGGCGTTGGCGTCTATAGCACGGAAGGCAAACGTTGTCACGGCTTAACAAGGGTCTGATTTACGAGCTGGGGGCCGTATAACTTAAACGGTTCAGGTGTGGCGCTTTTTGGAGTGTCCTCCATGCCACCCTACGACTTCAAAAGGATTGGACGTCCACTAGGGACCGCTGTATTTGTGAATTCACAACCCGGAGGATGAAAAGAACGGCGTAATTGAATGTGTGTCTTGTCACAAGGCGGCTTGGGGAAAGGAATTGAACGCCAAGGGTGATAAGGAGACAAGGTGGGCTTTTATTACCCTTCTTTAGTACTTCTACGGACACGTTTTGGTGATCAATATCACCTGATCTGTCTTGACTAAAGTTCTGTCTGTCCTTTTATGCCTGTCCGGTTTTTCCTGAGAGTTATTTAGATGTTGTCCCGCATTCTTAAAGCTAATTTGGACAAAATATTTTACATAGAAGCGTGTTGCCGAGCAGATTTCGGGGTGCGGAGTCATTCGGTAATTTGGACTGTCTTATTTAATCATCTCATTATTAAAAAGGGAGTCAGCAAAGTGAAGTTGCAGGTCTGTTTGACTCAAGTGGGCGTGTCTGTTTTACAAGATCCACTCAACTACTTTGGCTTGGAAAATATGATTCCAAGCCATCCGGTACGGATAGACGAGTTTAAAACTGCTAGGTCATCGGAAGTTCTTCCCATCCTATAACAACAAGGTACTCTAAAATTGTTGTACTGGTTGAAAGACTTCCTTTAGAAGCAAACTGTGACGCACATATAAGAAGAATGAGAAGATCTACCAATGTCGTCATTAGCTTTTAGA
This sequence comes from Stigmatopora nigra, assembly GCF_051989575.1. Classification (NCBI taxonomy): domain Eukaryota; kingdom Metazoa; phylum Chordata; class Actinopteri; order Syngnathiformes; family Syngnathidae; genus Stigmatopora; species Stigmatopora nigra. Next base: position 8,022,825 of record NC_135527.1, on the reverse strand, counting down.
TGAAATTAAGTTTTTAAACTGTAACGAAATAGCTTTTCCATAAAAATCCAATGCCAATCCAACACATTAACCCGCATAAAACCGACCCATATGCCAACAACACATAAAAATATATATGCCAGTAAAAATGCAAAGTATTTAGCTTAAAAATAATATATCAATACACAATAACTATCTATAACTACAAGACCTAAACCAGTAGACGGCGTAATGTGGGCGGAGTCTCATGCCAGGATGGACCCTATATTAGCCACACCCAAAAAGAGTAAAAATCCAACTATTAAACAGCAAATCTACCATTTGTTCGAGATTGATTCCCTAACCTGATTGGATTCCCTTTAAAAAAATCATCTAGTTTCAATAATTATCATCTTTTTGCATTTTTTCCAACACATTTTTGTTTTTTTTCCAACAAATTATATAACCACTCCAACAATATGTAGAGCAGTTGCGAAAAACACATTACCCTGCAAATTTTAGATGCTGCCAAGCCGCAAACGGCACGAAATTTCACTCCGTTTACGCTTCACCGGCACCCTGTCACAACATTTAGCCTCGGCGGCAACTTTCCCCTTTTAGTTTCGTCTTCAGACCCCCAACCGCAGCCTTTCTGAAGCTTCAAATACACCCCAAAACTTCCCACTACACCCCATTAAAATGTTACAGTTGCTCAACGGTGCATGGCAGAAACGGTTCATCGATAATAAGAGAAAATTCTACATCTCAACTTCATAATATACACAAAAAAGTATTGACTTACTATGTACGCTGGAAGGGTTGAACGGTAGAGCACCTGCCGACTGTCTTTAAAAGAAAAAAATGGAGTACAATCAAGGTAAGGAATATCTTAAACTAAATATAATCCAAAACGTGGACTTACCAGGGCTGGGAGGTTTGCTTCCCACGGAAATTCCAGAGGAGTCCCTTTCATCCAAGTCCGAAAACAGCAATGCCTTTCTTATTCCAAAAAAAATGTCCTTTTTAACTGTAAAAGAAGAAGTCCATTAGCCATTATTAAAAGTCCAACATCTGGGATGAGCAGGATTGGGAATTCAATGCGGGTGGGTACCTGCTCTCTTTTTGGTGCCGGTCTTCGGGATTACGGCGTCGAGAGCAAAAAGATGCTTTTCCCGAGGAAACGCTGCCGCTGCACGCTGTCCGATTTACGCCGGCTTCTGAGCTGGGAGAGAAAGAGAGAGAGAGAAATAGAGAGAGAGTGAGAAAGAGAGAGAGAAAGCTAAGTGTGTGTGTATGTCAAGAGAGGAAGCGCAGATTGTTTTTTGGCCACAGGAGGGCAAACTAGAGTGATGCACTAAGCTCAATAGATGCCATTGACGGTACTTGACGGCTAATTTGTTTCAAGTGTGCCGACCTTCCTAGGAAAAACGGGTTGGACAATTGTTAAGAATAGGAATTTTCTAGCTTAGCAATTTGTTTGTTTTAGAATCAAAGTATTTGGAGGTAAATAAAATAAATTTTAATTTTGGGAAGGTTTATTTTCAGGGATTTGAGATAGGTATTCTGTGAATTTCAAGTTTTTATGATGGAAAATAGCCTGTAGAGGGCAGCGATGTATCTTTTTGACTTGGTATAACATTAGTTTTTGCCTTAAATATGTTTCTATGGTTCATTGAAGTAAAATATCAAACTAATCGAAGCAATAATATGCATATTGCATACCAAATATGCAATATTTACTCATATATTTATTCATGTATTTATTTATGAACATATTACCTATCTATTTATGTCTAAAATGTCTTTTTCTGTGTCTGTATTCTCACCCTCTTGCTACTGCGACAACAAAATGTCCCAAATACAAGATAGATAAAGCTATCCAATACAATTCCTTTGTATAAAATGTTCAAATTTGGACTTATGACATTTTTCTTCGCCCTCTCATCACATTTTTTCCCATTTTTTCGTTTTATTCCGCGTGGGAGACAGTCCTAATGACACCACACAAGCAACCTAAGCTATTTTGCATCCCTGCCAAATTGGGTTAGCGATCTCGGTCCATTGGAAATCAACATATCGAGAGCTTCCAGACCCGCTTTTTTGCGTGACAAGCTAGAAAACGGCCAGCACATTTTCTACATCCCATCCAAGACCGACTTGCCGCCAAGTCGGGTGGGGGAGGGGGTCTGTTGCGCAACATGTACCGCTACCGCCTCCTTCCGCTACCGGCCAAGTACTCGGGCATCTATAAATGTTGCAAAATGTTCCATTTGCGAGCGAAAACCCTGAGCTGGCCGACAGCTGTCCGCCAAGTCCTCCGAGGCTGACGATAACATGAATTACGGAACTCACGCATGTCACCGATATGCATTTTTGAACAGTTTTGGAAGGTAAAGGGTTAACGTGACCTTTTAAGGAGCTGAATTCTAAGCATTGGTATATTTCAGGTTGACCTTACAACCCTTAAATGTGGATTTATGTAAGCTAATACTTCTTAATAATCTTTTTAAAGCTTTGTGAGCTATATCGACCCAAAACATATAGGACCAAGTAAACCTAGCCTTAGGAGTTGAGTGTTTTTTTAATGTACACTGAATAGGGGACAATCCCAATTTGTGGTAGCCAAATCTGCAAAAAAATGGTATAAAATAAGCCCAATTGTAGTCGGGGAACCCAATGGGGGGTGTAAGATAATCAGCAAAAAGCCTTAAGGGTGATTTGTTTGAATTTAGATTAGATATGGGGTAAACTACGGCCCGTGGGCCACATCCAGGCCGCTAGGTCTTTTAATCTGGCCCGCCAATGTTGTCCAAATAATGTTTTTTAGTCCCCAAGATGGCGCCGTCAAGAGGAAGCCATTGGTAGTAGCTCTGTCCACTCTTATTTGTTTTTTTGTGTTTTACAGCCCCTCTATCTTTTTTAAATGACATTTTAATAGTTCTTAATACATTCCTTTACTTACTTTACTCTATACTTCTTATTTTAATGATGAGTGATGAGTATGTTAATACTTTAGTCCTATTTTTATATTTATGTTTAATATGTACTGTTAACGGATGCACTTTTTTATGTGTATCAAATCTTGTGCTGACCCGGCCCATCTGTCAAATTTTTTAAGTCAACGTGGCCCACCCCCAGGCCCAAAAGTTTGCCCACCCCTGATTTAGATAGAATAGGGTATGGTCACAATTCCCTAGGTTTCGCCTACTCGCAAAAAAAACACTTTTTACTAAAATAAACAACTATTAAAAGGTGTATGAGTCATTTTTCATTTCAGTACGAGAGATATTTTTTCTCAAAGTATCGCGACCCACTTCCCGAGCCGTTACATCATCTGAGTCGGACGGCGTTCAAACGATAAACGGCGTTAGCTTTAGCACGAGCCGAGTAGGAGGTCCGGGATAGGATGTAAGCTATCTTTAGATAACCTTAAGTAGACCTTGCCTGCAGCCAAAACCAAAAACCAGAAAGAGAAACCAGGAGATTGCGTGGCTAAAAAACATGCGGTAAATCTCTTCTTAAAAGTATATGATGTCCCGGACAAGTGGTCTGTCAAAAACCATTACGTTAGCTTTTAAAAGGACACCCGTCCTGAGAGACACAATCTAGAACGGGGACCAAAACGCTTGTGAGACCAAAGAAGGTGAATTTTTAAAATGAAATGGAGGATCTGAAGAAAACCTCTCAGATCATTAAAAGAAAAACTCGACACGGATGGATGTTAGAGAGTAGAAATGTGTACTAATATGATCTTTTCACTTTGATTAGCTACTAATTAATCCCAAATGGGTCAGAGTGTGGAAAAAGTTGGACTAGGTTACATATATATAGAAAAATACTTCATTAAGTACGTCAGTAGAATTGAATGGGAATGTTTTTTTAAAGATGGCAGAACTGCTGATTTGTTTATTTGTCCTGGAGTAGGGGGAATAGATTAATAACATATTTACTGATAGATGCTCTAAATTCATTGGTCTGATTGTGTAAGAGGTTGTCAAGAAGAATATAGTCCCAAAAATAACAACAAGATGCTCCAAGGACAAAAAGCTCAAGGTTTTTAATTACCGTATTTTTACGATTATAAGGTGCATCGCATTATAAGGCGCACCCTCAATGAATGACATTTTTTCCATATATAAGGCGCACTGTCTATTTTGGAGAAAATTTAAGACTTGTAAGTGCGCCTTATAGTGGTGAAAATACGGTAATTGCTATTGACTTCCTGGTATGAAGCACTCACTACTTTACAGTCACCTCTAGAGCCAGCCATTGTTGATGTTTTGGATTTTTTGGGCAGTGGGGGAGGAGCTATATGATGGGAGATGTTGTAAACTAAGATGGCATCTGCATATTTAACAGTATTGTTTCAGTACAGGTGTTTGTGTTTTTTTAATATTCCACAGTGGTGGTTTTTGGTTTTTGGTGTTCTGTTTTGGTCCATATATAAGGTGCACTGTATTATAAGGCGCACTGTCTATTTGGGAGAAAATTTAAGACTTTTAAGTGCGCCTTATAGTCGTGAAAATACGGTATATATCCCAGCAGTCACTTTGCGCAGTACTTTTTCTATGGGAAAGTAGTAGAGTGGTATTTGTGAGAGCTGTAGAGGAATGTGTACCCTATTGACTGATTTATTTAATTTTATCGTGATAAGTATTTTAGTATTTGGTCCGCACTGGATTATAAGGCGCACTGTCTATTTTGGAGACAATTTAAGACTTAAGTGCGCCTTATAGTCGTGAAAATACGGTATGTCTTTTTGAAGGAAAATGTAAGTACAAGAAAAAGCCAAGTAGAAAATGATATCTGTTCAAGTTTGAAAGTTATCCACGAGCTGGTTTATCGATCTAAAAACGAACAACCAAAACAACAATGCCTAGCGTGTTGACATTAGCGATCCCCCGAGAGAAAAGCGCAGACAGTCTGCTAATTTACAGTGTCGATCGCGGCAATGTGGACATAGCGTCCGCCTCGCGAGCCGCTTTTGTTTGCAAACCTTGACCCTTACATCTACACTAAAGTAGAACTCTGAAATCACTAAAAAAATTAAAAAACAAGCGCTATTTCCATTTTAATGAATCGTCCGCACTGAAATAAACCGAAAAGCAGAGCGTGTTTTGTTGCATAATCACCCCAAAGCGTACAAAAAAATGTCCTTGGCAGAAATTGATCTAACGCGCCAGCCAAGATGAATTTTTTTTTTAAAGTCGACAACAGTCTTCGTTTTCTGTTACACGTTTGATCCGAGTAATATTTAGCTCTCGCTGGGCTCGACGGGATCGAACCCGAGGGTGCAAATATCAACAGATTTCCCAATGAGAGTGTGTATTTTATGTGTAGCTAAAAATATCATCCATAATTCTAACCTTATACTAAATTATAAATGTCTAAGATGTCCGATTCATGCTAGTACCAAGACGGCTATTGATATTTTATCCCAAGTGGATAAAAAAGACAAATGGAGTGGACTGCAAATTGGATAAAAAAATATGTTCTCCGCTGTGTTATTTTATAGAAACACTACGACGTTGTTATTATTTTAAAGGGGGAAAAAGTCCCGGGTTTCGGCACCAATTCTTGTGTGTATTTGGATAGATTTGATAGAAATAATATGAAAAATGGTAATATACTTGATTGTAGTCAATTTACAGATTTTAAATGACAACCAGAACCAGAAAATGATCATTTTTAAATATTAAAAGACATTTAAATTGTTGTTGAGCAACAAAAAAAAGTCCCGGGTTTCGGCACCAATTCTTGTGTAGACTTAGATAGATTTGATGAAATATTGATATGAAAAATGATAATATACTTGATTTTAGTCAATTTACAGATTCTAAATGACACCCAGAACCAGAAAATGAGCATTTTAAAATATTAAAAGAACATTTAAATTGTTTTTGAGCAAAAAAAGATAAAGAAAATGATAATAAAAACCGAAATACACAAATTTTAGTTGGGAATCTCATTGTTTGTCATTGACAACAATTCATTTAAACTTGGAGAAGCGACCAATCTATTTTGTCAGCTTTCAAAGTCGATACAAAGAGCTATTGAGTCCAAAATAACAGGCAATTTTTTTAGCAATCAAGACTGGAAAAAGCGTTGTATTTTCCTGACTTTCTTTGACTGGTTTGAGAAGCAAGCACTTGTCAGATGGCCACCTTTCATTCAAGCGGCAGATGAACAGCGGCATTAGCATACAAATATTTGTGGTGGCTATGCTTTGGCGTGCGTCATCGCGACACCACAGAGAGCAAAAAAAAAAGTACGCCTGACAGATGGGGGGATTTCAAAGTCCCGCTTTTGTTGGAGAGTTCTGAGAACACACTTTTATTTCTTCATACTATACCTATATCTTTTTTAATTGGAGACTCCAAAATAGCCCTAACATAGAAATATTAGCGTGACCAGACATTTGGTTGCCGGTCTTTTGGTCCCTTTTGGTGGCCGGTCTTTTGGTCGCCAGTCTTTTGGTGGCCGATCTTTTGGTCCCTTTTGGTGGTCGGTCTTTTGGTTGCCGGTCTTTTGGTTGCCGGTCTTTTGGTTGCCGGTCTTTTGGTTGCCGGTCTTTTGGTCACCAGTCTTTTGGTCCATATTGGTGGCCGGTCTTTTGGTCGCCTGTCTTTTTGTCCCTTTTGGTGGCCGGTCTTTTGGTCGCCAGTCTTTTGGTGGCCAGTCTTTTGGTCGCAAGTCTTTTGGTCGCAAGTCTTTTGGTCTCTTTTGGTGACCAGCCTTTTGGCGGCCGGTCTTTTGGTCGCCAGTCTTTTGGTCCATTTTGGTGGCCAGTCTTTTGGTTGCTGGTCTTTTGGTCGCTAGTCTTTTTGTCCCTTTTGGTGGCCGGTCTTTTGGTGGCCGGTCTTTTGGTCCCTTTTGGTGGCCAGTCTTTTGGTGGCCAGTCTTTTGGTGGCCAGTCTTTTGGTCGCCAGTCTTTTGGTCCCTTTTGGTGGCCGGTCTTTTGGTGGTCGGTCTTTTGGTGGTCGGTCTTTTGGTGGCCGGTCTTTTGGTTGCCGGTCTTTTCGTTGCCTGTCTTTTGGTTGCCGGTCTTTTTGTTGCCTGTCTTTTGGTCCATTTTGGTGGCCAATCTTTTGGTTGCTGGTCTTTTGGTCGCCAGTCTTTTTGTCCCTTTTGGTCGCCAGTCTTTTGGTCCCTTTTGGTCGCCAGTCTTTTGGTCGCCAGTCTTTTGGTCGCCAGTCTTTTGGTCCCTTTTGGTGGCCGGTCTTTTGGTGGCCAGTCAAATGTACTTAAATATTAAACAGTACTTGGATATTAAATTATCTCTCTTAGATATTAAACTCTCCCATGAATATAATTTTGAGAGCTGATTTCAACAACAAACTATCTGTCACAATTTGCCCGGCAACCAAAATACCGGCGACCAAAAACGACCAAAAGACCAGGGACCAAACGTCCCAGCCCCCAACATTACTCTTAGCTTACAGTGTTCATTTTAAGTTACAATATGCCCAATTTTTAACCACTTTTCATCAAAGCTCCTGCTATTTCTTCCCTTAAATTTGGTCCGATAACAATCCGGATGATCCTTTTCCTCTTTGGCCCTGGGGACGGCCACGATTTGCTCCAAAAAAACCATTTGAAAACGGTCATAGTCGCGCAAATGTTTCTACTTTGCTGCTTTAATGTTTGAATACGAGCACCCGTAAGGCACTTTTGGCCACTGTAACGGTGCAGATAAAAGCTCCATAAGTCATCTCCATTTACCATTTTAATGAAGTGGCGCCGGAGGGAATGAAGGACACGGCCATTCAACGTTGTTTTTTGGCCTTGCCGCTCGCTCGCTCGCTCGCTCGCTCGCTTTCTCGCTCACCGGGCATTCGTATCATCTTTTAATCATAACATAGAATATAATAATCAAACTATTCTTTGCAATTTTACACTGAGAAACATTTAAGTGGTTCCGGACAATTGACTACAATGGATGTCTGATCAACATCCTCCGGAAAATGGCGGCCTAATCCTTCGGAACTGAAAATGGAGGCATCTGAGATCACATAATTTCATTCTTACAAGAAAATAATCAAATTCTGAAGACCCTGGTGTCCCTTTTGCTAATATCTTCATAATATTTAAACAACATTATTTATAGTCTTATAACAATGTCTCAGTTCTCCAACCTATTGCACTATATGCGCCAATCTTAAGAGCCACATGTGGCTCATGAGCTATAGGTTCCCTACCCCTGATTTAGAGTCTCATACAAATATGTCTCAGTTCTCCAAACTATTGTAGTTCTGTCCAATCTTTCCAATAGAGTTTCTAATGTCAACCATCTTGAGAAGCCACGCCTCCCCAAAACAAATCCACAGTTGCCAAGAGCTTGTTTTTAACCATCTTCACTAGTTTCAATGCTTCCCAAAACAATTTTATCGTTCTCTTGCTGTGAAAAATAGTCTCCAGAAGTCCAGGTGTCAAGGACAAGTGTCCTCTTGACCTTTTGGTTAACTTTAGAGCATTTCTTTTGCAAGAAATATATTAAAACGCCTTGTATTATTATCATATTTATAATAATGATGAACCTAACATTCCTAATAAGCAAAAAAATTCATATATGTAATGTTTATTACCCAAAATAGGGCAAATAATTATTCATATCAAGCATAATGATTATATTTAAAGCTCATTAATAATAATAATAAACCTAACAGAGGACTAAATCATTTTTCTCATCAGAAAAACAAATGAATGGAAACTTTTCCCCGATAGACATCCGATCCGTTAGCTAATCTTAGTCATTTTTAAAAAGGGGGGGATTTAAAAGTGTAAATTGCCCCAAAAAATAAATGGAACACAAGTCCACCTGCTACTGGATAATGATTAAAAACCCCTTTGGGATTAAGTGAATGTAGGAATGTCTTCCCCAGCGTTTTATTGACGGACTAATCCATTCGGAAGCTAGTTCTTTCTTCTCACTGGCCCACCGACTTGCAGCGACTTAATAGATCCCTTCGGGAACGCTACTCGGCGAACTATGAGGGGGAAAAAACGTCGGTCTGCGATTGGCCGAGTGAAGGCCCTTTCGCAAATGAGACGCTTGGCGTGCAAACGTCTTTGGAAAACGGCCGATTTAAGATGAGAATACTTGGGAAAGCAGCCAAGAAGAAATGTAGAAGTTGATGTAGGTCACGAAAGTCCGCAATCCTCGCAATGAAGAGAATTGTGGTTCTGCTGTTGCTATGGCAACTCTTAGAATGATGTAAGCTTTATTTTTTGGGTTAAAACTTGTCAAATCGGCGACCCTTTGACTCCATGTTTGAGCGGAAACCCCCTGGAGGTTGTCGGCGTACGTCCAAGTCGATGCCAGTCCTTCTGGTCAAGAGTATTTAATGTCCATGTCCGTCAAAATTTGACTTTTGGGAGGTCTGATGGTTGGTAAGACAACACCCGGTTAAGATGCTCGCTTGAAAGTTTAGTGGAGCTTTTCGGGGTCCGTGCGGACCGTATGGTGGGTCCTTTTTTAGCCCGGGAGCCGCGTAGGAAAGCGAGAAGTGATGTTGGCAAAGTTTGTTAGCGAAAAGCGTGGATGTTCATGTATGGAAACGCGTGGGAAGAAGAAGAAGAAGAAAAGGGGGTGGCAATCCTGATCTAAAAAGGGTACCATGGAGACGCCTGTCATAGGACGAGAGGTGGGGGGGTTGTGAGGTGCCAACGTTCTTCTGATGCCTTGCTTCTGTCTGTTTAAGAATACTTCTATCGGGATGAATACCTCATACGCGAGACCTTGTTTACGACTGGGTTTTTCTTATTTTGGAGTTGGGGGAGTAATTTGATGTGATTGGTACAAAGAAGTGTTGCACTATAGTGAGGTTTAAAGGGATTTCAACCAATTAGGAGAGGGTAGAAGATGTGGGTATGCTAGCAAAGGCTAATTGTGAGTGAAGTCTATCTGGGGATGGAGGGAAGTCCTTCATTTTTTGTTTTATTTGGGGACAATTGTGGTGTATAGGACTTGGCGGCTCCGCAAATAAACTCCAAACAGGTTTTTTTGGGGCGAGACGGCGTCAAAGGAAGCCGAACTCTGAGGGCCTGACAAATGGGTACGGCGGGTGGGTGATGCGCTCATCTGCATCTGTCAAACCTTGTGTTTACACATCCCGCGGCCATGTCACGCAGTCGTGTGAAAAAGAAACGAGGCGGGAGAAAAGTCAGACCTGGAGATAGAATGAAAAGACAGGGGTGGTATGGGGGGGGGCGGAGTAAAACAAAGAGAGCGGAAAAACGAAAGTCGGGGGAGAGGAGGGGGAGGTTGGAATATGCCGGCGTGGAGAGAGTGGAATTGTCAGCGATCTCACGGTCGCGTAGTTCCACCACAGGACAGGGAGATCTAGGTTTTAGTATTCAAAGGGTTTCGCCGATATTTTGGAATGGATGGGAAAGTGTGGACAGGTTCGCTAGGGTAACCTATTGGATGGTGGATAGAGACTACTGAATGGAATTGGCTTATAGATCGGAAACATGGCTAGATGAGGGAGTCAGTGTCGTTTATGATGCAGTTAAGAAGGGGCTCGGACGTTTGGTTGTCAGTCTTTAGGTCGCGAGTGTTTGGTTGCCGGTCAAATGGTGAGAGAGAGTTTACTGTTGAAACCAGCTCTCAAAATTATATTCATGGGAGAGAGTGTAATATCTAAGTACTGTTTGATATTTAAGTCAGGGGTGGGCAAACTTTTTGGGTCTGGGGTGGGCTACATTGACTTTACAAATGTGACAGATGGGCGGGGTCAGCACAAGATATGATACATATAAAAAAAGTGCATTCGTTAACAGTATATATGAAACATAAACAGTAAAAAAAGGACTAAAGTGTATTAACATAGTCATCACTCATCATTAAAGTAATAAGTATAAAGTAAAGTAAGTAAAGGAATGTCTTAAGAAATATATAAATGTCATTTAAAAAAATAGAGGGGTTGTAAAACACCAAAAAAACAAATAAGAGTGGACAGAGCTACTGCCACTGGCTTCCCTGTGATGGCGCCATCTTGGGGAATAAAAAAAAACATTTGGACAACGTCGGCAGGCCAGATTAAAGGGTCTAGCGGGCCGGATGTGGCCGGACCAAAAGACCTTTCACGAATTAAAAGCCTTCTAAGGGACGAAGAAGCCATTTTACAAGTTAAACGTAGGAACACAATCAGTTAAGTCAGAATTCTCATATTGAAAAAGTTTACATCGAGCGTACTGTCAAATAGATAAGTGCACCCAGCCTCCAGGAAGGAAGAAAACGTAGCAAAATAAATTCGAATAAATCTCGGTATGTGACAGTGGACCCAAGGAAAGAAGGGGGGACCAAAAAATAAAAATAAAATAAAACGAGCACACAAACACTGATAATGATGCCTTCCCGAGTGTGAGGCAGTTCCCAATAAGTCTTGCTCTGCTGATAAAAGCAAAATACATGGGATTTCACTGACGTGGTTTTTGGCTAATGAGACCGCAACGTCACTGCAGCAGCAAAAAATGTCTTCACTTGAAAGTGTTTTTGCTTCAATGTAGGACATACAAATCCTCCGCTTGTAGAAGATTGCCCTGAGCTTTATTTATAGGCACCATCATATCTTGCAACTTTTGTGTGTATTGTGCAAATGAATCACTTTGAAAGATCTTGTCCCAAATCTGATTGGATAGAGAGAACGTAGTTTGACCCCCCAGACAGTTTTTATCACCCTGCAAATTTCAGTTGGAACGGTCAGGTTAATATCTAAGTACTGTTAAATATCCAATTAGTGTTTAATATCTAAGTAGTGTTTAATATCTAAGTACTGTTAAAAATATCTAATTACTGTTAAATATCTAAGTACGGTTTCATATCCTAATTTTGTTAAAAATATCTAATTACTGTTAAATATCCAAGTACTGTTTAATATCCAAGTACTGTTTAATATCCAAGTACTGTTTAATATCCAAGTACTGTTTAATATCCAAGTACTGTTTAATATCCAAGTACTGTTTAATATGTAAGTACTGTTTAATATCTAAGTACTGTTTAATATCTAAGTACTGTTTAATATCCAAGTACCGTTTATTATCCAAGTACTGTTTAATATCTAAGTACTGTTTAATATCTAAGTACTGTTTAATATCCAAGTAGTGTTTAATATCTAAGTACTGTTTAATATCTAAGTAATGTTTAATATCTAAGTAATGCTTAATATCCAAGTACTACTTAATATCCAAGTACTGTTTAATATCCAAGTACTGTTTAATATGTAAGTACTGTTTAATATGTAAGTACTGTTTAATATCTAAATAATCTTTAATATCTAAGTACTGTTTAATATCCAAGTACTGGTTAATATATAAGTACTGTTTAATATCTAAGTACTGTTTAATATCCAAGTACCATTTAATATCCAAGTATATTTGAACAGCGACCAAAAGACGGGCGACCAAACGTCCTGCCACGCTGTCCTCAAATGTAATCACCGAAAAAATTGACAATCCCTCTTCTCATTGGTTCTTGACTGATCCCAAACAGGCGGAACCGAATCCATCCCGTCACTTTGCATAGGTATCACCGACGAGCAGAGGTAATTATTTCATCTCAGACGTGAAAGTACTTTGTAAAACACTCTCTCCGACAGGCAAACAACACATGGCCGGCATATAATAATCTCCCCGCGCCGGATAAAATGCTAATGCGACGCCTTGCGCATTCATAAAGCAAAGCGTGGGGTCCTTAAGGTCGGGCGGAGGCAGTAAAATCAAGCACAATAAACTTAATCCTATTCCACAGCTAAATGCAGCAAGACAGCTTGGATGCTGACCCAGGAGCCGCCACGCTATTTATCACAGACCTACGCGTAAAACGTTAAATTACGCATTTAAAGAACGGTGATTTTGCTCTACACTGCAGCGGATCCGGGAACGGGACGGTAAAAATAGACAAGGACTGAAAGCACGCACACTAGTGCCTCCTACTTTTAGAAAAGTGCTACAACGCAGAAGGAGATGTTAACCAATTTATGACATCATTACAAATGGATTGGGGGGATGATTATTTACAGCAAAGGTGTTAGACTCGGGTTGGTTTAACGTTTAACCACTTTAAGGTCTACTTGATTTCTTGTGGGCTGGACCATTTTAGATATAATATAAAGATTTTTTGTTTAATAAATGGATTAAAAGAACTGGATTAAAAGACCTGAATATTCAGTTTTTTTATTGATCGAAAACAATGTTTAATATATTTTGGATTTTACATAATGTTTTTTGAACTGAAAACAATGGAAAAATTGATTAAAAAATGACAATTATTGATTTAAAAGCCGTTTTAGATATAATATTTGATTTTTTTTTATTATAAATGGATTAAAAGAACTGGATTAAAAGCCCTGAATATTCAGTTATTTTTATAGATCTAAAACAATGCTTATTTTAGCTTTTTTTATATATATATTTTTAGTTTTACAAAATGATTTTTGAACTAAAAATAGAAAAAAAATGATTAAAAAATGACAATTATTGATTTAAAAGCCATTTTAGATATAATATATGCATTATTTTTAATAAATGGATTAAAAGAACTGGATTAAATTCCCTGAATATTCAGTTTTTTATAGATCTAAATCAATATTTATTTTAGGTTTTCTTTAACATATTTTTAGATTTTACCAAATGATTTATGAACTAAAAACACAGAAAAAATTGATTAAAACATTCCAATTATTGATTTAAAAGGGTGAAAATCAGGAAATCTAATATACATTCTATACTCTTCACTTCTCTAATACATATTGTTTAAATCTCATGAATATATTAGCAAAAGATAAAAAGATATAATTTCAGATGCCTTTGTTATTAAAAAGTGAATTTGGGAATACTTATTGTTGAACCAATCAGAGATCTTCTTTCCCTGCCTTTTTTAGCCAGAAAACACATTAGCAAAACCTTGTAAAAGTTGCATGGCCGCCCTTGTTGTTTTTCGGGGACAGACAGAGTGCACTTGTTTGCCCGAGGACGGGAATACTTTGGAGTATTACTCTTAATCTGCCCGTCATGTCTGTTCAACGCTACAGAACAGAACCGGCATTAAAATTAAAAAACGCGCTCTAATAACGCCGTTTCCATCAAAACGTACACAGATCGTGGTTAGATATGACTAATTGTAAAGATGATAGCACGCGGCGTGCTAAAGACTGCGGGCTACTTGCACGGAGAGGATTTAATTGCAAGCATTTTATTAATTTAGAGCTCCGTTTTGAAAAGTGCCGCCCCGTAGCGAAGCCAATTCGGATTTTACGGACGAGTGAAGCAAAAAATGTGTTTTCTTTTGAGTTTTTTGGTGTTTTTGGATGACAAGTGAATGCGAATCTACCCGAGGCAGATCAATAAAGTCTTCTTCTACTTCTTTATTAAGTAGAACGTCTCTGTTACGTAAGGAGATGTAAGCATTGCATGATTGGGAACGGCGCCCCGGCAAACATTCCAAATTCAAACTGTTTATATTTAGCTCCTTCATGACTGATTAATGTGTGCAACCTGTCAAGCTAAAACCACGGCTAGACAACATACAAGGATGATAAAAATATGAGATTCATATCTCAATTTTGGCCTTAACTTGTAAGTATGAAAGACAAAAGTACCTTGGAGGGGAATGGAGGCGTGTCCTAAGGGTGGGGTCATCCAAAGTCCAGCTAAAATAAGAAAAAAGTATCTTTGTTAGACAGAAATTGTCATTGGAAAAATATTAGAGATTGTTTAATATCAGAAAATAACCATTAGAACTCCTAAATTCGATTTGGCAGGGTGGGCGGGGTCAGCACAAGGTAGGATACATATAAAAAAGTGCATCCGTTGACAGTACATATGAAACATCAACTGAAAATAAGGATTATAGTATTAATATACTCATTACTCATCATTAAAGTCAAAAGTATAAAGTACAAAGTCAAGTAAGTAAAGGAATATATTAAGAAATATTAAAATGTATATAATACATATAAAAAAGTACATCCGTTAACAGTACATATGAAATATAAACAGAAAAAAGCACATAAGTGTTAACATACTCATCATTAAAGTCAAAAGTATAAAGTACAAAGTAAAGTAAGTAAAGGAATGTATTAAGAAATATTAAAATGTATATGATACATATAGAAAAGTGCCTCCGTTAACAGTACATATGAAACAGAAAATCTGCAAAAACAAAAGCCAGACTTCTAAAGACTCAGCATTTGTTCAAAATTTGCATAAATCCGTCAAAAAATAACGAGCTCAACGTCATCTACATCTTTGGGACTTTATGATTGACACACCATAGCGAGTCAAGGTCTGAAAAAACGCGACTAATTCTCCGTCTTAATTACCGCTCGGAAAAATCTCGTAGCGGCGGCTGATCCGCCGGCGACTTTCCCAAAGTGACGTTCGGCAGCTGTTCTCATTTGAATATCATAACAGGTCGAGATCTCCGCGTGGGAGATGTTCTGACCAAGTTTTTTTACCCTACACGTGGACAAACTTTCTCCTACCAGAAAAACGGACATATTTGTCAACTAGCCATAAAATGCATAACAAAATAGGATAAAAAAACACAGAGTACCACAATATTATTGGATTGGATAACTTTATTTGTCTTGCATTCGGGTAATTTGGTTGTTAGGGTAGCAAGAGGGTGAGAATACAGACACAGTAGACATTTTAGACATAAATATTGGACATATTTGATAAAATGTAATATTAAAAAGCATTTAAAATGGCTGCGGCAGAGGGTCACAACCCTGGATGCCATTTCTTGACCCTTAGGGTGGTACATTAGCATATAGCTGCTACGTAGCAGCCATCCACAGAGAGCTATCACCCAAAGACCCCGTTGCGGATTCTCTAAAACAAAACCCTTGCCAGTGGCGCCCCAATTTGAGGGTCAGCCAACTGCAGAATATTGAGCATGGCCTCTTCTCTCACTGGAAAAACTGCAGTTTTACATTTTTTACAGGTGAACATGGGTCACTCTCACTAAGGGTTAGTGTCCCTGAAGAGTTTTACAACTATAGAACGAAGGAGGAGTCAGAAAATGAACAGATTTCATCTGGCGGTTGAGGCAATGCCGCCCTTTAACGCCGTTTCACTCAAACCGCCGTTGTCAAATCTATCCCCGCCAACTTGTGATGTATCGACGACGTCTGTCTCCCCCCCCCCCCCCCCAAGCCCAATTTTCCCGGCCAATCCCGTGCCAGGTTATCAGAGCATCATAAAGAATGTATGACAGGAAGCACGAGTGGTGAGGGATGGCTTCAACGAAGCGGCGAGGAATAAATGCACGGTGTTGTGACTTACGGCCTTGAGTCGGCATTAGGCGGCCACCTTGAAAATGCTGCCGTGAGTGGCTTTTCAAAAACGGAAACGTGAAGGATCAACTTTGGGGAAGTCTGCTCTGAGTACATATGAAACATAAACAGAAAAAAAGGGACTAAAGTATTAACATACTCATTACTCATCATTAAAGTCAAAAGTATAAAGTACAAAGTAAAGTAAGTAAAGGAATGTATTAAGAAATATTAAAATGTATACGATACATATAAAAAAGTGCATCCGTTTACAGTACATATGAAAAAAAGGACTAAAGTATTAACATACTCATCATTAAAGTCAAAAGTATAAAGTACAAAGTCAAGTAAGTAATGGAATGTATTAAGAAATATTAAAATGTCAAGATAGAGGGGCTTTAAAACACATAAAAACAAATAAAAGTGGACACAGCTACTGCCACTGGCTTCGGCTTGACGGCGCCATCTTGGGTATAACATCAGATGGCCGGATTAAAGAGCCTAACGGGCCTGATGCGGCCCGCAGGCCGTAGTTTACTCACGTTTGATCTAGAGTCAACTGGTGGTTGGAATAAGACCAGTAAAAAAACAGAAGTACTTCAAAACAGCACAAAACTGAAGTCCAACACACAGGATTGGTGTATTTTACTAAATATGCACTTGAATCATGTTGTTCTGCTGCAGTTGAACCGATTGGTTGACTTAACTTGAATTGCCTGTTTTCTTTCCCAGACAAATGCAATGCTATCTCTATATAGTGACCCCCAAACAAATTAAAATGGCCTCCATGGCACAATGATGCCAATCTGTGCTGGGTGGTCCCCATGTAGTGACAGACCAATGGAAGATGATTCCTCTCCCATTGTCGGGGGGCTTAACCACGTCTCCGGAGGATCTGGACGACCCGGATGCCATTAAGCGTCTCCCGTCGGGGACAATCGCGGCGCCGTTCGCTCATTTTAGGGAAAGGTCTCTTTCCAATTATTCTTTAAAGCCCAGTCCCCTTTTTTGTGGGTGTGAGGGAGCTCGCTAACAAGGTTCCTTTCTTCGGCCGGCCGTGAAAAGGCCTTGGCGGAGACGTTACGCCGGGCGATACGCGATAAGACTGGTGTGGACATTTTGTCCTGCTGCTTTAAGATGGGATCTGTTCTTTTTCCAACCAGGAAATCAAAGTCAGTGATGGAAAGTAACATTTAACATGTCAAATGATAAAGATTAAAGGTGAAAATGGTCGGTTTGTTCAAGTAGGCTGAAGCACTGATGCGTGGAGGAGGAGCTATGAAAAAATCGGGAAGATGAGGCATAGTATGACCTGGGATGAAGGACAATAGATGATGGGCGGCTGACGGGATGGAGGATTGGTCTTTCTTTTGTCTGAAAAGTTGTATAACAGTGCTAGCAGGAGAGAGATTTGATTCGAGTACAGGGGTGGGCAAACTTTTGGGTCCTAGGGGGGCCATATTGACTTTAAAAATGTGACAGATGGGCGGGGTCAACACAAGTTAGGATACATATAAAAAAGTGCATCCGTTAACAGTACATATGAAACATAAAGACAAAAAGGACTAAAGTATTAAAATACTCATCACTCATCATTAAAGTCAAAAGTATAAAGTACAAAGTAAAGTAAGTAAAGGAATGTATTAAGAAATATTAAAATGTCATTTAAAAAACATAAAGGGGCTTTAAAACAACAAAAACAAATTAGAGTGGACACAGCTACTGCCATAGGTTTCAATGTGATGGCGCCATCTTGGAAAAATAAGGGCTTAGGGAGCTGGATGTGGCCCACGGGCCGTAGTTTGTCTATGTCTGGTTAAATATCCAAGTACATTTGACTAGCAACCAAAAGGGACCAAAAGACTGGCAACCAAAAGACTTGCAACCAAAAGACTGGCAACCAAACGTCCGAGCACTGCCCCACAAGGTCAAAAGTAGAACCTTCCCCAAAAGAAGAACCATACAAAACAGATTAACTGACTAATCAAGTCCTTTAAACTCTTACAACCCACAATTTAACATTTCAAAGCCATTCCTATTAACACTTTATACCTACAATATATTTTTCTACGCTCCCCAACTGTGGACACCATTCCCCAAAGGAAATAAGCATCCGACACCACCAGCGAACCCTCCATATATCAAAAAACACCTCGATTGCGGACTACCGAAAACGGCAGAGTCGGTCCGAGGCCAACTATTCGGGAACAATTCCATCTCTGTCGCCAATGAATGGAAAGTTCAAACAAAGAGCAAAAAAAACGGGCTAAAAAAAACAGATTCATAAATAAAACCAGCGCTTGGCAGAGGGCGGGAAAAAAAAGCATTGGCCCGAAAGATGAAGGGAAACTTTGTTCTCCTTTCAAACTGCACTTTTGCGCCCATATATTCGTTTAATGTGGAAATGAGCTCCAATGGCGCCTCCCTAAAATTTAAAGGTGCCAGAAAATAGTGAGGGTGTACCGCCTCCCCGCGGAATAGGACAACGGCCGCCATGTTTAATGGCGACAGTTGTAGTGATGCCTGGGAGAATTCCTTGATGAAGCAATGTTTTCATAAGATGATCATTAATATTACAATATGTATGTTTTCTTTCCAAGTTGTCTCTTCTTAATCTAGGCTAATTATAGCCCATAACGCCTGGGAAAGGGATAACAGCCAAAACCAAGGCCGTGTTATTTTACAGAAAGATGGCCTAGATCATTTTCAAGTAGTTCTGGTTTAATTTAGTTTATATTTTTTAATCGGAGAGACCTCGTGTAAACTTGAAAACTATTTAAAAAACAATGAATTGTGGGGATGTTGGCTCTCGTATGGATGTTTTCATCAAAGAGAAAATTTGAGATGTCCTAGATGGGATCTGGCAAAGGAAGTCTTGTTTTTAAAAAAAATGGGTTCATCTGGTTTTTAGTTAAGTTGGTGGTGGTAAATGTGCAGTGTATTTTGAGTGCTGGTGGTTGTTGTTGTTGGGTGCCGGGTTTCGGCACCAAAAGTATGATAGAGGTGAAATAGAAATTTTAGGAGAAGGTTAAGAAAGAGGGAGATTAATTTACCGTATTTTCACGACTATAAGGCGCACCACATTATAAGGCACACCCTCAATGAATGGCATTTTTCCATATATAAGGCGCACTGTATTATAAGGCGCACTGTCTATTTTGGAGAAAATTTAAGACTTAAGTGCGCCTTATAGTGGTGAAAATACGGTAATTGCTATTAACTTCCAGGTATGAAGCACTCACTACTTTACAGTCACCTCTAGAGCCAGCCATTTTTGATGTTTTGTATAAAATCTTGCAGTGGGGTAGGAACTATGGGCAAAATCGGATTAATCAGTGTCAAGTCTCCATAACAACAACAAACTTGGAGTACAGTTTCTTATGACAACAATGTTTCTATACTTACAAAACCTGATACAATATGAACAAGCAATCGCTAAGCAACTTTGTCATTTTATCTTAATGTTATCTTACAATTATTCATACACTTCAGATAAATTGGACAACAAATCGACCAATCACCTCAAAGCTTTCATTTCAGTTTGCTAGCTTAGCGCGTATCGGAGAATGGCTTTAATTAAAGTTATCGTACGTACCCGAGAGATCCGCACCCTGAAAATTCCCATCAGGTTCCCTCATTGACGCTAATTACACGAAATTACGATACTAATTACACGCCCGAGGGCGACTGGGAACGTGGGATGTCATTTTATACCATCAGAAAGCCTTCAATGGAGTTATTGTCCCGTCCTTTGTTGGCGCTTCTTAAGTAATTGAACCATCGCCATTGTTAGCGCGTTGTAGATAAACGGATGGTGCGCGCAGAGTGACGTGAACGCTTATTTGCGGAAAGATTGGTAGGGGGGGTGCTTGTTTTGGTTTTGATTTCCCGCAGCCAGGCCCCTTTATTATTCCGGTTCTGCCGCATGACACTTTTGGGTTGCGTCCCGGTGGAGATCCTCGCGGAAACTGGGTCGAATGTTAAATCGGCTGTTGAATCAAGAACAGAGCGGGAGAGTCTCGAAAGGAAGGCTTGCTGTGTTTTTTTTTTTTTTTTTGCTTTTTTCACAGACTGCTTTAAAAGAAAAGACATGGAAACTGCATTTGCTCCACTTTGACGCACTGGAGTTGTCTTAATTGGCCACGGATGACTTTTGAGGACAGCCTACGTAAGCGCCTTTGTCTTCAAGTCCATACTGGATGGCCATGTTTGAGGGAAATTGGTCATAGGGAATGGAAATTAGATGGATTTTTGAGTTTTTTGCTGTAATACTGGAAATTAAGGGTTAGGGGCTTAGGGTTAGGGTCAGGTTTGTGGTTGGTTTGTGGGCCGGTTTATTGGGACTTGATTTTATGTGGGCCGGACCATCTTAGATATAATATTTGTATTTATTTTTTTATAAATGGATTAAAAGAACTGGATTAAAATCCCTGAATATTTCCTTTTTTATAGATCTAAAACAATATTTATTTTAGATTTTTTTTAAATATATTTTTAGATTTTACAAAATGATTTTTGAACTAAAAACACCCAAAAAATTGATTAAAAAATGACAATTATCCATTTAAAAGGGGGAAAATCAGGAAATTTAATATAAATCTATACAATTTATTTAAATTTGATCCTAAAACAGAAAGTTAGCACTCAAATTACTTTCTTGGGCCTCACAAAATGATTTGGCGAGCCAGATTAAGCCCTCATGCCGCCACTTTGACACCTGTGACCTAGATATTATCTTGTAATATTCCAACTCAATCACTTTTTAAGCAAAGCTTTATCGTGCATTGGTGGACAACAAAAAGAACCCAAAAAATAGAATTTCTTTGAGGAAAATAAAACAAGAGCAAAAGAAGAAAAGGCAAAGAAAACAGGCCACATACCTTGCAACGTGCTATGTTGATATTTATCCAAAATAATTGTCAGATGACGCTGAAAATGACACTTCCCATCTGGATCACGTTGCGTATGCCTTTGCTTCAAAAAGGAACGTCGTTTTGCCGCCATATCTTCTTTTTCTGAACCTAACAGTGACACAAAGACAAAGCTAATCAATAAAAACGTAAAACACTACTTGACAACACAAAAAGAAGTCAAATAAAGCCTTAAACCTGCAAAAAAAGACACTTTATTTGTAAATAACGCAGTTTTTGTCTTCTCAAAATAGAACGCAATTCCCTCAAGTTTTCCGTGACACAATATATTCCCTTAAAAAAAAAACTTTACTGTGATAATTAGAAGCTTTAGAACGGCAAAGCCAGCTTTTTTTTCCTGAGAGAACGCATTCTGTAAAAAAAAAGCTGCCTGTTCTCCATTTCCTCACGCAACGTGGGGACTAAAAAAAATGGGGACGTCAGCAAGAACAAGGACCAACTCCAGGTGGGATGGCAGGGAGGGAAGGGGAGTGGGGGTGCCGGTGCAGATGCTCGGAAATGAGAGCTAACGAACGACAGGCGCAAAAAGTCGGCCATGCTTACTGGTGGGTGATTAATGGCTGCAAGGCCGGCCTAATGGCCACCACTGGGACTTCACTGGACAGAAACCTTTAATAGAATAGTCCCCGAAACATGAAGTCCCCCTCAGAAGACAGCCAAAGGATCAATTGACAATATGAGTCCACATGAAGCAAAATTGTGAGGATCTCAAGATCCAAAATGGCTGTTTTTGGGGTCAGTAAGGGCAGTTTTTTGACCAAAAAAGCCATAAAAATGGATTTTTCTAATGTTATTACTTGAGAGACATACTACGAATTTAAAAGTCAAAATATATATAAATGAGAGCCTGTTTTTAGTCATTTTACTACTTTTAAAGTGGAAAAAAGTACTTTTGCAGTTGCTAATACATGAGAATATGCATTCCAGAAGAGTCTAATGCAAGAAAACGAAGATTAAATCATTGTATTATTCTCCAAATTTGGCTCAAAGGTTTTTACTGATGCTTCCGTAACATTTGACACAAAAATAGCCACAGAGTTTTGTGAGATTATTCCAGAAACGTGAAAATAGAACAATACTGTTTACCCTATCTCCTCCTGTTATGCTTACATTTTACTAAATAATTCACTAATTCCAATTGGAAACAGTTACTAAGTGTTTAGGCTCCCTAATTTCGACTACGAAGCACCCGGAGAAAGGTCAGGTGATCAAAAAATGGCGTCCTGAATCTGGTTATCCGCAAAAAAGTCGTCTACTTGACTCGCAAGCAAAAAGTTCAGAAAACAACTGACTCCAAATGCTTATTTATAGTAAATTTCAGGTCTAAATAGGTCAAAGCCAATCATTCGATCCAAGCTCATCGCTGTCAATCAGTTTTCGACTCTTCAACCTAAACTTTAATTGCAAAAGGTTCCAAACTAAATGCTAACGTCGCCTTTCAAATGCCGTCTGTGGCTTTGAAGATAAACGCACCTTTAAAAAGGAAAAGAACGTCCGTATCGGACCACATCAGACGGGCTCGTTTGCATATCGGGGTCTGGTGGTGGGGCAAACGCGGATGAGATTCGCCGGTGCGCCATCTCGCTTCTTTGTTCTGCGGGTAAACGCGGCCGGTGAGCTT
The DNA here is from genome assembly GCF_051989575.1 of Stigmatopora nigra. NCBI lineage: Eukaryota > Metazoa > Chordata > Actinopteri > Syngnathiformes > Syngnathidae > Stigmatopora > Stigmatopora nigra. The sequence goes on along the minus strand of NC_135527.1, from coordinate 8,000,035 downwards.
CAAAGATATTTTAATGTGCAGAGATGCCAGGAGGCCAATTACGCAGGTGGGCTAGCTACACTTTGCCGGTGTGGAAACGGCGATGGCCGACCTTGGAATTGCCGTTGTGGAAACAATACGGAAGATACCTTAAGTTTGTTCCATACTTTTTGTGACAGGACGGGTCGGCGGTCAAATGTACTTAGATATTAAACAGTACTTAGATAATAAACTCTCTCTTAGATATTAAACTCTCTCATAAATATAATTTTGAGGGCTGTTCTCAACAAAAAACTCACCAAAAGACTGGCGACCAAAAGAACGGAGACCAAAAGAGACCAAAAGAGACCAAAAGACTGTCGACCAAAAGACTGGCAACCAAAAGACTGGCAACTAAAAGACTGGCAACCCAAAGACTGGCAACCAAGAGACTGGCAACCAAAAGGGACCAAAAGACTGGTGACCAAAAGACTGTCGACCGAAACACTGGCAACCAAAAGGGACCGAAAGACTGTCGACCAAAAGACTGGCAACCAAAAGACTGGCAACCAAAAGACTGGCAACCAAAAGACTGGCAACCAAAAGACTGGCAACCAAAAGACTGGCAACCAAAAGACTGGCAACCAAAAGACTGGCAACCAAAAGACTGGTGACCAAAAGACTGTCGACCGAAACACTGGCAACCAAAAGGGACCAAAAGACTGGCAACCAAAAGAGACCAAAAGACTGGTGACCAAAAGACTGGCGACCTAAAGACCGGCGACCAAAAGGGACCAAAAGTCTGGCGACCAAAAGTCTGGCGACCAAAAGACTGGCGACGAAAAGACTGGCAACCAAAAGACTGGCCACCAAAAGACTGGCAACCAAAAGACTGGCAACCAAAAGACTGGCAACCAAAAGACTGGCAACCAAAAAGGACCAAAAGACTGGCAACCAAAAGACCGGCGACCTAAAGACCGGCGACCAAAAGGGACCAAAACACCGGCCACCAAACATCCGAACACCATACTTTTTCTGCTACCTCTGACTGTAAGACCTTACGGAAAATAAACCCGCCCCCCTCGGCGCTAGGTAGTTTTGCCCATCAATCTGCCCGGAGATGATGATGAGCATGCCCTTGGAACACTCATCTGCCAGGAAGGGCTTTGGCCCAGCCGGCCTCGGCGCCATCGTGGTGTTCTCAACGGGACCTGCCGGAGTCAACCAGTAGGGGGGGGCGGCGTCTAGTGATTGATGATTCCCACCACGGATCCGGCTTTATTGGAATTGAATTGAATGCTTTTATTGTCATTATAAACAGGCGCTACAGGACCATAACAACCAAGACAAACAGACTCAAGGACAGTTTCTTTCCAATTTTTTTCATTACTCAACTCGTGTCATTTTTTGAACAATGAATGGAGCTCTCAGAAGGATAAAATTCCATAAATATTTTGTTGTTTACTGAAAAAATGTCCTTTCAAGTGTCTCTTTTCTAACAAATATACATTTTAGTTCATTTTAGGGGACGGTTATTCAAAAAATAAATCATTTTTTTCGTTCTCTCACACAAATAAAAGCTTTTTGTGTGAAAATACATGCAAAAAAAACACAGATTTTGGCACCAACGACTGTCACATTTGTTCTGCCTTTCCGCGACCTTTCCACTCAAATATTTTAGCCGCGGGAAAGAACACTAAAATGTGGAAAAGTTTTGACATATACTAAAAAAACAGGTCAGAATTATGTGGAAAAACTAGCTGTTGTATAACAAGACAAGTCATGAAACAATTGACCAAAAAACAGGTAGAAAAATTGCTGGTTTTTTTTGGCATCTCCGGCTTATTGTCGTCTTGTTCCGTCACCCCCCGTAAGCTTTTTCTCCAGCAAGCCCCCCCCCCCCCAGACTTTGTGATGGCAATAACGTCAACGTTGTGTCAGGAGGCGAATTCTCGTTGTTTCTCCTGACTCGGATCCAATAAAAACTTTAATATTTAATTAAACTTAAGGGCACTGTGCTAAGATGGAGGACTTATTAAGGGCATTTATGATCTTGGATGGATAAAAAGTCAATGTGAAGGGGAACTAATCATTAAAAAGACGCAAGAAAATGACTGTGTGTTGTGAATTAACCATTAAAAACTACATCAGTGTATAGAGAAGTTATTCTGTAATACTATTATATATATGTGTGTGTATTTAATCATTTTTGTATGAGAGCTTCTTCAATTTGAGCTGGAAGATAGGACTGACCTTTACCCCAGAATGCAGACCTGGAAGGACGCTTAAGTTGATTAATTTCCAATGGAGTTATTTTTGAGTTCCCACCTTAATTGTTATTATTAAATACTTGATATACTATTAATGCTACAGCTGTTGTTTTTGCTTACCCTAGTGGTGTCAAACATACAGCCCCCGGGCCGGACCCGGCCCGTCTGGTGGTTTGGTACGGCCCGGGGAAGAAAGCAGCATTGTATAAAAAAAAAATCTGATTTTTTTAAAATTTGTAGTTCTTGTATTATCCACTAGGGGGCGCAGTGTTTTAGTACGTGCAGACAACATGAATTAACATTTATTTATGTTCTCATGTTATTGCCTTGTTCATAATATATTGTTCATAATGCAAAAGGAATATTCTGTTAATAAACATTTTGATAATTTACTCATTCTTTGCACTAATTATTTGTGTCCTTAAATGGACCTTTTAATGTCCAAGTCTCTACACAAAAATCCCCCTAAAAATATCTGCAATGAAGTTTTTTTTCCCCAACCGGGACGTGGCTATGACGTTATCCTGCGCCATTTTACGGCCCCCCTCGCTCGACAGCTTTAATACTTTAACGCTTCCCTGCCACATTTGATTTCCTTTCAAAATAAAGTCGTCTCCTCACGAGAGACGCAGCGGCCAACGTCACGGCGCAAATGTCCAATTGCAGTTGCATCAAGCCAAGCTGCGCTTTAAAAAATGGATAACAAGTGGAGTGCCTTGCATTATTGATGCCTGGCATTGTTACGCAAGCGTTCCTAATGTGAGACGCACTACAGAGACCGCCAAATTGTACCATTTTTAGAAGGAAATTATATCACAGATGGGCCAAAACACTTCCAAAAATAATGGTGGTTATCCAAGAAGTAAGCAGGTGTTTATATATTAGTTCTTCTAGGACAGAGGTAGGAAACCTATGGCTCGGGAGCCGTTTCTATGGCTCGGGAGCCGTTTCTATGGCTCGGGAGCCGTTTATATGGCTCTTTCCGTGGGTGCATATGGCTCTTTATGAACCTGAGAGGTAAATTATGCAAAATTATGTAATTTATGCGAGTCCAGAATGCACCAGTAGTAGCAACACTGGTGTTTGACCTAGCTCTAGCACAGGAGTAGGGAACCTAAGGCTCGGGAGCCACATGTGGCTCTTTGGATGAGTGCATTTGGCTAGTTTGCTAACCTGTGAGCTAAAATATGGAAATTGCTGGTGATATAACTGAGATATTACATCTAGAATTGGTTTAAAATTCATTTTTTTGTAGTAGAGTCTTCTGGAATGCATTTTCATTGATTATCAACAGCATAAGAATCTTTTACGACTAAAATATTCATTTTTTTCACTTTAAAAGTGGTGAAATTACTAAAAAATTGATAAGGTACTTGTTTACATGTATGTATTTTGACTTTTAAATTCGTAGTATGGCTCACAAGGAATAACATTGGAAAATAAGAATTGTTTGTGGCTCTCTTTGTCAAAAAACTTCCTGACCCTTGCTCTAGCACCCCTTTAATCCTATTTTAGTTGTCCATTACTCTTCCACGTGCATAATCTCATTAATACTGACAGCATAACAATGTTGTCAAAAGAATTCCGAGACTTTTCGTACTTTAAAAGTGGTGAAATGACCCAAAAAAAATCACATTTTCATATATTTGTACTTTTCAATTCTAAAAATGGCTCTCAAGAAATAACATTATAAAATGTATTGTTTATGGCACTCTCTCCATCAAAAAGGTTCCCGACCCCTTGTTCTAGGAGGCGGAGCTTCATCTTTGCGAGTTAGCATCTCCGTGGAGGTGGTACCTACCGTAAAAGAAGCGGCGGTGACATCATTAGCGCCAAGGAGCTTTTTTCTTCTCTGGAAAGGAAGTCTTATCAAAGTTTCCCATCTGGCACCCGCACATCAATGGCCGTCGATGTTGAGACGCCAATTAATTGCCTCCCTGAAAAAGAAGTCTGCGTCAATTAGGCAAAGATGAGTTATTTTGGCCACATAATACACACAGGTGCATTGTGGGGATGTTAAGATGTATTTTTTGCATCCTACTGATGTAAGAAACGCATTTTCTACATTATAGAAACAACATGGAAATATTGAGACGCTTATGAATGACGTCACTGCCCTCCTGTGGTCATTACGCGACAATGCAGGAATAGTCTGTTCATTCATAGGGAATTGTTTGCCAAACATGTTTCGATCTTTAAATACTCACACTTTATATCATAGGATGACATCAACGGCGATATATGCATCGGATTTTGTTTAAAATATAATTATAATAAGATAATTTTATCTGGATCAGGCATATTTGCAAACATTGAAACAAACAAATGGCATGGGATCTAACTTCTAACTTATTCTTGCACACGATCTTCATGCAAATGTTGAATAAAGGCTTGATAAAGGGATTATAGTTGATGGATTTAATCTTACCTTGGTTAAAAGAGTTGTTTGTGCGTAGTTTTAAATTGTTTGGGATAAGGTGCGTTGTGTATAGTGGATGCTACAGCAGTCAAGCGAGGAGATTGCGTCACCACTGATGCAAGCTGCAAACTGTGACCAATTAGAGAGAAAGCAAGTTGCAAGATAGTGCCCGCAGAGGGCGCCAATCATCCAAAACAAAACAAATAGGAAGCAATATGGGATGCATATGGAAATTTATATTATATTTTATACATATAGATTGACTTATATACACACATATACACAAATATACACAAATATACACACATATACACACATATATACACATATATACATATATATAGATATATATTGACTTATATACACACATATATACACATAAATAAACATATAGACACTTATATCCACATATATACATATATACACATATATAAGCATATATATATATATACATATATACACATATATACACATATACACATATATACACATATGTACATGTATTTCTACATATATACACGTATGTACATGTATTTATACGTATATACACGTATGTATACATGTATATAAATATATATACATGTATATACATATACATATGTCTATATATGTCTGTATACATATATATACACGTACATACATGTATATAGATGAATATACACGTACATATATGCATATACATGTATATACATGTGTATACATGTATACACATATATATACATATATACACACATACACCCACATTTATAATAATTGTACTGATTGTGTATTATTGTGTGTGCGTGTGTGTGTCCCGTGACAAGCTTTTGGTGTGCCTCGTTTTCATCACATGTGCTTGTTCATACGGCAATAAAAAGTTGAAATATGGCAAGGAGAGAATCATGTGAGTGGATGTGACTCGGCCTCGGAGGTTAATCACGCGGGCTCGGGGGGGCCGGACTCAATCCCGGGTGGTCATGCGCTAATCTTTTATATAAAGTGGCCGCCCTTCTTTTTGGGGTGCCGAAGCGCGGAAAGGGAAGAAACCATCATGTGGCGGTGGATACTACTCATGGCCTGCTGGGTTTTGACCGGGGCTCAGTTCCCCAGGGAATGCGCCACCCCCGAGGGTATCCAGAGCGGCCGATGCTGCCCATCCCCTCCGGGTCTCGGCGTAGACCCATGCGGGGCGGCTGCGGGTCGGGGGTTGTGCGTAGTCGTCGCCGTTGATGCTCGCCCCCACGGGCCGCAGTACCCGCACGATGGCCGGGACGACCGAGAGCGTTGGCCACTGCGGTTTTTCAACCGCACCTGTCGGTGTAGCGGCAATTTCAGCGGTTTCAACTGTGGACGGTGTAGACACGGCTGGACTGGAGACAACTGTGATCAGAGAGTGTCCGTGGGTGAGTGTTTATCCATTTTCCCGGTCATTATCCCACGTTACTGTTGAACCTGTGGAATTCCACAAGGTTATTAAAAAAATTCTGGCATGCCTCATTGACTAAATCCACTCCTTGTGGCTAATCCACCAGTGAGAAGGAACGTGATGCGGCTCAGCGCCGCAGAGAAACTGGCTTTCGTGGACGCACTGGACCGGGCTAAGCGCACGGTGCACCCGGATCTGGTGATCGCCACTAGACGCCACGCAGAGATCCTGGGCCCTGAAGGCAACTCCTCACTTTTCCAGAGCATTACCATCTACAACTACTTCGTTTGGAGCCATTACTACTCTGTCGGCAAGACTTACTTAGGTGCCGGCCAGCCTAGCTTCGGAGGGGTTGATTTCTCCCACGAGGGTCCCGGTTTCGTCACCTGGCACCGGTACCACCTGCTCCAACTGGAACGAGACATGCAAGTGAGCCACTGGAATATTTTGGGATATATGCAGTGATTCAAAATTCAAATTTGGCACTCCCCTTTTCCAGGACATGCTAGGAGACCCCTCATTCGCTTTGCCCTACTGGAACTTCGCCATCGGGGGCAGCACATGCGATATCTGCACAGACGAGTTGATGGGAGCCAGGAGTAGCTTTGACGTCAACTCACTTAGTCCCAACTCTGTCTTCTCCCAGTGGAGGGTTATCTGCGAGAGTGTGGGCGACTACGACACCCTTGGAACCGTCTGCAATGGTAAGGCTTCTCATTCCCCGCCAACATTGTTGCCAGATCTTCACATAGTCCACTTCCAGGGACCGAGACCTCGCCGATAAGAAGAAACCCGGCCGGTAACGTGGACAGGCCCACAGTCCAGCGTCTCCCAGAACCTCGTGACGTAGCCGACTGCCTCCAAGTCAGCACCTTTGACACAGCTCCGTACTACTCCACCTCTTCCGAAAGCTTCAGGAACACCATTGAAGGTGACCCTCATCCACCCCAAATTCCTACCCAACCCTACCCAAACATATTTCACCCGTTTCAGGCTACAGCGCCCCCCAAGGAAACTACGACCCCGCAGTGAGGAGCCTCCACAACCTAGCCCATCTTTTCCTGAACGGTACCGGGGGTCAGACCCATCTTTCACCCAATGACCCCATCTTCGTCTTGCTCCACACGTACACCGACGCCATCTTTGATGAATGGCTGCGAAGACATAGTACAGGTGAGTTTCCAAAACAAAAACTTTCCTGTCTCTCACTGAGGACAATGTCCAACTTGCTCGATAGACTCCCTCGAGTACCCCGAGCAAGACGCCCCAATTGGACACAACCGAGGCTACAACATGGTTCCTTTCTGGCCTCCCGTGACCAACGCCGAGATGTTCGCCACCGCCCCTGAGAACCTTGGGTACTCCTACGATGCCGAATGGCCAGGTAAGTTGAACGCCACCCCGGTTAGATGGGACACCGTGAATTAAAACCATGTTTTTCTCAAGGTCAACCTTTCACACTGACCGAACTCATCACAATAAGCATCGTGGCCGCCCTGGTACTCGTCGGCGCCGCCTTCGTGGGCTCAACCTGTGCAGTTCGCGCCCGGGCCCGGCAGAGGGAGGGTCTTCAGCCTCTATTGGACGATCAGTACCAACGATATGGCGCTGATGTCAAAGGTCATTCTGTTCTCTGAACGTGGTGTCTCTCTGAGCTTTAACCGTGCAGATATTGTTACGCTATTGATATTCAATCTTAAGGGGCTAATTCTTCTTTTGTTGGAAACCAATGTTGATGAGTTTTGAGTATTCCCTTGCAATTTTCACTCTTAAAATATATTCTTGCAAATATTTACTTAAATAAATGTTCAGTAAGAAACTGACTGCAGACTGTTTATTGTATATATGTCTTATATATATGTATATGGATGGTGCGGCCTGGAGGCTGACAGTTCTGGGGTCCTGGGTTCAAATCCAGGTTAGTCCACTAGTGTTGAGTTGACATGTTCTCCCCAGGCTTGTGTGGATTTTCTCTGGGGACTCTGGTTACCTCCTACATTCCAAAAACATGCATGGAAGGCTGTTTGGACACTCTAAACTACCCCTAGATATGAGAGTGTCCCCTGCCTTGTGCCTGAAAGTCAGCTGGGATTGGCTCCAGCACCCCCTGCGACCCTTGTGAGGATAAAACATCAAAATATACAAAAATATTCACAAAATTATCTTATCAAAAACAAATACTGGTCATATTTTCTTTTCTGACTCCCTTACAAGACATTGAAAAGGATGTAAGTATTTGCAGTACTAGTTGTGTCCACAAGGTGGCATGCATTTTACATTGGTTCGATTTGCCTGCAGCTTTTAATGGTGCAGAGAAAAAACACTGGTGCATGCGCAGAGGGGTAGACGATGCTTTTGCCTGTACAGTTGTGTGCGTGTGTGTGTGTGTGTGTGTAGCACGTCTTGTGTACTGACACACAACGTGACAGATATGACAAAGTGTCCATATTAACGGATGTGATCCAATTGCCCTGTAGGCAATAATAAGGTCTAAAAACGTCAATTGGGGGAGCTGAAACCTAAAGAAAATGGTAAGTTGTCCTTTTTTGATCGGGAGGAAAGATACAATACGTGTCTCCTTTATCTGTTCTTGCTAGGGAGGTGTCAGGTTTCAGGAAGTGGATTCTTACCTGTCCTAAATACACCTGGCATCTGTTAACCTGAGCTGGAAAATTCTTAAGTAATATGTCAACTACTACTAGTTTCATTGTTCATTTTGTGGTAACACTATTTTCCATGGAGTTATGTTTTTAATTGGATTTAAGCTCTCATTTCTGGGCCGGATAGCTCCAGGCAAATGGTTATAAAGGTGAGAAGTGGGCGTGTCCTGACAAATAATGTACCTGGATAGAGGATTTCTTGTTATTTGAGGTTTAAATGTTGAATAATGCGGGAAAATTGGGGTTAAAACTCCATATTGATGTGACAATATAGCAATAGGTTTTTCCTACTTAATAGATTGGACGTTTATTGACGTCAATGGCAGCTAGGCTTCATAAATAGCATCATTTTCAACGCAAATGATACTCACCATGTAGAATATGTACATGTCGGCACCCCGGTTGGTCTATTCGGAGATCCCCTGAGAGAATTGTCAATTGTGGACTTTAAAAGTCGGCCATTTTGGCTCCACAGATGCGCTTCATGCTGCTGTTTAGTCGGCAGGGCAAGCTGCGACTGCAAAAATGGTACACGGCTACGTCCGAACGTGACAAGAAGAAAATGGTCCGGGAGTTAATGCAGATCGTGCTAGCCCGTAAGCCTAAAATGTGCAGTTTCCTGGAGTGGAGGGACCTCAAGATCGTCTATAAAAGGTAGGCGGGCACTTACATGGCGCCATGTCGCCACCCACGGCGAGGAATGCTATCCCGTTGCTTCGCTAGGTACGCCAGCTTGTACTTCTGTTGCGCCGTGGAGG